>NC_052485.1:18979839-19579839 GCF_009730915.1 Dioscorea cayenensis subsp. rotundata | reverse complement strand
CGATTGCCTTACCTCCTCCTTACTTTTGCTCTCTTACTTGTTGCTTTTAATTGTTGAGAATTGAATCATTGTCACACTTATCATTGTTGATATTCCACATAGCTAAGAATCGAATTAAGTATCTTTACTCCCTACTCCCTGTGGATTCGATACCCGTTCACCCGGGATTATTACTTCGACAAACCCGTGCACTTGCGGGATATACACAAGGGGATCTTGTCAGGGAGACATTCTCTTCTTCAACCATCTTCCCTTTATCTAGGTTATTTGAACTGGGAACCTGTCTTGGCTGAAATGTCTTCCCAGTTCTAAGCTGTAACTGATGTACATGTTGTAGTGCCTCATCTTCCTCCCTAGGGAAGCTTAGCTTATCTTCTGAATCATCATGAGCAACTATAGCATAACATTCGCCTTTTTCTTCAAAGTAATCCTCAGTGAGTTTCAAATTTCCCAGAGAAACTATCCTTGCAACCATTTTTGGAAAGCGTGACATTCTTCTATGGTGTGTCCTATAAGCCAGTGATATTGGCAATAGTTTGGATGTCTATCAAGACGCATCAGGCGCCACCTTTTGTGTTTAGACAAATCCAATCCATTTTTTATAGCTTGATCAAAAAGCTCTTTCCTTTTATTTTTTTGGTAAATCTTTCTTTAATATTTGTTGCTTTAGCATGGGCTAGAGAATCCATGACTTCTAAAATAAAATTTTGTCCTGATGATTATGGAGGACATGTCTCAGATTCATCCCACTCAACATCTTCGATATGCAACTGTCGTAGCCTAATAGCTGACTCCTCTGCCACCCTTTGAATGAAAGCAGGGATGTCTTCAGAAGGTATGACTTTCTTTAAGACCTTATATTTTGGGGTCTTCGTGGTGTAATATGGCTCTTTGGACTTTACTTTTGGGTAGGGCTCGAAGAGCTTGGCGTTCACCTTCTTTACTCTCTCCCTGAATGCTATCTTCTTTCTCTGCTTCTTGCTGACATAGGGTCGGCCGTAATGATCATATGACTCTTCTGGCTCAGAGAAGCTATCATATTCGTTATTGTCATCATCTTCTAGGTTATATAGAGGCCCCCCTCCCGAAATAACCCTGCAAGTTTCCACTTGCACATCTTCTTCATTTTTATCAATTTTCTCAGTTAATTCCCCGAGTAATTCTTTGACTTCTTCAGGAAAATAATCTCTGAGGGTAATCAGAACTCTTTCTTTCTACTCATATTCTTCAAGAGTCTCTATATACTCTTCAATAATGGATTTCTTGCGCTTTAATTGTTCGCACTTTTGTTTTCTTTTCTTATTCTTCTTCTTTGGTTGTTTTGTTTGGTGACCTTTATGACGTTGCTGAGAGTGTTTCCAAATGATCCATGGTAGTTCAACCAACTTCTTCAACATCTTTATTGACCTTTTGAAGATAAATACTTCCCATAACTCTTCTGGAACAACACAAGGTTTGTCATCTTCTGTCGATGTAAATATCACTTTCTTACCAACCCCTGTGACTTCCCTTTGAGATGACTCCTCTGGGTTTAGGGTATCCACATAGCGTATTTGTTCAGCTGGTTGCTCGGACAAAATATTACTGCATCTATTTCATGGAGCTCGGGCCTCTTTTTCTTTTCCTGTGCATTCCACTGATAATTATTCATGGCCATGTCTTCCACTAACTGTCTGGCTTCTTCCGAGGTTTTACTCCGCATTGTACCTCCTGTGGCAGCATCAAACAATTGCCTTGCACTTGGATTCAACCCATTGTAGAAAGTCTAAATAATCATCCATTCGGGAAATTTGTACTATAGGCACCTCCTCAAAAGATCCGTGAAGTGCTTCCATGTCTTAAACAATAACTCCAACTCCATCTGTACAAACGATGAATTCTTATTTTGAAGCTTGGCCGACTTTCACGGAGGAAAGTATCTAGTAAGAAAATCTTCGACCATCTTATTCAACGTCCTCTGTTGCTCATTCTGTTCTGCCATATTATCTGACCCTTCCACTTCTATCTCAGCTTGATTAGATGGTTCTTGTACAGGTTCCTTTCCCCTAATTCTAAGTGTACATTCAACTTCAGGATCTCCTTCAATGAATATCAAAGGGTTCTCTCTGGTCATAAACTGGAGCTGCACTAAAAGAAAGAAAACAAAATCAGAATGGTGATAGAAAAGAAAATGTGAAATAGAATGAATGAATGAATAGCTAAGAAAACAAAGTGCAAAGTATCTCTAAATGCCTACTCCCCGGCAATGGCTCCAAAAACTTGACAACGCCACTTGCGTATGTCCCGCTAGTGCACGGATTTGTCAAAGTAATAAATCCCAGATGAGTAGGTATCGTATCCATAGAGAGTAGGGAATAAAAACACTTAAATTGTTTCTTAACTAAACGAAAAGTGAACAGTGATTTGTGTGACAAAATGTGATGTAACAAAAGTAAAAGAAACAAGAGAAAGAGTGCAAGTAAAATGGAGGTAAGGCAATCGATATAAGTGGGGTACCTGGATATTGTTCCACCTAGGACAATAGTTTCAAGTGCAAAACCCTCTATTATGCTTTCTTACTAATGCATTAATGAGTCGTGGAGATCCTTAAATACATGGTCCCAAATCTAAGGTTAACCATGCCTAACTTTAAACATGTCCCGGAGGAGAAATTGAATAACCTCTCAACCTCGCACTAATATAGAATCACAATGAGTTCTAGAGATTCCAAGTGATAAATCCTCTTCCTAGATGTAGACCTAACCTTTTGGTCCAGGAGGAAGGTCCCTAGCCACAATTAAGCCCTAAGTGCTAAAATCACTTTAGCGCTTCCCTCCGTTGCCCCTGCAACTAAGCCCCAGTGGAAGATCATCCTTTAGCCTATTCACTCTACTATGATCACAAAGAGCTCGAGGAAATGGAGGTAGAATAAATCATACTAGAGGAGAAAGGGGACACTCAGCTACCTCTCGACTCACCCTCTCAACCCTCTCCAATTTAGCTTTGTCTACTCTCGTGGTGTGTCACTCACTCACAAGAGTTACCAATAAGAACTCTCAACCCTAGTATCACTCTAAGGGAGTATTCACACAATCAAGCATACAAGATTGGAACTCAAATAAAACATCAATTAATTGAAAGCATAATAAAAAGGTTCAATGAAAACAATACATCCTATGGTTCACAAATATCCATGCACCCACTATGAGGTTTCGCTCTTGATGGAGCTGATGACAATCAATGATATCGAATGTAAAAGCAAAGAAACCATAGAAAACCCCTCCGATAGTCATGGCGATGGTCTTGTGGAGAGTCCTCTACTCGTATACGGGTCCCTTTGTCCGGCCTAGGATACACCTTGCCAGATCGGTGCCAACGAAAGCTCTCCCACTAACCTTCTTCCAAATGGAGCACTGATAAGTGCTTGAGTAGACATATTTTTATATATGTTTTACATGCATTGAGCATCATTTTTACTATGGTTTATGTCTCATATTGTGTATTTGGTGTTCTTTTATGCATATAGGTTGTGAATACCTTGAAGAGTAAAACGTAAGCAAAGATGGGCTATAAAGACACAATGTTGGGAGTTGTTGTCCAATTCAAGGACCATGACACGAGAGGAATTCATAAACATGGAGATGTGTGCCAACTTCCAAGAAGATTCAAGTCAATTCACTAGTTGGAAGGGCACAAAGGCAGCCACATCTTCATGTTCCTTCTCTTTGTGAAGATTGCAAGACCTCTCAAAGATACATCGCTGAAGAAATGTTTTATAGCCTACCACATGGATGTGTGCCTGGACATGTGGCCTCAAGAGAAGAGTGTTCGGATCACGTTTTGTGAAAAGTACTGTAGTAATTTCAATGTAGCACTACTGTAGCAAAATTACTGTTCACGAGGCCGCATGGAAATTCCTGCAGCCCACGCGGGCGTGTGGAAAATCCACACGGGTGTGTGAGGGCACGTGACAGACGCGATCTAAGGCCTATAAATAGCCGTTTTGCCCTATTCTTTCTCATCTTTTGTGCGGCTCTTGAGGGGTAAGGCGGCTAGGGTTTGGAGAGGAGGTCTTTGCGGCATTGGAGGCGCTTCGTCACCAACTATGATCGATTCCTCCTCCGTCATAGCATCAAGGAAGCCACCGGTGAACCTAGCTTCGGAGTGGGTCCTTCAAGACGTCGAAGCTCTCCATCAAGGCCATCAGTTCATATATAAGGGGTTTATTTCTATGGTTTTAATGTACTTTCATTCATTGATGGTGTGTTTTGTATGTTGCTCCATGGAGAGCTAAAACCCTAGAGGGTATTTGGGCTTGTGAACCCTAGGATTCTCATCTTTTGTGGATTTGCTTAGTGTTTCTATTTAATCCGAGTTTGATTAAGTTTTAATCTTGTATTCTTATTGCTTGCTTGTTTAATTAATCCTTGTGGTTGATTGTATTTAAATGATTTGTTACTTTGATGTGAGAGAGGTCTCCATTAGAGTTAGAACTTCAAGGTTAAAGAGGGTTGAGAGGGTGAGTCATGAGATAGTGGAGTGTCCCCTCTCCCTTCCGATTGAGTGTATTCTATCTCCATTCCCTAAGCTCTATGCAACCATATTTGGTGTGAGGCGTGAGATTGAGAGATTTCTCCACCGGGACCTTGTAGGGGGTTAGGATCCTTCGCCAGGAATTAGGGTTGGATCAATCTTTAGGAATCGGATACACCTCTTGGAATACCTAGAGTGCTTTGTAGTCATATGTGGTGTGAGGTGTTAAGATTGAGTGATTTCTCCACCGGGACCTCGTAGGGGACTAGTATCACTGATCGGGAAGCCGAATCCGATTATATTTGGATTTCCACGACTTAACTTACTCATCATAGAAACACTTTGCTTATTCGGTATCTAATACCTGAATCCTAGGGGGAGCATTGCCCGAATACCCAACTTTTACTGATTGAGATCTCCATCCATTTAACCCTTGCATATTCGTCTCTGGTATTCATTTCTTCACACATTAGATCACCACAACTTTCTATTTATCATTAGGTTAGAAAGCAGAGAAGAAGTTTGTACTAGTAGCCCTGTTCCCTGTGGATTCGACTACCCACTCACCGGGGTAATTATTACTTCGACACCCGTGCACTTGGGGTTTACACGCATATTCGGACGCGTGTCAAGCACGATGTCAGAGCTATAGAACCTCTCCAAATCCCTAGCCAATACCTCTCAAAACCCTAGCCGCAGACCTCTCTCAAGTTGGAGAAAAGATGGAGAAAAGAATGCTGAAATTGGCCTTAAATAGGGCTGGAATCGGGAATCCACACGCCAATATGGGCGCCCATGTGGATTTTTCACATGGGCTTCTGGAATTTCCACACACCCGCATGGATTCTCTGTTTTACTCCTTCTTACGGCGGTTGTCAACAGTACCTGCTAAAGTGTTTACTACTGTTTTTGCTACAGTACCTGCTACAATACCGGTGCAAAACACTCCTAAATTCATGTTTTCATCGAGGTAATGTAAACGGGCACATGTTTACGCCGTAGATCGCTTTTCTTCTTCAATAAATAGACATGTTGGTGGAGATCTTGCTATACATGCACAAGCCGGAATGCTTAAATGTGACTGCCCTTGTGCCCCTCCAAATCGTTGTGCTAACTTGAATACATGTAGGTTGGCACACATTCTCGCATCTTAAAACCGACTTATGTCTTCGCGTTTGAACCTTCTCAAAACTTCTTCCAAATGGTGCATTCACGATCTACATTGGCTTCTTTCTCTAACCTTCGGCTTCACAACCCTATATGCATGAAAGTAACATAATGCTAATCATAAGGAAATAACACTTCTTATTCTTATCACACAAGCACTTATCAACGTTAAACAAGCTCTTTTTGGGAGACAACCCAAATGTTTATTGTTTTCTTAATTGTTAGCATAGTGTTTACATGAATAAAGTGTTGAGTGTTGGTGTCTTGATTTTTAGTTACTTTTGCTGTGATTTTATTGTGGACTCTTAATGTTATATTATGTTTTCATGTGGATTTGGCGAAGTTTTGGTAGCTCGAGCTAATTTCTCATGGGTACTTCCCGCATGATTGAAAGTGCTTGGCCTTAGGTTCACCGAGGTATACAAAGAAAGTATTCTACAAGTAAGAAAAATTTCAACACTAAATACGAAAAATCAATGCTCTAGCTAAAAACTTGAATCAAAAAGGACAACAAACACGAATTTCGTGTAAGTGTGTGAACTCACTCAAAGCAACCCAAGTTATACTCCTCAAAGTTCTAAGTACAAGGGACTTATTTATCTACAAAAGTGATAAAAATTCTAAAAGATGGTAGTAGCTTCACACATCCTCTAAGGTAGCCCTTTCCAAAGTGGCCGCTAAGGTGGCTTTCACACTTCAGAGGTGGTAGCTCTTTCTACCCGAGTGGTAGCTTTCACTCATCCTATGAGATAGCTCTTTCTCTCATTAGGGCATAACTAGTATCCGACTTGTGAGAGTAGCTTCATAGTTCATAGGTGGTAGCTCTTTCCACCCAACAAACACAAATAAACAATAAAACTATTTTTTTTTTTTCGAAATTTAGCAAAAGAAGTAAACCTAACTAGTCCCTTTAACATCAAACATGAGTTTCCAATAGAGTTCATAGAGTGAATAGTGCACTAAGTGTAAATCGGGCAAAAATTCCTAAAAATTCAAGCAAGAACTAGAGCATGAAAACATTCAATGTTAACAATTCTCCTAGACTTAAGAATACAATAATCGCAACTAAGGTGAACCGCCATTGGCTAAGTGAGCATATATCAATCAAGAACAATAGAAAAGATGTGCGCATTATGAAACTCCCCCCCACACTTAAGTTGTACATTGTCCTCAATGTACTCATGCAAGCTCACTCAAAATATATCATTCAAACATAGATGTGGGAGAAGCAATCAAAACAATACCCCCCTGACTCCTAGTGTTGCGTTTGATGAAGCAAATTCGTTGGGAGTAGTGTTCCAACGTGTTGTGAAGCTCACACGGCCAAGTGCTGAAGCACCTTGGCCGTGTTCATGTCTAAGTCTCAATTCCCAAGATGACAAGACCATCTGCACGCATACACGAGGGGGTTCAGTGAAGCTCAAGAAAAACAAAAATAACTTGATTGTATAAAAGATGAAGCAATGAATACAACTCGAGAAATGCAACATAACATAAACTCAGAAGGAAAAATCCTTTCTGAGTGAACAAGTCTAAAAACAAGAAAATAAACTAAAGTAAAATGCATGAAAGTAAAAGAAAGGTCAAGTGTCGGAGCCGCTCTCGGGCTCCGCTGCTGCTGCTTCTGAAGTGGAAGCATATAGTGGGTCCTCTGGTGCTGGGGTCGAGGATGGAGTTAATGGAGGAACTGAGGGTCTGGGTATCAGGAGATCTTGAAGGCATTCGAATCGGGCCATAAGATCTGTGTACTGAGCCGAGTGCATAGCCCGGAGCTTCGCTATCTTAGTCTGAATCTCTCTAACATCGGTCTCCAGCCTCTCAATACGGTCATAGGCTCGAGTACCCGGTGCTACAGAAGATGGAGGAGTCTGCTGGACACCCCTCACTATATCTCCTTCGCTCCAGGTGGTCTCAGCGGTAGCTGTAGTGAGAATATAAACCCCTGACCCAAACCTCCGTACCAACCCCATCATCCTGATAGTATCGAACGCAAGAGGGGTGGGCATAACTGTCCTCTCAGCACCACGTAGAGCGTCGCCCAAACCCATTCCTAGAATGAGTCTGGTGATATAAGGGCCCGTAAATAGTAGACCCACTCTCGTCGAATGACCCTGGTACTGCAAAACATCTGCTAGAATGCACCCTAAGTGAAGTGGTACATTGCGAGCCATGGAGTATAAGAAAAGCAGATCCAGCCTGGTCAAAGCAGCTGTGTTATCTGCTCGACCTGTCACGGACCTGCTGATGACTGTGTGTACGTATCTGTAACTGAACCGGGACAAACTAGAGGCCTTCAACAATCCTGGTTTGTACTCCCCACACCCACACAAAATCCTGTACGCATGATATGGAGTGACTGACACTGGAAAATCTACTGGTAGTCAGCTATACTCCACGGTACCTGTATAAGCGACAACGTACAGGCCCGTCCTAATAGAAAACTCAGTGACGCTCATGGAGAATGGATGTCCGAATGCCCGAAAATGTATCGCCTCTGTAGTGTTAACTCTCCCATGCAGCAATCAAAACTCAAAGGATGCTAAAACCTCTAGCGTAAGTGTGCGGTAAGCTGGCTCACTAATCATCAGCAACCTCCTCCAGCTTCCCACTGCCAACATCTCATCAATCTCATTAATTACCTTGTCACCCAGCTGAATATGTCGAAGCACTTGTACATCCGCGAAGCAAGTCTGACCAAACCCAAGTGCTGAAAGTCTCTCGAAGCGAGCCTGATGCACGGGGTTTCAGAATTCCACATGTATTGGCTCTGGTGAGGTGAGTCTGAGGCGCTTAACTTCGTTCTTCTTCGCGCGAGGTGCCATATCTATAGTGTAAAAGAAGAAAACAATCAAAAATCTCAGAAGTAATATACTACAGAATTCCACACGAGCCTGTGGAAATTACCCACGCCCGTGTGGATCTGTAGAGCGTGAAACTCCCGCACGGGTGCACAACAAATCTTAACAATTCAATTTAAAACCACTTCTAAATGCTTACTACACATCCATCATGCATGAAAATTCGCATTTAAAAGTATTCAATCTGTGAAAAACCATAATTGGCGAAGAAAAGAGGATAAAAAGGTTACCGAAGAAATGAATATGAAAACTTCTAAAATTCGGTAAGATTTGCGAAGAAAATTACTCCAAACAGCGATGAAGGGTCGGAAAGATTATCGGGAACCATTTTCCGGTGACTGGAGATGAAGAATGAGATGGATCACAAGGTTTTTAAGGATAAAATCGCGTCTCTTAGAATTCTGTGTATCCCCACGGGCGTGTGGAAATTATCCACGCCCGTGCGCCTCACTTCGAGAGCACCACAGGGGTGTACACACATCCCTGTGCTTTCTTGGGAAAATGCTCCTTTGACTCTGACTACTCTCATACGGGCGTGTGAAAATTACCCACACCCATGCGCCCAACCCACAGGGGCAGATGCACACCCCTGTGGCTTCCTTGGGCATTCGAGAAAAATATCAAATCTTACACACGCCCTTGCGGAAATTCCCCACAAGCGTGGACATTCACATGCCCAACTAACAGGGGCAGCCGCATGCCCCTGTGTTTTCTCGGGATGGAGGGAGCAACCTGCAGAGATTCGCACGGGCGTCCGAAAATTACCCACGCTTGTGTGTAGTTCACAAGGTCACCCACAGGGGTGAGCCCACGCCCCTGTGTGCTCTCGGGAAAAATCTGCCCAACTCTGTAGGAATTCACATGCCCGTGCGGAAATTCCACACGCCCGTGTGTTTTCTCTGGATGACTTAGAAAAAACCTGCAGGCTCTGCAGAAATGTTCTGAACATGTTTACACACTCAGATCCTGCTCTAGTATGCAAAATTTACCAGATAAAAACATGAATTAGAACTCAAACGACCAACCTTCGCCAATTCTTCAGAAAACACACGATGAATTTGAAAACCCACAATAAAAAATGCAGCACAAGCATTTAAAAATTGAAACACCAACACTTAACAGTTTATTCATGAAAACAAACTAAACTAAAAGATAGGAAAACAGTAAACACTTGGGTTGCCTCCCATGAAGCATTTGTTTAACGTCACTAAGCTTGACGTATCTTTCTTACCTCACGGGGGTTCATAAATGAAGGTTGCCCTCTTACCTATGGCTTGAAAGCATGATGAGCAAAGTCTCTTTAGGGTAGAGGGTGTACTATCAGGTTTCGGACCACCTAACAATGGTTCGTCCAACTTCCTTGGCTCCTTTACGTCTCCAACAGTCTTGGAGCGTTTTCGGTGGCGTCTCCGAGCCCTCTTAATTTTCTGGAGCACCTTCTTCAAGATCCCCGGGGTAGATGTTACTTCTTCAGTCGAACCAAGCATCATTACTTCTTCATTGCTCTCCTCTTGGTCGAACAATCCTTCATACGGATCTGGGTTGAACATTTCCTGCATATATTCATCAACAATTTTCATCAGTAGTGTCTAGAAAGTATAGAGTATCATCAAAATCGAGAGAATGCCGCATGGCTTCAGCAAGGCGGTATGTGAGCTTATCGTCTCCAACTCTCAATGGGAGCTCCCCGCCGTTCATGTCAATCAATGCTTTGGAAGTCCGCAAGAACGGTCTCCCAAGTATCAAGGGTACATCTGCATCCCCATCAACATCTAGCACTACAAGTCAACCGGAAAAATGTACTTGTCCACCTTGACAAGCACGTCTTCAATGATGCCTCTGGGATGTCGCACAGTTCGGTCCGCCAATTGGAAAGTCATCCGAGTAGGCCTAGGCTTACCCAAGCCTAGCTTTTGGAAGAAAGTATATGGCATGACATTGATGCTCGCCCCTGAATCTGCCAATGCCATTTCATCACCTAAGTTGCCGATGTTACATGGAATGATGAAACTTCCTGGGTCTTTCTTCTAGTTTGGCATGTTCTTTTGCAACACCGTCGAGCATGAAGCATCAAGCACCACTGAAGCACTCTCCTCCAATTTCCTCTTGTTAGTCAATAGGTCTTTCACGAACTTCACATACTTAGGCATTTAAGCCAATGCCTTAACAAAAGGAATGTTGATGTGGAGTTGCTTGAACAAACTCAGGAACTTCTTATACTGTTCATCTCCTTGGTCATTCTTCAATCTAGAGGGATAAGGGATTCTTGGCTTGAAAGGTGGGGTTGCCACCTCTTTCTCTTTGTTTGCTCCCTCCTCAACCTCTATAACCTCGGGTGCGTGTTCTTTCGGCTTCTCACTCGGAAGCCTCCTTTCAACCTCACGACCACTTCTCAAAGTGATCGCCTTCACATGTTCTCTAGGGTTGGTTATCGTGTTGCTTGGTAAACTTCCATGTGGCCTTTCAGAGAAAGACTTCGCAATTTGCCCCACTTGATTTTCAAGATTGTGCAAGGATGCGGTGTGATTACGAAGTGTAGCCTCGACTGATTCAAACCTTGTATTTGCCGATTGAACAAATCTAGCCAAGTGCTTCTCCAAATCCATTATTCGGGTTTCCAAGCCTGAAATTCTGTTTTCCAATTGAGGGGCTTGTTGTTGTTGTTGGAAACCCGATGGCCCCATGGTCTTCTGTGTTCCTTGATTACTCCATGAAAAGTTGGGATGATTCTTCCAACCTGAATTGTAGGTGTTGCTGTATGGATTCCCTTGAGGTCTCATTCCATTACCTACAAAGTAAATGTTCTCAATTGAAGAAACATCACCAATGACGATTGGGCAATCGGAGGGAGCATGTCCTCAACCATAACCGGTGCAATTGGTCATGGCCGCAACTCTATTCGAAGCTATAAGATCTAGCTTCTTACTCAAACTCTCCACTTGGGCCGCCAATGAAGTTACCGCATCAATTTCATGGAGACCGGCCACCTTTTTCTTCTTCCTAGCGTTCCACTGGTAGCTATTTAACCCTATTTCCTCAATCAATTGACAAGCCTCATCGGGAGTCTTGCTACCTAAGGTACCTCCTGCCGCCACATCCAAGAGTTGCCTTGTACTCAGGTTCAAACCATTGTAGAAGGTTTGAACAATCATCCACTCCGGGAATCCGTGTTGCGGACACTTTCGCAGGAGTTCCTTGAACCTTTCCCATGTCTCAAATAGAGACTCCAATTCCAACTGCACAAAGGATGAGATCTCATTCCTAAGCTTTGCTTATTTTCTGAGAAGGAAATAACGGGCTAGAAAAGCTTCTACCATCTCCTCCCATGTAGTGATTGATGCTCTAGGTAATGAGTGTAGCCACTGCTTTGCTCTTCCTTTTAAGGAAAATGGGAAGGCTCTCAATTTGATGGCATCATCCGTCACACCATTTATCTTCAGCATGTCGCACACCTCGGGGAAGCTCTCTATGTGACTGTTTGGATCCTCATTGGCCAAACCATTGAATTGTGTGGACTGCTGCATCATATGGATGAATGCCGGCTTTAGCTCGATGTTCTGAGCTGTAATTGGGGGACGCACAATACTCGATTGTGTCCCCAACACTGAAGGTCTGGCATAATCAGATAGTGTTCATTGTTGCTCATTTTGTTCTGCCATGTTTTCAGATCCTTCTACTTCCAAATCAGCTGGATTATGCTATTCTTGCACAGGTTCTTTCCCTTTTCTTCTGAGTGTACGTTAAAGCTCAGGGTCTCCTTCAATCAATATTGATGGATTCCCTCTGGTCATAACCTAGAGCTACAACAAAAATAAAGAAAAAGACAATCAGAACGATGATAAAATAAGAAGATATGAATTAGAATATGTGGTGAAATAGCTAAGAAAACAAAATGCAAAATATCTCTAAACGCCTAGCTCCCCGGCAAGGGCGCCAAAAACTTGACAAGTTCTCCTTGCATATATCCTGCAAGTGCATGGGTTTGTCGAAGTAATAATCCCGGGTGAGCGGGGTCGAATCCACAGGGAGTAGGGAGTAAAGACACTTAATTCGATTCTTAGCTATGTGGAGTATCAACAATGATAGGTGTGATAATGATTCAATTCTCAACAATTAAAAGCAACAAGTAAGAGAGCAAAAGTAAGGAGGAGGTAAGGCAATCGATAAAGATGGGGTACTCGGATGATGCTTCGCCTAGGATAATCGCTTCAAGTGCAAGAACTCTCTATTATGCTTCCTAATCAATGCAATGGTGAGTCGTGGAAATCCTTACATACATAGTCCCAAATCTAAGGTCAACTATGCCTAACTCTATTCATGTCCCAGAGGAGAGATTAAATAACCTCTCAACCTCGCACTTGAATAAAGTTGCAATGAGCTCTAGGGATTCCAGGTGATAAATCTCTTCCTAATTATAGACCTAACCCTTTGGTCCAGGCCGAAGGTCGCTAACCATAATTAAGCCCTAGATACTAAGATCCCCTCAATGCTTCACTACGTTGCACACGCAACTAAGCCCCAGCGGAGATTCATCCCTTAGACCATTCACTCTATTATGACCGCAAAAAACTCGAGGAATGGAAGTAGAATCTACCATGTCGGAGGTGAAAGGGGACGCTCCTGTACCTCTAGGGGAAATGTTCATACAATCAAGCATTCAAGGTTGGAACTCACAATAAACATCAATTTATTGAAAGCATAATAAAGAAGTTAAATGAAACGAATACATCCTAGGGTTCACAATCACCCAAGTACCCACTAAGGGTTTAGCTCTCCATGGAGCTAAGTACAATCAAAGTAATCGAATTTAAAAGCAATAAATCTATAAAGAAACCCCCTCGATGGTCATGTGCGGATGCTTTTTAAGACATATAGTGGCATCTTGAGAGCGCACAGGGGCTTGCGTTTGCCCCTGTGAGTCTCTCTGGTGGAGGCGCATGGGCATGGGTAATTTCCTCACACCCGTGTGGATGCATAAAATTTGAAGAGACACGAGTTTTTCTTTAAAATCTTATTGAAATTGATCCGGTGACATCCATAGCAGCCTAAGTAGAGGCTTTGAGCATGAAATTAGATATATTGACTTCACCAAGGATGGGCGCTATCACAAGTTGTGATGGTTTTGGGGGTTCACATATGCTATCTGATTGTCCTATTTTGATTTCTACTTTAGCCCCGACTGGACAACTAGGCTTTGTGGGCAATTCGGGAACGGTACAAGGTAATCCATATAGGAACACCTACAACCAAGGATGGAGAAGCCACCCTAATTTCTCATTGAGTAACCAAGTGCAGCAAAAGGCCATTGCACCATCGGGTTTGCAACAACAACAAGCCCTAAACATGGAGAATATAGTTTCAAGCTTAGGGACTTAGATGACTGATCTAGAGAAAACCTTGACCCAATTTGTGGAATCATTATATACATGGTTTCAGTCGGTTAAAGCTACACTTCGTAACCACACCGCTTTATTGCACAATCTAGAGAATCAAGTGGGGTAAATTGCGAAGTTTCTATCAGAGAGACCACAAGGAAGTCTACTGAGTAATACCGAGACTAATCCGAGAGAACATGTAAAGGTGATCACTTTGAGAAGTGGTCGTGAGGTTGAGGGTAGGTTTGCAAGTGAGAAGACCAATGTTGAAGTGCCTGAGCTCGTGGAGGTTGAGGAGAGAGCAAACAAGAAGAAGGAGATGACACCTCCACTTTACAAGCTGAGGATTCACTACCCTTCAAGATTGAAGAATAGCCAAAATGATGAGCAATACAAGAAGTTCTTGGGTCTATTTAAGAAATTTGACAAGGTCCCCTTGCTTATATCCCGCAAGTGCATGGGTTTGTCGAAGTAATAATCCTGGATGAGAGGGTATCGAATCTACAGGGAGTAGGGAATAAAAACACTTAATCCACTTCTTAGCTATGTAAAAGATCAATAGTGATAAGTGTGACAATAATTCAATTCTCAAAAGTAAAATCAACAAGTAAGAGAACACGAGTAAAGGAGAGGGTAAGACAATCGATAAAGATGGGGTACTCAGATAATGCTCCGCCTAGGATGATCGCTTCAAGTGCAAGAACCCTCTATTATACTTCCTAATCAATGCAATTGTGAGTCATGAAAATCCTTCATTACATAGTCCCAAATCTAAGGTCAACTATGCCTAACTCTATACATGTCCCGGAGGAGAAATCGAACAATCTCAACACCTCGCACTTGCATAGAGTTGCAATGAGCTCTGGGGATTCCAAGTGATAAATCTCTTTCTAATTATAGACCTAACCCTTTGGTCCAGGTGGAAGGTCCCTAACCACGATTAAGCCCTAGATACTAAGATCACCTTAACGCTTCACTTTGTTGCACGCGCAACTAAGCCCCAGCGGAGGGTCATCCCTTAGACCATTCACTCTATTATGGCCACAAAGATCTTGAGGAACGGAGGTAGAATCTATCATGCCAGAGGGAAAAGGGGACGCTCCTGTACCTCTCAACTCACCCTCTCAACTCTCTCCAACCTAGCTTTGTCTAACGCTCGTGGTGTGTCACTCACTCACAAGGTTACCAACAAGAACTCTCAACCCTAGTGTCACTCTAGGATAAATATTCATGCAATCAAGCATTCAAGGTTGGAACTCACAACAAACATTAATTAATTGAAAGCATAATAAAGAGATTCAATGAAACAAATACATCCTAGGGTTCACAAATACCCAATTACCCACTAGGGGTTTAGCTCTCTATGGAGCTAAGTACAATCAAAGAAATAGAATGTAAAAGCAATGAATCCATAGAAAAAACCCCTCAATGGTCGTGTCGATGGTCTTGTGGAGAGTCCTCTACTCATCGCAAAGATCCTTTGTCCGGCCTAGGATACACCTCGCCGGATCGGTGCCGACGAAAGCTCTCCTAATAACCTTCTTCCAAAGGGCGCGCGATGTTGGAGCTGTAGAACGTCTCCAAAACCCTAGCCAATACCTCTCAAAACCCTAGCCGAAGCCCTCTCTCAAATTGGGGAAAAGATCGAGAAAAGACTGCTGAAATCGGGGATGAATAGGCTTTAAATAGGGCTCGAGTCGGGCGACTACACGGGCCTGTGGATTTTTCACATGCCCATGTGGAATTTCCACACGGGCGTGGATAATTTCCACACACCCGTGTGGACTCTCTGACTTCCTGTTTTCTCAGCCGGCTGTGAACAGCGCTGTCATGGACAGCCGCACGCCCCTGTGTTTTCTCAGGATGGAGAGAACTCCTCTGCAGCATTTCGCACGGGCGTGTGGAAATTACCCACGCCCGTGTGTGGTTCATAAGGTCACCCACAGGGGTGAGTCCACGCCCCTGTGTGCTCTCGGGATAATCCACCCAACTATGCAAGAATTCACACGCTCGTGCGGAAATTACCCACGGGCATGTGACAGTCGCATGGTCATTCAAAGGGGCAGCCGCACGCCCCTGTGCCTTCTCTGGATGAGCTCGCAATACAAATCCACGGGCATGCGAAAATTCCACACACCGGTGTGTCTTCACTGGATGCCTTAGAAAAACCTGCAGGCTCTGCAGAAAATTTTTGAACATGTTCACACACTCAGAGCCTGCCTAGTATGCAAGTTTTACCAGCGAAAAACATGGAATAAAGCTCAAACAACATAACTTTGCCAATTCCTCATGAAAGCACACGATGAAAATTCAAAGCCCACAAGAAAATCTCAGCAAAAGCATCTAAAAATCAAGACACCAACACTCCACAATTTATTCAGAAGCCTACCTTCAACCTCACGACCACTTCTCAAAGTGATCGCCTTCACATGCTCTCTAGGGTTGGTCTCTGTATTGCTTGGCAAGCTTCCATGTGGCCTTTCAGAGAGAGACTTAACAATTTGCCCCACCTGATTTTCAAGGTTATGTAAAGAAGCAGTGTGGTTGCGAAGTGTATCCTCGACTGATTCAAACCTTGTATTTGTAGATTGTACAAATCTAGCCAAGTGCTTCTCTAAGTCAGTCATTCGGGTTTCCAAACTTGAGACTCTGTTTTCCACCTGAGGGGCTTGTTGTTGTTGTTGTTGTTGGAAACCCGGTGGCCCCATGGCCTTTTGTGGACCCTGATTACTCCATGAGAAATTTGGATGATTCTTCCAACCCGAATTGTAGGTATTGGTATATGGGTTTCCTTGAGGTCTCATGCCATTACCTACAAAATCAACGTTCTCCACTAAAGAACCATCACCAATAGAGATTGGGCAATCGGAGTCAGCATGTCCTTCACCACACCCGTTGCAATTAGTCACGGCTGCCACTCTATTTGAAGTTAGAAGATCTAACTTCTTACTCAAACTCTCCACTTGAGCCACCAATGAAGTTACTGCATCTATTTCATGGAGAGCGGCCACATTTTTCTTCTCCCTAGCATTCCATTGGTAGCTATTTAACCCCATTTCTTCTATTAACTGCTGAGCCTCATCGGGGGTCTTGCTACCTAAGGTACCTCCTTTTGCCGTATCCATCAGTTGCCTTGTACTCGGGTTCAAACCATTATAAAATGTTTAAGCAATCATCCACTCCGGGAATCCGTGTTGCGGACACTTTCTCAGGATCTCCTTGAACCTTTCCCATGTCTCAAATAGAGACTCCAATTACAACTGAACTAAGGATGAGATCTCATTCCTAAGATTTGTAAATTTTTTGGGAGGGAAATAACGGGCAAGAAAATCTTCTACCATCTCCTCCCATGTGATAATTGATGCTCTAGGTAATGAGTGTAGCCACTGCTTCGCTCTGCCCTTTAGGGAAAATGGGAAGGCTCTCAACTTGATGGCATCATCCGTCACTCCGTTTATCTTCAGC
Source organism: Dioscorea cayenensis subsp. rotundata (assembly GCF_009730915.1). Classification (NCBI taxonomy): domain Eukaryota; kingdom Viridiplantae; phylum Streptophyta; class Magnoliopsida; order Dioscoreales; family Dioscoreaceae; genus Dioscorea; species Dioscorea cayenensis. The sequence continues at coordinate 19,562,462 of NC_052485.1, read as the reverse complement.
ATATCAAGCACCTCGAGAAAACTCTCTATATGATCGTTTGGATCCTCATCGGCCAAACCGTTGAATGCATGTGATTCTCTGCAACATGTGGATGAATGCCGGCTTCAACTCAAAGTTCGAGTCATGAATCGGGGGACGCACAATACTCGATTGTGTCCCCAAAACTGAAGGTCTGGCATAATCGGATAATGTTCGCTGTTGCTCATTCTGTTCTACCATGTTTTCTGATCCTTCCACTTCCAAATCAGCTAAATTAGACTGTTCTTGCACGAGGGCTCTTTCCTCTAAGTGTACGCTCAAGCTCAGGATCTCCTTCAACAAATATTGAGGGATTCCCTCGGGTCATAAACTGGAGCTGCACCCAAAAAGAAAGAAAAAGAAATCAGAACGATGATTGAATAAGAAGATAGGAAATAGAATGTATGGTGAAATAGCTAAGAAAACAAAGTGCAAAGTATCTCTAAACACCTACTCCCCGCCAACGGTGCCAAAAACTTGACAAGGTCCCCTTGTTTATATCCCGCAAGTGCACGGGTTTGTTGAAGTAATAATCCCGGATGAGCGGGTATCGAATCCACAGGGAGTAGGGAATAAAAACACTTAATCCGCTTCTTAGCTATTGATAAGTGCTTGTGATATACGAATGCGAAGCGTTCATTCTTTATGTTGAGCATTACTTTTCTCGGTTTTTTACACTAATATGTGTGTTTTTATGTTACTTTTATACAGGTAGGGTTGTGAGGCAGAGTATGAAGGAAATAGGCCAATGTGGATCACAATGCACCGATTTTGGAGGAAATCTTGCTAAGGTTCAAACCCGAAGACATAGGTCAATGTGAGATGCTAGAGTGTGTGCCAACCTCCTCGTATTCGAGTTGGCACATCCATTTGGAGGGGCATAAAGGCAGTCAAACTTGAGCATTCCGACTTATGCACATAGAACAAGAGTTTCACCAACATGTACACCATTGAAGAAGCAAGTGATCTACGACGTGAACATGTGCCCATTTGTGTTACACCGATGAAAGTATGGAATTAGGAAGCTATTCAGGTCGAATATTGTAGCAGAGCACTGTGGCAACATTGTAGTATGTATTGTACCAGCACTGTTCACAGCCGCTCGAGAAACCAGAGAAACAGAGAATCCAGAAGAACATCGACATGACCATCGAGGGGGTTTCTTTATGGATTCATTGCTTTTAAATTCTATTTCATTGATTGTAATTAGCTCCATGGAGAGCTAAACCCCTACTGGGTACTCGGGTATTGTGAACCCTAGGATGTATTTGTTTCTTTGAACCTCTTTATTATGCTTTCAATAAATTGATGTTTATTGTGAGTTCCAACCTTGAATGCTTGGTTGTATGAATACTTCCCCTAGAGTGACACTAGGGTTGAGAGTTCTTGTTGGTAACCTTGTGAGTGAGTGACACACCACGAGCGTTAGACAAAGCTAGGTTGGAGAGGGTTGAGAGGGTGAGTCGAGAGGTACAAGAGCGTCCCCTTTCCCCTCCGGTGTGATAGATTCTACCTCCGTTCCTCGAGTTCTTTGCGGCTATAATAGAGTGAATGCTCTAAGGGATGAACTTCCGCTGGGGCTTAGCTATGCATGCAACAGAGTGAAGCGTTGAGGTGATCTTAGTATCTAGGGCTTAATTGTGGTTAGGGACCTTCCACCTGGACCAAAGGGTTAGGTCTATAATTAGGAAGAGATTTATCACTTGGAATCCCTAGAGCTCATTGCAACCCTATGCGAGTGCGAGGTGTTGAGATTGTTCGATTTTTCCTCCGGGACATGTATAGAGTTAGGCATAGTTGACCTTAGATTTGGGACTATGTAATTATGGATTTCCATGACTCACCATTGCATTGATTAGGAAGCATAATAGAGGGTTCTTGCACTTGAAACAATTATCCTAGGCGGAGCATTATCCAGGTACCCCATCTTTATCGATTGCCTTACCCCCTTCTTTACTTTTGCTCTCTTACTTGTTGCTTTTATTGTTGAGAATTGAATCATTATCACACTTATTGTCGTTGATCTTTCATATAGCTAAGAATCTAATTAAGTATTTTTATTCCCTACTCCCTGTGGATTCAAAAGTAAAATCAACAAGTAAGAGAGCACGAGTAAAGGAGAGGGTAAGGCAATCGATAATGATGGGGTACTCAGATAATGCTCCGCCTAGGATGACCGCTTCAAGTGCAAGAACCCTCTATTATGCTTCCTAATCAATGCAATTGTGAGTCGTGGAAATCCTTCATTACATAGTCCCAAATCTAAGGTCAACTATGCCTAACTCTATACATGTCCCGGAGGAGAAATCGAACAATCTCAACACCTCACACTCGCATAGAGTTGCAATGAGCTCTGGGGATTCCAAGTGATAAACATCTTCCTAATTATAGACCTAAGCCCTAGATACTAAGATCACCTCAACGGTTCACTCCGTTGCACGCGCAACTAAGCCCCAGCGGAAGTTCATCCCTTAGACCATTCACTCTATTATAGCCGCAAAGAACTCGAGGAATGGAGGTAGAATCTATCACGTCGGAGGGGAAAGGTTGCGCTCCTGTACCTCTAGACTCACCCTCTCAACCCTCTCAAACCTAGCTTTGTCTAACACTCGTGGTGTGTCACTCACTCACAAGGTTACCAACAAGAACTCTCAACCCTAGTGTCACTCTAGGGGAAATGTTCAAACAATCAAGCAATCAAGGTTGGAACTCACAATTAAAATCAATTCATTGAAAGCATAATAAAGAGATTCAATAAAACAAATACATCCTAGGGTTCACAAATACCCAAGTACCCACTAGGGGTTTAGCTCTCCATGGAGCTAAGTACATTCAAAGAAATAGAATGTAAAAGCAATGAATTCATAGAAAAACCCCCTCGATAGTCGTGTCGATGGTCTTGTGGAGAGTCCTCTACTCGTCGCATACGATCCTTTGTCCGGCCTAGGATACACCTCGAAGGATCGGTGCCAACGAAAGCTCTCCCAATAACCTATTCCAAACGACGCGCGATATCAAAGCCGTAGAACCTCTCCATAACCCTAGCCAATACTCCTCAAAACCCTAGACAAAGCCCTCTCTCAAGTTGGGGAAAAGATCGAGAAAAGAATGCAGAAATCGGGGCTGAATCGGCTTTAAATAGGGCTGGAGTCGAGCGACTACACGGGCCTGTGGATTTTTCACACGCCCATGTGGAATTTCCACACGGGCGTGGATAATTTCCACATGCCCGTCTGGACTCTCTGAATTCCTGTTTTCTCAGCCGGCATGAATAGCTTCCCGAGTCCATACTTTCATCGGGGTAATGCAAACGGCCACACGTTCACGTCGTGGATTAATTGATTCTTCAATGATAGACAAATTGGTGGAGCTCTTGTTCTATGTGCATAAGTCGGAAGCTCGAGTGTGACTGTCCTTGTACCCCTCCAAATCAATGTGCCAACTAGAATACGAGGAGGTTGGCACACACTCTAGCATCTCACACCCGACCTATGTCTTCGCGTTTGACCCTTAGCAAGATTTCCTAAAAAATCGGTGCATTAGGATCCACATTGGCTTCTTTCCTTCATACTCGGCCTCACAACCCTACCTTCACGAAAGTAACATAAAAACACATATTAATGTAAAAACCCGAGAAAAGTACTGCTCAACATAAAGAATGAACGCTTCGCATTCATATCGCACAAGCACTTATCAGAATTACACATCAACATTCCTTTTGTGGAGGCGTTGTCTCAAATGCCTCAGTATGTCAAGTTCTTAAATGATTTATTGACCAATAAGAGGAAGTTGGAGGAGAGTACGTCGGTGATCTTAGATGCTTCTTGTTCGGTGGTGTTGCAAATGAATATACCGAACGAGAAGAAAGACCCCGGAAGCTTCATCATCCCATGCAACATTGGTAATATGGGCGAAGAAATGGCATTGGCGGACTGTGGGGTTAGCATCAATGTCATGCCAGATACCTTTTTCAAGAACCTAGGCTTGGGAGAGCCAAGGCCCACTCGGATGACATTGCAATTGGCAGACCGAACATTGAGACATCCGAGGGGCATCATTGAAGACATACTTGTCAAGGTGGACAAGTACATATTTCCTATAGACGTCATAGTGTTGGATGTCGATGAGGATGTAGATGTCTCTTTGATACTTGGGAGGTCATTCTTGCACATTTCCAAGGCATTAATCGGCATGGACGGCAAGGAGTTGACACTAAGGGTTGGAGATGATAAGCTCACATTCTGCCTCACCAAAGCCATGCGACATTCTCTTGACTTTGCTGATACTCTATATTTTCTTGACACTACTGATGAGATAATTGATGAATATGCATAGGAAATGTTGAATCCGGACCCGTACAAGGGGTTGCTAGACCAAGAGATGGATAATGAAGTAGTAATGATGCTTGGTCTAGAGGAGAAGTACCATCTATTATGGGAATCATGAAGAAGATGCTCCGGAAGATGAAGCCGGCAAAGAGTCGCCACAAGAAATGCCCCAAGGTTTTTGGGAATGTGCAAGAATAGAACAAGGTTGACGAACCCTTGTTAAGTGGTACCAAGCTCAATAACTCTCCCTCTACCTTTAGAAGACTATGTTCATCATTCTTCCAAGTCATGGGTAAGAGGGAAACCTTCATCTATGAGCCCCCGTGAGGTAAGACAAGGTACGTCAAGCTAAGTGATGTTAAACAAGCACCTCTTGGGAGGCAACCCAAGTCTTTATTGTTTTCCTAGTTTTCAGTTTAGTGTTTGCATGAATAAGGCTTTAAGTGTTGGTGTCTTGATTCGTAGATGCTTTTGCTATGATTCTCTCATGGACATTTTGGTGTTATCATGTGCCTAATCGTGTGTGGCAAAGAATCTTGGTCATTTGAGCGTGTTTTTCATGTTTTCTCTAGTTAAAATAGCATTGTTAGGCAGGCTCTGAGTGTATATTTGTGTTCAGGAATTTTCTGCAGAGCCTGCTAAGTTTTCTAAGTGTCCAGAGAAAACACATACCCATGTGGAATTTTTGCACGAAAGTGCATTTTCATTCAAATCTCATCCAGAGACGGCATAGGGGCATGGACTCGCCCATGTGAGCAACCTTATGATGGTCACACGCCCGTGGGTAATTTTTGCAAGGGCGTGTGTTCCCTTGCAGAGACTTTGAGATTTTTCCTGAGAAGACACAGGGCCGTAAACTAGCCCCTGTGGATGATTTTGTCAACAAACGAACCAGCGTGGGTAATTTTCGCACACCAATGTGATTCTCTGCAGAGAATTTCTCCTCAATTCAATGAAGACACAAGGCGTGCACCTGCCCCTAAGAAATGGCCAGCAAGGATCTACGGCCATGTGGAATTTCCGCACGAGCATGTAAAACACATAGAGAATTTTTAAATTGGATAGAGAAGCCACAGGGGCGTGAGACTGCCCTTGTCGGTCTGGCGTACCGGTGTGGAAATTTTCCGCACGCCCATTTGGATGCTTTTAGAGCAAAGGAGTGTCATCCTAAGAGCACATAGGGGCGTGCATCTGCCCCTGTGGATGCTCCCCTATGGAGCCACATATGTGTGGGTAATTTCCACACACCCGTTTGGATGTACAGAATGGCAAGAGGCACGAGTTTCCTTTTAAGTCTCATCGTGTTTCTTCATTCTCACACTCCTAACCAATCAGAAAGAACATTCTTACACTCTCCCGATCTCGTACCATCATTTCAGAAGGATTTTTAATTGTTTTTTTGGCTGATTCCAAGTTCTACATCTTCAACTTGTCAGTAGACACTTTTTCCAGCTTTTCTTCATTAATTCTTAATTTTTATCAATAAAACTAGTGAATGTTGCTTCGTTTCTATAATTAGAAGGGGTATGCATGCTCAGGAAAAATTAGAAGAGATTTAATGATGTATTTGTGTGTTTTAAGCATGCGGTCGTGTGGTTTTCATGCCCCGTGGATTTTTGCTATATTATTTTATGAACTTCTTTTGTCGATTGTTCTTTAATTTTTATAGATATGGCACCTCAGTCAAAGAGGCAAGCTAAGAAACGTCCGCGTGAGTCATCACTTGAACCCCAACAGATAAAATTCATGATTCCTGAGCAATAGGCTCGATTTGAGAGATTCGCAAAGCTATGGTTTGGACAGACACATTTTCCCGACATGGATGTAGTGAGAGAGGTTCAAGGGACAAGTGACATGGTAAAGGAGATAAAGAAGATGCTTGCGTTAGGCATATGGAGTTGGCTGCTAGCTATATGGGATCCTGTGATCCGTATGTTGGCGCTCGAGGTGTTATCATCATTCGAGTTTGACAGCTCTTATTCCAACTATGACAGCCTAGACACTATGCAGTTTAGAGCACTTGGACAGCATCATTGCATGTCAGTCACCTAGTTCTCGATTAGACTGGCACCTAATGATGCGGCATTCACGGATACAAATGACTACGAGCAGTTTCCTATGGATTACCCCGGCACGTTGACACCTCAACATGTATACAGAGAGCTATGTGAACTGGGGAAGTATGAGCCCGGGGTGTCTAAGGTCACATGTCTCTCCCGGCCAAGTTATAGGTACATATACGCCATTCTAACAAGGTCAGTTAATGGTCGTGATGACAGCACCGGTGTGCTCAGGCTACAGGAGCGACTATATCTATATTCGATGGTACAGAGCACACTGATACACCAGGGACACATCCTGGTAGATTATATCGATATCAGGGCACTATGTCAGATTAGGAGTGATATTCTCAAGCCCTTACATCATGAGACTAATTATGGGTATGGGTTTCTTGGAAGCGATTTGAGAAGCCTAGAAGACGAGTATACCTGCCCCCCTTTAGCAAAGAGACGATGAGGTTGATGGGGATGGTTCACAGGGTTCAGCCAAGAGTGTATGATTTGATTACACCCACCCCAGAGATAGCCAAGGGTGACGATAATGATTCCGAGGGTTCTCTGCTTGCCCCCAAGCCTTAGCCTGTACTGATGGAGACCGAGGCATCTTCTGCGGCACATGAGCTACCTCCGGTATGTGTGTTTTCACCATCTCGAGCGCATGTTCAATTTGAGAGGATCAAGAGTACGGTAGGGGTGCCAAGGACTGAGATCACTGAGGTTCGTGATAAACGTCTAAAAGTACATATTTTGCATGTATTTGTTTGGTATTATTCGTTATATTTATTTGTTGAATGGATGCCCTTTTGGTCTAAATTGTGTTATTTTTGCATTTCAGGCATAATAGAAGCTTGGGGAACTCGGGCGACGCAATTGGGGATGAATTTGGTATCAAAATGGTAGTGTTACTTTAGCAGTTCACTATAGCAGTTACTATAGCTAATCACGGGCTTCTTGGCAGAAAACTGGAAATCCCGAGGGGTCCGCATATGGCCGGTATATTGACCCATTTACTTATAGGGACTAGAGGGTTTAAAAGGCTTTGAGGGCTTCTTTTTGGGCAGCTTTCTTTTGGGCAGCTTCCTTTTGGGGATCATCATCTTCTTTGGGCAAGAGACAGCTAGGGTTAGGGAAGCACTTACACACCATCTTTCAACCTCTTTTCCATTTTTTCTCCAATTTTTGAGAGGCTTGCGGCTAGGGTTTTGAGTGGTTTGGGTAAGGCTTTTGGAGAGGTTCTACAGCTTCAACACCGCACTCCGCTTGGAAGAAGGCTATTGGGGGAGCTTTCATTGGCATCAATCTGGCGAGGTGTGCCCTAGGCTAGACAAGGGGACCATTGGAAAAGACGAGTCTACTCCACAAGACCATCGACACAAATACTGAGGGGACTTTTCTATGGATTACTTGTTTTTACATTCGATTTCGTTGTTGATTGTAACTAGGTACACGGAGAGCTAACCCCCTAATGGGTACTTGGATTTGTTAACCCAAGAATGTATTTGTTTCATTAATCTTCTATTATATTTTCTTAATTGATGTCTTTAATTGAGTTTCAATCTTTAATGCTTGTTGCATGATTTCTCCCTTTGATTGACAATAGGGTTGAGAGTCTACATTGGTAACCTTTGTGAATGAGTGACACACCATGAGGGTTCGACATTGTAAGATTGGAGAGGGTCAAGAGGGTGAGTTGAGAGGTAGTGGACCGTCTCCTTTCCCCTCTAATGTGATTGATCCTACCTCCATATTTCAAGAGTTCTTTGCGATCATAGTAGAGTGAATGGGCTAAGGGATGACATCCGTTGGGGCTTAGTTGCATAGGCAACAAAATGAAGCGTTGAAGTGACTTTAGCACCTATGTCTTAATTGCAACTAGGAGTCTTTCGCCTGGACCAAAGGGTTACATCTATACATTGGAATAGGGTTTATCACTTGGAATGTCTAGAGTGTTTTCCAACTCTACACGGTGTAAGGTGTTAAGATTGATCGATTTCTCCCCCGAGACATAGTCTAGAGTTAGTCACGATTGACCTTAGGTTTGGGACCATATGTGTAACGACTTCCACGACTCATTATGCGTCAATTAGGAGATACAATAGTTGATTTTGCAGTTGAAGTAATTGTCCTAGGTAGAACAATATCCGAGTACCCCACTTCTATCAATTGCCTTTCTCTCATATTTTTCTTCTTCTCTATTTCTTGTTTATGTTATTCTTGCTTTCATTACATTTTATCAACAAAAATCATTATTTTGTCTTCGCTTAGTAAGATTGCAATCTTGGTATTTTTATTCCCTGCTTCCTGTGGATACGATACCCACTCACATGGGATTTATTACTTCGATAAACCTGAGCACTTGCGGGTGACACGCAAGGTGCGTTGTCAGAGACTATCTTGGTAACCTTTGTGGATGAGTGGCACACCATGACGGTTAGACAAAGCATGCTTGGAGAGGGTTGAGAGTGTGAGTCGAGAGGTAGCAAAGCGCCCCCTTTCCCTTCTGATGTGATTTATCCCACCTCTATATTCCAAGAGTTCTTTGCGGTCATAGTAGAGTGAATGGTTAAGGGACGAGCTCCGCTGGGGCTTAGTTGCGTAAGCAATAGTGTGAAGCGTTGAAGTGACTTTAGCACCTGCTGCTTAATTGTGACTAAGTATCTTTCTCCTGGACCAAATGGTTAGATCTACCCATAGGAATCCCTACAGAGTCTTGCAACTTTACATAGTGTGAGATGTTGAGATAGTTTGATTTCTCCATTGGGGTATAGTGTAGAGTTAGTCATTGTTGACCTTAGATTTGGGACCATGTATTCAAGGATGTCCACGACTCATTGAGCATTGATAAGTACTTGTGCGATAAGAATATGAAGCGTTCTTTCCTTATGATGAGCATTACTTTTGTCAGGTTTTAGCGCTAATACGTGTGTATTTATGTACTTTTATGCAGGTTGGGTTGTGAGGCCGATTATTTGTGAAAGAAGCAATTGTAGATCATTTTCCGCATTATTTAGAGGAGATCTTGAGAAGGCTCAAACACGGAGACATGAGTCAGGTTTAGAATGCTAGAATGAATGCCAACCTCCTTGTATTCTAGCGAAGGCAATGATTCGGAGGGGCACGAAGGCAGTTACATCCTAGTATTCCGGCTTGTGCATATTTCACAAGATCTCAACCAATGTGACCTTTTATTGAAGAACTTAGAAGATCTATGACGTGAACATGTGCCCGTTTACATTACCTCGATGAGAGCATGGATTCGGGAGTATTTTGGGCCGTTACTGTAGCAAGGTACTGTAGGAATCACTGTAGCAGGTACTTTTCACAGCCGGCCGAAGAAAGAGCAAAACAGAGGAGCCACATGGGCATGTGGAAATTCCACAAGCCCGTGCATTAATTCCACAGACCCATGTGGAATATCCACAGGGGCGTCTGGAATCCCGATTCCAGCCCTATTTAAGGCCGATTTCAGCCACGATTTCAACATTCTTTTCTCCATCTTTTACCCAACTTGAGAGAATGTTGCGGCTAGGGTTTTGAGAGATATTGGCTAGGGATTTGGATAGGTTCTACGGCTCCGACATCATCATCACGACTATCGAGAGGGTTTTTCCTATGGATTGTTATCTTTTACATTTGATTTCATTATCGTTTGTATTGTGCTCCATGGAGAGCTAAACCCCTAGTGGGTACTTGGGTATTTGTGAACCCTAGGATGTATTAGTTTCATTGAATCTTTTTTATTATGCTTTCAATTAATTGATGCTATTGTGAGTTCCAATCTTGAATGCTTGATTGTTTGAATATCCCCTTAGAGTGACGCTAAGGTTGAGAGTTCACATGGTAAACCTTGTGAGTGAGTGACACACCACGAGAGTTAGACAAATCTTGATTGGAGAGGGTTGAAAGGGTGTGTCGAGAGGTATAGGAGTGTCCCCTTTCCCCTTCAGTGTGATAAATTCTACCTCCGTTCCTCGAGTTCTTTGCAGCCATAATAGAGCTAATGAGTTAAGAGTTGACCCTCCGCTGTGGCTTAGTTATAAGTGCAACAGAGTGAAATGTTGAGGTGATTTTAGCATCTAGGGCTTAATTGTGGTTAGGGATCTTTCTTGTGGACCAAAAGGTTAGGTCTAAAATTAGGAATAGATTTATCACTTGGAATCCCCGGAGCTTAATGCAACCCTTCTTACGAGTGCGAGGTGGAGAGGTTGTTCAACCTCTCCTCCGGGACATGTAAAGGATTAGGCTTGGTAACCCTAGATTCAGGGCCATGCAGTAAAGGATATCCCTGACTCACCATTGAATTAGTTAGGAAGCATAATAGAGAGTTCTTGCACTTGAAATGATTTTTCTTGGCGGATCAATACCCTGGTATCCCATCTTTATCGATTACCTTACCTTCTCCTTTACTTTTGCTCTCTTTCGGGTTGCTTTACTTTTGAGAATTGAATCTTGTCACACATATCACTATAGTTAAGAAGCAAATTAAGTATTTTTATTCCCTTTTCCCTGTGGATACGATACCCCACTCCCCTGGGATTTATTACTTCGATAACTCCGTGCACTTACGAGGAGCACTGTCAGGTTTTTGGCGCCGTTACCGGGGAAAAGTCATTTAGAGATACTTTGCACTTTTGTTTTCTTAGCTATTGATTTATCCATTCTATTTCATATTTTCTTTTCTATCATCGTTCTAATTTGTTTTCTTTCCATTGTGCAGCTTCAGGTTGATGACCCGAGGGAACCCCTCAATATTGATTGAAGAAGATCCTGAGCTTGAAAGAACTCTTAGAAGAAAATGGAAACGACCTGTGCAAGACCAATCTAATCTAGCTAATTTGGAAGTTGAAGGGTTAGATAATATGGCAGAACAGAATAAGAAGCAGGGAATACTCTCTGATTATGCTAGACCCTCAGTTTTGGGCACACAATCGAGTATTGTGCGACCCCAAATTATAGCTCAGAATTTTGAGCTAAAGCCGGCATTCATCCACATGTTGAAGCAATCCTCACAGTTCAATGGTTTGGCTGATGAGGATCCAAACAGTCACATAGAGAACTTTCTCGAGGTGTGTGATATGCTCAAGATAAACGGGGTGACGGATGATGCCATCAAGTTGAGAGCCTTCCCATTTTCCCTAAAAGGGAGAGCAAAGCAGTGGCTACACTCATTACCTAGAGCCTCGATTACTAAGTGGGAGGAGATGGTAGAAGCTTTTCTAGCTTGTTATTTCCCTCCTGGAAAACCTGCAAAGCTTAGGAATGAGATCTCATCCTTTGTACAGTTAGAATTAGACTCTCTATTCGAGACATGGGAAAGGTTCAAGAAGCTCTTGAGAAAGTGCCCACAACACCGATTCCCGGAGTGGATGATTGTTCAGACTTTTTACAACGGGTTGAATCCGAGTATAAGACAACTCTTGGATGTAGTAGCAGGAGGTACCTTAGGTAGCAAGACTCCTGAGGAGGCCCGTCAACTTATTGAAGAAATGGGGTTAGAAAGCTACCAATGGAATGTTAGGGAGAAGAAAAAGGTGGCAGGTCTTCATGAGATAGATGCAGTAACTTCATTGGTGGTGCAAGTGGAAAATTTGAGTAAGAAGTTAGATCTTCTAACTTCAAACAGAGTGGCAGCCGTGAGTACTTGCACCGTGTGTGGTGAAGGACATGCTCCCTCTGATTGTCCGATCTCTATTGGTGATGCATCTTCGGTTGAGAACGTCGATTTTGTAGGCAATGGCATGAGGACTCAAGGAAACCCATATAGCAAGACCTACAATCCAGGTTGGAAGAATCATCCCAATTTCTCGTAGAGAAACCAAGGTCCACAAAAGGCCATGGGACCATCGGGTTTCCAACAACAAGCCCCGAACGTGGAAAACAGAGTTTCATGTTTGGAAACCCGAATGAATGTCTTGGAGAAGGCCTTGACTAGATTTGTGCAATCTCCAAACACAAGGTTTGAATTAGTTAAGGCTACACTTCGCAATCACACCGCCTCTTTGCATAACCTTGAAAATCAGGTGGGGTAGATTGCGAAATCTCTCTCGTAAAGGCCACATGGAAACTTGCCGAGCAATACCGAGACCAACCCTAGAGAGTATGTTATCGACACGAAGTGTGTACAACCGCAAGCACACGGGGTCGTCAAGTAAAAAACCACTTGCGCACACGCGAATGGGTCGTACTCCCAAGGGGCCTGATGAGCTACCCTACTCACTTCTTACCTGTTGTTTAGCTCACCGATTCCAAGATAAGAGAAAAGAAGAAAAGAAAGCAAAACGAAAAGCGAAATGAAATCTTAAGAAGTACGAAACAAGTAAAATATGGGAGATGCCCAAGGTTGGAAAACGGTCACGGATGCGGATTCCCAAGGGGGCTACTATAGTGAGTAGGAAATTGAGTAGTAAAGCACGTGGCTAGTTGGACCGAGAAAACCAAGACCTAGGTCAACCCGATGATCACGGCAACCGGTGCAAGTGTTGAGCACGGAATCTCTTCCGCCCAACTTCCCACACGGTTACAAGGAGAATGTCGATTTTCACAAGTTAGGGTGGAAACACGAGTAGTTTTCAACCCTAGGATTGGAGGGGTACAAATACCCGATGGTCATGGCATATTTATACAATGAACCCTTCCTAGTTTGGTGGAGTCTAGCACTAAGGCAATGGTCATGCTACAAAGTGCTACCAAGAATTTGATACCTCACTCAATCAAATATACCAGAACAAGAAAGAACACCAAACAAGGATCACAATAAGCCAAACATGCATAAACTACTCAAACAATCCAAAACATCATAAGTTCACCCCCTAGGTTCACCTACATCCGATGACCTAGGGGTTTAGTTGTTCATGTTCAACAAGAAAACCAAATAATCCATAGAAACAATTAAAGTAAACATGAGGAACACTCCCTCAAATGATGAAAGTCGAATAATGCAAGAATCCCCGGAGAAAGCCTTCCGAAGACGCCACTCGAAGGGGTGACTTCCCGTTGTCTTCAACCTCCAAGCAATGATGCCCTAGAAGTAGATCCTCCTCGTTCTTGCTCTCCCCGCCTAGAAAATGCTCGGATTTCCTCCCTTTTCGCCCTCCTAAAGCTTGGGTTCAAGTGATGTAGAAGTGTTCTCCAAACCCTAGCTGGCCTTTTTCCCCCAAAGAAGAAGAAGAATCAAGAAGAAGATGCCCAAAAAATTGCCTTTCAAGACCTTATAAGTGCTCTGATCCCGACTGGTAAACCGGTCAGTATACCGACCCCTCGGGAATTTCAGTTTTCTGCTGAGAAGCCCACGATGAGCTACTGATGAGCGCTACGATAATACCACTATAATCTTGTGCTACGAGTAATCCCCCGAAACGCCGTTTTGATGCTGAATTCATCCCCAATCGCGACGCTGAGCTACCAGGGTTTCTAAAGGGCCTGAAATGCAAAAATAATTCAATTTAGACCAAAAAGGCATCGATTCAACAAATAAATATAAAGAATAATACAGAACAAATACATGCAAAATATATACTTTTAGACATTTATCAAACATCCCCATACCTAAGCGTTTGCTTGTCCCCAAGCAAACAAACATGAAGAATTAAGGGAAATAAGATAAACGGCTAAAAATATGACCTCAAGCTCAAAAGTAAAGAACTCCACAAGCACAAATGGACAGAAATCAAGGAGTGAGCTGGTCAATGAATAATGAAGTGATATTAGCTTTGTCTCATCTAGAATGCCCCAATGAGTGTGTGCAACCTCCCACCTTGACCTCCACACCCTGGATTATCCTAGGATGCCCTTTCACCACACACATAATGAAGATGACATTAAAGTGCCAAAGACTTCTTCAATACTCAGGTAAAAGTCCTCTGGTTCCTCAACACGATTTTAACCCTTAAGTGATTATGTAACAGGTTCCAAGAGATCACAAGAGATGCTTTATTTTCTTCCCACACACTTATACACACTTTCTCTTTTTCTTGGGTCCGCCTAACACAGACTGCATAGAAAATAATCTTTCAAATGAATGCACGTGCTGGTTAGGCACAAGAGTCACCCACTTACTCAATTACAGTCTACATAGACGCATTCATGCTTATAAACTTATAAAGCAGAGGAATACTGACATAGACCCTTTTTTTTTTAACCTCTCATGATCCATGACAAACAACCTGCTATAAACAAGTTCAGTGGAGGAACTCAGAAGCTTCTAAAAGTGCATTGAAGACCAAATTTAACAAATTAATGGCAATGTCATCATGATGGGTTGGTTAGAGCGTACAAGGTGAAAGTGATCGTGAACATGTATACATATGCACTAAAGATGAAACAGAGCTACATTCAAGCACATGCAATGTACAGCTCACACCTATCATTCTACCAAGCCAGGAAGTCCCTAACTAAACAATCATAGCCATCATAGGTAGTAAGCATGCAAAAGGATAAAGTACTCCAAGTAAGAAAAACATCCCCACACCTAAAGTCGTACATTGCCCTCAATGGACCTAAGTCAACAGAGAAAAATGGGGAATGAAAAAAAATAAGCACAGAAATGGAGTAAAGAAACTTCCCTGATTCCCTGGTGTGATTCCAAATTGCTCCACATGGATCAGGGGCATTGATAAGTGCTTGAGTGAACATGTTTTTATGCATGTTTTACATACATTAAGCATCATATTTTATACGGTTTATGTCTCATTTCGTGTATTGGGTGTTCTTTTATGCATATAGGTTGTGAAGGCATTGGGAATTCAAAAGGGAGCGAAGATAGGCTATCATGGCATAATATGGCAGCCATGTCTCCACATTCCTCCTCTTTGTAAAGATTTCAAGACCTTTCAAGAAGAATTGATGAAGGAAAAGCCGTATAGCGTACCATATGATCGTGTGCCCGATCGTGTGGCCTTAAGAGGAGAATGTTTATCATCGCATTTTGTGGAAATCACTATAGCAAAGTACCGTAGTAATTTTACTGTGCTACTTTACCGTGAAGTACTGTAGCAGAATTACTGTTCACACGCAACCCCGCGCGGAAGTTCCGCGCGCCCGCGTGGAAATTCCTGCAGCCCACGCGGGCGCGTGGAAAATCCACATGGGCGCGTGGGGGCACGTGACAGACGCGATGTGAGGCTATAAATACACCTTTTGGCCGATTCTAAAGGGATTTTTTGCGGAGCTTTGAGGAGAGACATTGAGAGAGAGGCGGCTAGAGTTTGAGGAGAAGGTCTTCGCCGATTGAGAGGGAGTTCTTCACCAACTTTGATAGGTTCCTTCGACATCATAGCATTTTGGGGAGCCATTGGTGACCTAGCTTCGGAGAGGAACCCTTCAAGACATAGAACTACCAATCAAGGCCAATCCACGCGAATTCGAGGGGGTTTTCTCTATGGGTTTTATTGCTTTTCATTGTATCCATTATTGTTTTGTAACTAGGCCCATGGAGGGCTAAACCCTAGTGGATATTTGGGCATGTGAACCCTAAGATTTATATTTTGGATTGATTCTCTTAATGCTTCTAGTTAATCCGAGTTGTCTTGAGTTTTAATCTTGTGATTTAATTGCTTGCTAGTGTTGTTAATCCTTGTGGTTGATTTACATTGCATGATTTAATACTTTGATGTGAGAGGTCTCCATTAGAGTTAGATTTCCAAGATTAAAGAGGGTTGAGAGGGTGAGCCTTGAGATGGAGGAGTGTCCCCTTTCCCCTTCGATTGAGTGTTTCCTATCTCCGTATTCCATATTCTCTTTGCAACCATATTTGGTGTGAGGCGTGAGATTGCTCGATTTCTTCGCCGGGACCTTGTAGGGGGTTAGGATCCTTCGCCGGGAATTAGGGTTGCATCTACATTTAGGAATCGGTTTCACTCTTAGGTTTCCTTATAGCATATTGCGGTCATATAGGGTGTGAAGTGTTGAGATTGGTCGATTTCTCCACCGGGACCTTGTAGGGGACTAGTGCCTTTTGCTTGGAGACAAGGATTGGTTATCGTTGGACTACCTCGACTCATTAGACTCGATTCTAGAGCATTTAGTGAATCTTGAGCTTCAAGGAAGATCTTAGGGGGATCATTGCCCGAATACCTCATCCTTAGTGATTGAGACTCTTCTACTTTATTTCTTGCATACTTGTTTGCTTTGCTTGCAATTAGTTCACTTCATTATATTCATTGATTCCGACTAGATAATTGAGAAGTGGTTATTACTAATACTTCCGTTCCCTGTGGATTCGACTACCCGACTCACCGGGTAATTATTACCTCGACACCAAGAGAATGAAAAAAATTCAAGATAATGCCAGTGATACAGTAAATTCGGAAAAAAATTCAATAACTTTGCTTGTAAAAGTAGCCAAAAATTCTACAAATCAAGGAAAAATTCTTGATAATCATTAATCATTCATTCAACAACAAAAATCCAAGAAACTTCACCCACAAAAGCATGAAAATCTCAAAGTTTTGAGTGAAAGAACAAACCTTCAACCAAGAGTAAGATGAGCAAATATAATGGTTGGATCCGGCCAAAAGCTTGCTCAAACTCCAATTTTATGTCACTAAAATGGAGAAGAGGGGGAGAAGAGCAAACTAGAGCAAAAAAATGAAGGAAAACGGTGGAGAAATGAGGGAGAAAAGGGTAGAAGAGTGGAGAAGATGAATGAATAGTGTGCTGCCCTAAGTCCTTAAGTATACCCTTCACTCGGGTGGTCTTGCCGACCATCCTTGCGGCCGCAAGGATGGTCCTCAAGACCCTTGGGATGAGTCTTGAGGGGCATCCTTGCGGGCGCAGGGATGGTCCTCAAGACTCACTGGATGAGTCCCGAGGTGCATCCTTGCGGCCGCAAGGATGGTCCTCGGGATTTTCCTGACGCACGTCGATTCTCCACGCGTTGCACACTTCATTTATGATTAAAGCCATGAAAAATAAAGCTGGAAACATCGACAAAACACTCAAAACATCATCAAGACTGCATCAAAAACAAGAATTACTTAAAGACCACATGACAAATAAGAGAATGTGAAGGCTACTAGCTAAGAAAAATGATGAAAACACATATACAACCAAACCACACTAAAAGTACAAGTTAAACACACAAACACAAATGAGAAAAATAATACGAGGAATGAAATGAACTTGGGTTGCCTCCCAAGAAGCGCTTGTTTAACGTCGTTAGCTTGACGTGCATTACCTCAAACAATCATGGTGGAACAAATGGATGGAAGTTACCTTGAGCCCTTGGAGTTATGTTGCCACTTGGAAAATAATGTTTCAACCTATAGCCATTGACTTTAAACACACCTTTTGTTGGGTGAAAAATTTCCACGGCACCATGAGGAAATACTTGTGATACCGTATATGGCCCATACCACCTCGACTTCAATTTTCCCGGGAAAAGCCTTAGTCGTGAATTGAAGAGAAGCACTTGATCTCTGACTTAGAAATGTTTAGCTTGTTTTATGTGTTGGTCATGGTATTCCTTTGTCTTCTCTTTGTAACGCACTGAGCTTTCATATGCCATGGCTCGCCATTCATCCAACTCATTTAACTGGAATTTTCTCTTGTGGCCGATTATATGAGGGTCAAAGTTTAATTGCTTTATAGCCCAATAAGCCTTGTGCTCTAGTTCGACGGGAAGTGACAAGCCTTCCCATAAACCAACCGATACGGTGTTGATCCAATAGGTGTCATAAATGCCGTTCTATATGCACAGAGTGCATCGTCAAGTTGATCTTCCCAATTCTTTCGGCGATGACTTACCGTTTTCTCTAAGATTCTCTTCCATTCCCTATTAGATACCTCAACATGACCATTTGTTTGGGGATGGTAAACAGTTGAGATTCTATGTGATACTCCATATCGCTTCAACACTTTTTCGAGTTGGGAGTTGCAAAAATGAGTGCCCCGGTCCCTAATGATTGTCCGTGGAGTGCCAAATTGTGAGAACAATTTCTTGAGGAATTTCACCACGACCCTCGCATCGCAAGATGGAAGTGCTTGCACCTCCACCCATTTGGAGACATAGTCCACTGCAACAAGGATGAATTTATTACCGTGAGAACTAGGAAACGGTCCCATGAAATCAATCCCCCAAACATCAAATATCTCACAAGCCTGATTCCACGATTGTGACATTTCATCTCTTTTTGAGATATTACCCGCTCTTTGGCACTTATCACAATGCTGCACCATCGTTTGAGCATCTTGAAAAATTGTGGGCCAGTAAAACCCTACATTAAGAACCTTCTTAGCTGTTCTACTTCCACTGTAATGCCCCCCAGTCGGGCCCAAATGATAATGCAGCAGAATATCCTGTCCTTTTTTCACCGAAACGCACCTCCTGACAATGTGATCAGCACAAATTCTAAAAAAATAAGGGTCTTCCCATATATAGTGCTTTAAATCGGCGAAGAATTTTTTCTTTTATTGATGAGTAAGCCCCTTGGGTAGGATCTTGGCTGCAAGATAATTGGCAATGTCAGCAAACCACGGAGTCTCATCCTCTCTCACTGATTGAGTGCTACATAGTTGTTCCACATGAAATGTGTCAATTATCCCTTCTCTTTTCAACTCCACATCATTGGGCCCTTCAAGGCGTGATAAATGATCAGCAGCCAAGTTTTCTGCCCCCTTTTTATCTCTTATCTCTAAATCAAACTCTTGTAGTAGAAGCACCCAATGGATCAACCGAGGTTTGGCCTCTGACTTACTCAGTAGGTATTTGAGTGCAGAGTGATCAGTGTAAACAATTACCTTGGATAGCACCAAGTATGACTTAAATTTATCAAAAGCAAAGACCACCGCTAGCAACTCTTTCTCCGTGGTACTGTAGTTTTCCTGAGCATCATTCAAAGTCTTGCTTGCATAATAAATAGGATGGAAGTGATTATCCCGTCTTTGCCCTAATACTGCACCCACTGCATAGTCACTTGCATCACACATCACCTTAAAGGGTAAACTCCAATCTGGAGAAACCACTATTGGTGCTTCAATAAGTTTCTTCTTCAAACAAAGGAAAGCCTTCATGCAATCATCATTGAACTCAAAACGAGCATCTTTTTCCAAGAGCTTTGTTAACAGTCGGGCAATTGTAGAAAAGGCTTTGATAAACCTTCTATAAAAGACTGCATATCCCAAGAAGCTTCAGATTGCCTTTACTGAGCTTGGGGGAGGCAATTTCTCAATGATGAAAATTTTTGCTCTGTCTACTTCAGTTCCTCTCCTTGAAATCTTATGACCGAGAACGATGCCCTCTTTGACCATAAAATGGCATTTCTCCCAACTGAAAACCAAATTAGTCTCCTCACATCTTTTTAAGACTCGCTCAATATTTTTAAGGCACAACTCAAATGAATCTCCAAAGACTGAGAAATCATCCATAAACACCTCCATAATATCTTCCACCATATTCTCGAAGATTGCAAGCATGCATCTCCGGAATGTAGCCGGTGCATTACAAAGCCCAAAGGGCATTCGACGATACACAAATGTCCCGTAGGGGCAAGTGAAAGTAGTCTTCTCTTGGTCTTCTGGGTGATAGGAATCTGAAAGTATCCCGAAAGTCCATCCAATAAACAGTAATACGAATATCCTGCAAGTCTGTTGAGCATCTGGTCAATGAATGGTAAAGGAAAATGATCCTTCCTTTTAGCATCATTGAGTTTCCTATAGTCAATGCAGACTCTCCAACCTGTGACAGTTCTCGTGGAGATAAGCTCATTTTTTTCATTAGTGATGACTGTGATCCCCCCTTTCTTTGGCACCACTTGCACTGGGCTCACCAATGCGCTATCAGAGATCGGCTAAATAATGGCCACATCAAGCAACTTTATGACTTCCTTTTTCATGACCTCCATCATGTTGGGGTTAAGCCTTCGTTGGGGAATTGCAGTGGGTTTATGATTATCCTCCATGAGTATTTTATGAGTACAAAAAGATGGGCTGATTCCTCTAATGTCACAGATCTTCCACGCAATAGCCTTTTTGTGCCTTCTCAGTATGCTCAAGAGCTGATCATTCTGTTCCCTT
Source organism: Dioscorea cayenensis subsp. rotundata (assembly GCF_009730915.1). Taxonomy (NCBI): domain Eukaryota; kingdom Viridiplantae; phylum Streptophyta; class Magnoliopsida; order Dioscoreales; family Dioscoreaceae; genus Dioscorea; species Dioscorea cayenensis. The sequence continues at coordinate 19,542,046 of NC_052485.1, read as the reverse complement.
GTTAAATCTGAAGCGATGACAACAGGGAGTGTCGATTCTATCCCTAGGAAGGCATACTCTAAGTGCTCAGTGAGGGGTTTCAATTCTAAGTCTGGTGGTTGTTCAATTGATGACTTTACCCTTCCATAATTTTTAAAATCATGTTTCTCTATCTCCCCCATTTCTTCTAAATCACCATCACTTCTCGAACTAAATTCCTTCGCTTGAAACTCTGTTTCAATTGTATTCGAATCATCTCTCAGGGCGTAGTTCACCTCTTTTAGGCTTTCAAGTGTGGGTTGAATGACCTCCTCATTAATTGAACAAGTTAACTTGAGTGGTCCCTCCGGACCATTGTCTAGTTCTTCATGAATGCAATTGGGCTGACTACTAGATAAGAAAGTGTCTTCTATCCTCTTTCCCCATTCTGATTTAAGGTAGTCTTTGAAGACCAATTGAGATCCTCGATTTTGAACAATTTACGAAAGTGAGTCCTCATAAAAACTTTCCTTCCATTGATTGTAATTGAAGTCCATGTTATCCCCCTGAATTGGTTCATCTGAGAAGAAAGGGTGGGGATACTGCAGACAAGGAGTCGTATGATAGTTGTTAGTTATACACATGATTAAAGTAAAAAGTGTGAAAGAAAATTAAAAAGATGCAATAATTACAAAAGTTCAACAACCAAAAACACAAAAGGCAAACAAAACAAATGAGCAAAAACAAAAGAAAAAGAAAAGGCTAAATCAACAAGTGTAAAGCTTTCCAAATATTCCTCAGTGATTGGTCCCCGGCAACGGCGCCAAAAACTTGATCGACACGAAGTGTGTACACCCACAAGTGCATGGGGTCATCAAGTAATAAACCACTCGCGCACGCGCGAATGGGTCGTACTCCCAAGGGGCCTGAGGAGCTACCCTACTCACTTCTTACCTATTGTTTAGCTCAACGATTCAAAGATAAGAGAAAAGAAGAAAAGAAAGCAAAACGAAAAGTGAAATGAAATCTTAAGAAGTACGAAACAAGTAAAATACGGGAGATGCCCAAGGTTGGAAAACGGTCATGGATGCGGATTCCCAAGGGGGCTACTATAGTGAGTAGGAAATTGAGTAGTAAAGCACGTGGCTAGTTGGACCGAGAAAACCAAGACCTAGGTCAACCCGATGGTCACGGCAATTGACCCCTAACCCGATGCAAGTGTTGAGCGTGGAATCTCTTCCGCCCAGCTTCCCACACGGTTTCTAGGAGAATGTCGGTTTTCACAAGTTAGGGTGGAAACACGAGTAGTTTTCAACACTAGGATTGGAGGGGTACAAATACCCGATGGTCACGGCATATTTATACAATAAACCCTTCCTAGTTTGGTGGAGTCTAGCACTAAGGCAATGGTCATGCTACAAAGTTCTACCAAGAATTTGATACATCACTCAATCAAATATACCAAAACAAGCAAGAACACCAAACAAGGATCACAACAAGCCAAACATGCATAAACTACTCAAATAATCCAAAACATCACAAGTTCACCCCCTAGGTTCACCTACATCCGGTGACCTAGGGGTTTAGTTGTTCATGTTCAACAAGAAAACCAAATAATCCATACAAACAACTAAAGTAAACATGAGGAACACTCCCTCAAATGATGAAGGTCGAATGACGCAAGAATCCCAGGAGAAAGCCTTCCGAAGACTCTACCTCCAAGCAATGATGCCCTAGAAGTAGATCCTCCTCGTTCTTGCTCTCCCCACCGAGAAAATGCTCGGATTTCCTCCCTTTTTGCCCTCCTAAAGCTTGGGTTCAAGTGATGTAGAAGTGTTCTCCAAACCCTAGCTGGCCTTTTTCCCCCAAAGAAGAAGAAGAATCAAGAAGAAGATGCCCAAAAAAATACCTTTCAAGACCTTATAAGTGCCCAGATCCCGACCAATAAATGGGTCAGTATACCGGCCGTATACCGACCCCTCGGGAATTTCAGTTTTCTGTCGAGAAGCCCACGATGAGCTACAGTGACTACTATAGTGCAACTGCTACAGTAACCCACTACAGAACTGTGCTACAGTAATCCCGGCCCCTCGGAAACACCGTTTTGATGCCGAATTCATCCCCAATCGCGACACCGAGCTACCAGGGCTTCTAAAGGGCCTGAAATGCAAAAATACTACAATTTAGACCAAAAATGCATCGATTCAACAAATAAATATAAAGAATAATACAGAACAAATACATGCAAAATATATACTTTTAGACATTTATCAGTATGTGAAGGCGATCACTTTGAGAAGTGGTCGTGAGGTTGAAGGGTAGGCTTTCGGGTGAGAAGCCAAAAGAACACGCACCCGAGGTTATAGAGGTTAAAGAGGGAACAAGTACGGAGAAGGAGGTGGCACCCCCACCTTTCAAGCCAAGAATCCCTTATCCCTCTAGGTTGAAGAATGATCAAGCGGATGAATAGTACAAGAAGTTCCTGAGTTTGTTCAAGCAACTCCACATCAACATTCCATTTGTTGAGGCATTATCTCAAATGCCTAAGTATGCAAAATTCTTGAAGGACTTGTTAACTAACAAGAGGAAGTTGGAGGAGAGTGCTTTGGTGATTCTAGATGCATCTTGTTCGGTGGTCCTGTAAAAGGCCATGCCGAATAAGAAGGACCCTGTAAGCTTTATCATTCCACGGAACATTGGTAATTTGGGTGAAGAAATGGCATTGGCAGAATCAAGGGCCAGTATCAACATCATGCAATACACTTTCTTTCATAAGCTAGGCTTGGGAGAGCCTAGACCTACTCGGATGACTTTACAATTGGCGGATCGAATGGTGAGACTTCCGAGGGTTATCGTTGAAGACGTGCTTGTCAAGGTGGACAAGTACATTTTTCCTGTTGACTTTGTAGTACTGGACGTCGATGATGATGCGGATGTACCCTTGATACTTGGGAGACCATTTCTGTAGACTTCCAAAGCATTGATTGACATGAACGGTGGGGAGCTAACTTTGAGAGTCGGAGATAACAAGCTCACATACCGCCTTGCTAAAGCCATGCGGCATTCTCTTGATTTTGATAATACTTTGTATTTTCTAGAAACTACTGATAAGATTGTTGATGAATACATGCAGGAAATGTTCAATCCGGACCTGTATGAGGGTTTGTTCGACCAAGAGGAGGAAAATGAAGAAGTAATGATGCTTGCTTTGACTGAAGAAGTACCGTCTACCCCGGGGATCTTGAAGAAGATGCTCCGGAAGATGAAGAGGGCAAGGAACGTCACCGGAAACACTCCAAGACTTTTGGAGGTGTGCGCGAACCGAACATTGAACCATTTCCAGGTAGTCCCAAGCCTGACAATTCACCCTCTACTCTCAAGAGACTTTGGTCATCATGCTTTCAAGCCATGGGTAAGAGGGAAACTTTCATCTACAAACCCCCGTGAGGTAAAAGATGAGGTACGTCAAGCTTAGGGACATTAAACAAGCGCTTCTTGGGAGGCAACCCAAGTGTTTACTATTTTTCCTAGTTATAGTTTAGTTTTGCATGAATAACTTGTTAAAGTGTTGGTGTCTACATGTTTAGATGCTTGTGCTGTTTTCATTTTGGTGGATTTCTGTGTCATCGTGTTTTTTCTTGTGGATTTGGGGAAGATTTATTTGTTTGAGCGTGTTTCAATTGTTTTTCACTAGTAATTATTGCATAAAAGAACAGGCTCTGAATGTGTAAACATGTTTAGAAAATTTCTGCAGAGCCTGCAAAGTTTTTGAAGTCATCCAGAGAAAACACACAGGCGTGTGGAATTTTGACAAGCCCGTGGGATTGTATTATGAGCTCATCTAGAGAAGGCATAGGGGTGTGGACTCGCCCCTGTGAGCGACCTTGTAACCAACGCACGGGCGTGGGTATTTTCCACACGCCCATGCAGATTTCTGCAGACGATCACTTCTCCATCCCGAGAGCGCATAGGGGCGTGAACTGGCCCCTGTTAGTTGGGCCTGAGATTGTCCACGGGCATGCGAAACACTTAGTGATTTTCTCTCTGTTGGGCAGAGAGGGTATAGGGGCAGGAGGCTTCCCCAGTGGGTTGGGCGCACGGGCGTGGGTAATTTCCACACGCCCGTGCGAGTGTTTTCAGAGATCGCAAGTGCTTTCCCGAGAGTACACATGGGCGTGTGTCTGCCCCTATGGCTCTCCACTGTGGAGACACACGGGCATGTGGAATTTCCACACACCCGTGTTGATTTACAGGATTCCAAGGGGCGCGAGTCCTTTTTAAAGAAGACTTATTTCTCTTCATCTACATCCTTCGCACTTTATTCAGAATACTATAGCAATGATTTCCGACCTCGTACTGCCGATTTTGGATGATTTTTACTTGGTTTTCCAGCCTATTTCTATTCTCCTCATCTTAACTTGTCGGTAAGCCCCTATCATTGATTTTCTTTGCCAATTCTTGATTTTAATAGATGAACTTACTAAGAATGCTTCCCTTTTGCAATTAGAGTTTAAGAGCATGCTTAGAAAGAAGTTAGACAAGTTTTAGAAGTGTTTTGTTGGCTTTTTGAGGTACGGCCGTGCGGTTCTTCACGGCCTGCGGATCCACACGGGCGTGTGGAAATTCCCCACGACCATGTGGATTTCTACAGCATCATTTATCCAGCTTTCTTGATTGATTTCCTTTAAAAATTTGCAGGATACGGCACCTAGGTCAAAGAAGCAAGCAGAGAAACATCCGCGGGAGTCATCCTCTGAGTCTGAGGGTATGAGTTTCACTATTGTCGAGCATCAGGCTCGTTTCATGCGTCTGTCGAGACTTCGGTTTGGACAAACTCTGTATCTGGACAGTAGCATACTCCGAGAGTTACAACAGGGGAATGAGTTTGCTGAGGAGGTCGAGGACCTTGTGTCAGTAGGGGTGGAGTCAGTTATTGATGATCAAAGAGCCCGCCATTCATGAGCTCACACTCGAGGTGATGTCGTTATTTGAGTTTGATAGATCATATGAGAGATTCGACAGCATAGACGCCATCCATTTCAGAGCATTTAGGCATCACTCCTACATGAGCATCACACAGTTTTCAGTCTCGCTTGGGCTATATGAGGAGGCATTCACGGACACTGAGGAGTATTCTCAGCTTCTGACTGATTATCCTGGAGCTTTGACACCTCAGAGAGCCTACCGAGTGCTGTGTGGTCAGGGTTAGTACGAGCCGGGGGTGTCCAAGGCCACGTGCCTTTCCCGACCTAGCTACCAATATTTACAGGCCATTATGAGTAGGTCGGTGAATGGCCGTGGTGATAGCACAGTTGGTCTGAGCCGGTAGGTTCTTTTATATCTGTATTCGATGGTGCAGCATATACCGATTCATCTGGGGCACATCCTTGCAGAGTACATTCATCATCAGCGATATTATGTTAGATTGGGAGTGATCTTCTCAGGCCCCTACATCATGAGGCTAGTCATGGGCATGGGCCTCTTGGACGCGATCCGTGGGGCTGAGAGGACAAGTACCCCTGCTCCCCTGAGTCTGGAGACGATAAGATTAATGGGTATGATCCGCCGAGTATGGACGGGGGTATATGGCTTGGTTCTACCCACTCCATAGATGGCTTAGGGTGATGATGCAGAGGCTTCTCAGCCTACCCCCGAGCCTCAGCCGATGCCAATGGAGACTGATAAGTGCTTGTGCGATATGAATGCTAAGTGTTCTTTCCTTATGTTGAGCATTACTTTTCTTGGGTTTTTACACTAATATGTGTGTTTTTATGTTACTTTTATGCAGGTAGGGTTGTGAAACCAAATATGAAGGAAAGAAGCCAATGTGGATCACAATACACCGATTTTGGAGGAAATCTTGCTAAAGTTCAAACGCGAAGATATAAGTCGGGTGCGAGATGCTAGAGTGTGTGCCAACATCCCCGTATTTGAGTTTGCATAACCATTTGGACGGGCACAAGGGTAGTCACACTCAAGCACTCCGACTTATGCACATAAAACAAGATTTCCATCAACTTATCCGTTATTGAAGAAGCAAAGCGATCCACGGCATAAACATATGCCCGTTTATGTTACGTAGATGAAAAGTGGATTCGGGAGTATTTTTTGCAGAGTACTGTAGTATTTACTATTCATAGCCGGCCAAAAGTGACAGTTTCAGAGAATCTGCACGGGCATGTGGCAATTACCCATGCCCGTGTGGAAATTCAACAGGGGCGCCCACAAGGGCGTTTGGATTCCCGATTCCAGCTCTATTTAAAGCCGATTCAGCCCCGATTTCAGCATTCTTTTCTCCATCTTTTCCCCAACTTGAGAGAGGGTTTCAGCTAGGGTTTTGAGAGGTATTAGATAGGGTTTTGGAGAGGTTCTACAGCTCCGACATCGTCATTCCTTTGGAAGAAGGTTGGTAGGGGAGCTTCCGTCGAGGCGTATCCTATACCGGACAAGGGAATCCTTGGACGATGAGTAGAGGACTTTCCACATAACCATCGACATGACTATCGAGGGGGTTTCTCTATAGATTAATTGCTTTTACATTCTATTTCTTTGATTGTACTTAGCTCCATGGAGAGCTAAACCCCTAGTGGGTACTTGGGTAGTTGTGAACCCTAGGATGTATTTGTTTCATTGAATCTCTTTATTATGCCTTCAATTAATTGATGTTTGTTGTGAGTTCCAACCTTGAATGCTTGATTGTATGAACATTTATCCTAGAGTGACACTAGGGTTGAGAGTTCTTGTTGGTAACCTTGTGAGTGAGTGACACACCACGAGCATTAGACAATGCTAGGTTGGAGAGGGTTGAGAGGGTGAGTCGAGAGGTATAGGAGAGTCCCCTTTCCCCTCTGGCATGATAGATTCTACCTCCGTTCCTCGAGTTCTTTGCGGCCATAATAGAGTGAATGGTCTAAGGGATGACCCTCCGCTGGGGCTTAGTTGCGCGTGCAACGGAGTGAAGCATTGAGGTGATCTTAGTATCTAGGGCTTAATCGTGGTTAGGGACCTTCCACCTGGACCAAAGGGTTAGATCTATAAATAGGAAGAGATTTATCACTTGGAATCCCTAGAGCTCATTGCAACTCTATTCGAGTATGAGGTTTAGAGGTTATCTAATCTCTCCTCCGGGACATGTATAGAGTTAGGAATAGTTGACCTTAGATTTGGGACTATGTATTTAAGGATTTCCACGACTCACCATTGCATTGATTAAGAAGCATAATAGAGGGTTCTTGCACTTGAAACGATTGTCCTAGGCGGAGTATTATCTGAGTATCCCATCTTTATTGATTGCCTTATCTCCTCCTTTACTCGTGCTCTCTTACTTGTTGCTTTTACTTTTGAGAATTGAATCATTGTCACACTTATCACTACTGATCTTTCACATTGCTAAGAAGTGGATTAAGTGTTTTTCTTCCCTACTCCCTATGGATTCGATACCCGCTCATCTAGGATTACTACTTTGACAAACCCGTGCACTTGCGGGATATACGCAAGGGGATCTTGTCAGAGACTGACGCACCTCCGGCGACAGAGGACCCACCCCCGGTACATATGTTCTCACCATCTCAAGCCCATGATCATTTTGAGAGGCTCGAGAGTGCCGTCGGGGTGATACGGGTAGAGATCACTGAGGCACAAGCGGAGATAGCGGAGGTGCGCGCGACGCAGGCCGGAAAGTTCATGGAGTTCATGGCGCGTTTTGATGTTTTACAGCAGATCCTTCAGCGAGATACGACCACACCTTTTGTACTGTGACTGCGCACTGCCCAGACGCCCCCTACATCACTGTCATTGGATTCACCAGCACCTTCTGATCCAGCACCAGCAGTAGAGGAGCCAGAGCGTGGCGCCGACACTTAACTTGCTTTTATTTTACTTCTACTTGCATTTTATTTTGGACATGTTATCCTCAGAAAGGACTTTCCTTTTAAGCTTCTCTTCATTTTATTGTCTCGAGTTGTATTTCTTGCTCTACCTTATATAGACTCGAATTTTGTTTTTCTTTTATTGAGCTCTACTGAACCCCCTCATGTATGCGTGCAGATGGTCTTGTCATCATGGGACTTGAGAACTTGTCATAGACATTGCCAAGATGCTTTGGCATTTGGCCGTGTGGGCCTCACAACCCGTTGGAACATCACCCGCAAGGATTTAGCTCCATCAAATACAACACTAGGAGTCAGGGGAGTATTGTTTCGATTTCTTCTCCCACATTTGTTCTTGATTGATATAGATTATATGTGAGCATGCATGTGTACATTGAGGTGAATGTACAACTTAAGTGTGGGGGGAAGTTTCATAGTGCACATATCTTTTACGTTATTTTGATTGATATATATATATGCTCACATAGCTAATGACGGTTCACCTTAGTTGCAATGATGGTGTTTTTGAGTTTAAGAGAATTTTTAACATTGAATGTTCTCATGCTCTAGTTCTTGCTTGAATTTTTAGGAATTTTCACCCGAATAACACTTTTTGCACTTCTCACTCTTTAAACTCTTTTGGAAACTCAAATCTATGGTTAAAGGGACCAGTTTTAGTTTTGTTTCTTGTGTTGATTTAAAAAAAAATGGAAAAGAAAGAAAGAACAAAGTGTTTTTATCTTTTAATTTTGCTTGTTGGGTGGAAATAGCTACTACCCATGATGTATGAAGCTACTCTAATAAGTCAGATACTAGCTATGCCCTATTGAGAGAAAGAGTTATCTCATGGGATGTGTGAAAGCTACCACCCCAGTAGAAAGAGCTACCACCTCGAAAGTGTGAAAGCCACCTTAGCAGCCGCTTTGGAAAGGGCTACCTTAGAGGATGTGTGAAGCTACTACCCTTTATGAAATGTTTGGTACTCTTTGTAGATAAATAAGTCCCTTATACCTAGAACTTTGAGGAGTATACTTTGGGTTGAATTGTGTGAGTTCACACACTTACACGATTTCGGGTTTGTTGTCCTTTTTTATTCAAGTTTTTAGCTAGAGCATTGATTCTTTCGTATTTAGTGTTGAAATTTCCTTTCCTATTAGAATGCTTTCATTGAATGCTTTGGTTAACCTAAGGCACTTCCAATAGTCCCTTCATCTATGCATACAATGTTTTAAGTTTTGCTTGAGGATAAGCAAAAGCTTAAGTGTGGTGGAGTTTGATAAGTACTTGTGCGATAAGAATGCGAAGCATTCTTTCCTTATGATGAGCATTACTTTTGTCAGGTTTTAGGGCTAATACATGTGTATTTATGCACTGTTATGTAGGTTGGGTTGTGAGGCCGATTATTTGTGAAAGAAGCCATTGTAGATCATTTTACGCATTATTTAGAGGAGATCTTGAGAAGGCTCAAACACGGAGACATGAGTCAAGTTTAGAATGCTAGAATGTATGCCAACCTCCTTGTATTCCAGCTAAGGCAACGATTCATAGGGGTATGAAGGTAGTTACATCCTAGTATTCCGGCTTGTGCATATTTAACAAGATCTCCACCAACGTGACCGTTTATTGAAGAACTAAGAAAATCTACGACGTGAACGTGTGCCGGTTTACGTTACATCGATGAAAGTATGGATTCGGGAGTATTTTGGGCCATTACTTTAGCAAGGTACTGCAGGAATCACTGCAGCAAGTACTGTTCCACAGGCCCGTTTAATTCCACAGGCCAGTGCGTTAATTCCACAGGCCCGTGTGGAATCCCTATTCCAGCCCTATTTAAAGCCGATTTCAGCCCCGATTTCAACATTATTTTCTCCATCTTTTCCCCAACTTGAGAGAGGGATGCGGCTAGGGTTTTGAGAGGTATTGGCTAGGGATTTGGAGAGGTTCTACGGCTCCGACATCGTCATCTCTTTGGAATAAGGTTGGTAAGGGAGCCTCCATTGGATTGATTCGGCGAGGCGTATCTTATACCGGACAAGGGGATCTTGCGACGAGTAGAGGACTCTCCACAAGACCATCGCCACTACTATCGAGGGAGTTTTTCCTATGGATTGTTCTCTTTTACATTTGTTTTCATTATCATTTGTATTGTGCTCCATGGAGAGCTAAACCCCTAGTGGGTACTTGGGTATTTGTGAACCCTAGGATGTATTAGTTTCATTGAATCATTTTTATTATGCTTCCAATTAATTGATGCTATTGTGAGTTCCAGTCTTGAATGCTTGATTGTTTGCATATCCCCTTAGAGTGACACTAAGGTTGAGAGTTCACGTGGAAATCCTTGTGAGTGAGTGAGTCACACACCACGAGAGTTAGACAAAACTTGATTGGAGAGGGTTGAGAGGGTGAGTCGAGAGGTACTGGAGTGTCCCCATTCTCCTTCAGTATGATAAATTCTACCTCCATTCCTTGAGTTCTTTGCGGCCAAAATAGAGCGAATGAGCTAAGGGATGACCCTCCACTGGGGCTTAGTTGCAAGTACAACAGAGTGAAGTGTTGAGGTGATTTTAGCATCTAGGGCTTAATTGTGGTTATGGACCTTTCTTTTGGGCCAACGGGTTAGTTCTACAATTAGGAAGAGATTTATAACTTGGAATCCCTAGAGCTTAATGCAATCCTTCTTGCGAGTGCGAGGTTGAGAGGTTGTTCAACCTCTCCTCCGGGACATGTACAGGATTAGGCTTGGTAACCCTAGATTCAGGGCCATGCAGTAAAGGATATCCCTGACTCACCATTGCATTAGTTAGGAAGCATAATAGATAGTTCTTGCACTTGAAACGATTTTCCTAGGTGGATCAATACCCGGGTACCCCATCTTTATCGATTATCTTACCTTCTCCTTTACTTTTGCTCTCTTTCGGGTTGCTTTACTTTTGAGAATTGAATCTTGTCACACATATCACTATTCATCTTTCATATAGTTAGAAAGAAATTAAGTATTTTTATTCCCTTTTCCTTGCTGATACGATACCCCACTCATCTGGGATTTATTACTTTGACAACTCCGTGCACTTGCTGGGAGCACTATCAAGCATCAATTAGGAGACATAATAGTTGGTCTTGCACTTGAAACATTAGTCCTAGGGGGAGAATTGTCTGAGTACCCCACTTCTATTGATTGCCTTTCCTCTCACTTATTTGTGCCTCTCGTTCTTATTTCTTTTATTTCTATTTACATTACATTTCATCAACATAATTATTATTCATCTTCACTTGGTTACATAGCAATCTTAGTATTTTTATTCCCTACTCCCTGTGGATATGATACCCCACTCACCTATGATTTATTATTTCGACAAACCCATGCACTTGCGGGCAACACGCAAGGGGTGTTGTCATGTTTTTGGCACCGGTGCCGGGGACTAGGCATTTAGAGATACTTTGCACTTTGTTATCTTAGCCATTCATCATTCATTCTACTTCACATCTTCTTATTCTATCATCTTTCTGATTTGTTTTCTTTATTTTGGTACAACTCTAGGTTATGACCCGAGGGAACCTTTCGATATTAATTGAAGGTGATCTTGAACTTAAACTTACACTCAGAAGAAAGGGCAAAGAACAAGTGTAAGAACTATCGAATCTAGCTGAAGTGGAAGTTGAAGGGTCTGACAATATGGCAGAACAGAATAAACAACAGAGAACACTTTCTGATTACGCTAGACCGTCAGTATTGAGGACATAATCTAGCATTATGTGGCCCCTTATTATAGCTCTAAACTTTGAGATGAAGCCAACATTTATCCAAATGATGTAGCAGTCGGCGCAGTTCAATGGTTTGGCCGATGAGGATCCAAACAACCACATTAAAAACTTCTTGGATGTTTGTGACATGCTCAAGATTAACGATGTTACAGATAATGCTATAAGATTGATGGCTTTACCATTCTCTCTAAAATAAAGAGCAAAGCAGTGACTACATTGTTTACCACAACCATCCATCACGACATGGAATGAAATGGTCGAAGCTTTTCTTGCAAGGTACTTCCATTTGGGGAAATTGGTGAAGCTTCATAATGAAATATTATCATTTGTTCAGATGGAGCTTGAATCCTTGTTTAAGACATGGGAGCGATTCAAGGACCTCTTACGGAAGTGTCCACAGCATGTTTTCCCCGAATGATAATCATTCAGACTTTTTAAAACGGATTGAATCCAAGTACAAGACTACTTCTAGATGCCATCGTAGGAGGTACAATAGAGAACAAGCCCCTAAAGAAGCCAGAGAGTTGGTAGAGGAAATGGCCATGAATAGCTACCAATGGAATGCAAGGGAAAAGAAGAAAGTGGCCAAACTCCATGAAATTGATGTGGTTACATCCTGAGTAGCCCACGTAGAGCCATTGAGCAATAAATTGGATACATTGACTTCACCAAAGGTGGCCGCGATCACGAGTTGTGATGGTTGTGGCGGGTCACATATGCCATCTGATTGTCCTATTACAATTGCTACTTCATCCCCGACTGAACAAGGAGACTTTGTGGGAAATTCGAGAAGGGTACATGGCAATCATTATAGCAAGACCTACAACCAAGGATGGAGGAACCCCCCCAATTTCTCATGGAGTAACCAAGGGCAGCAAAAGGCTATAGTACCATTGGGTTTTCAACAACAACAAGCCTCAAATGGATAATAGAGTTTTAGGCTTGGAAACCCGGATGATCGACCTAGAGAAAGTCTTGACTAGATTTGTGCAATCATCGGATACACAGTTCCAATCGATCATGGCTACACTTCGCAACCTTACTGCTACATTGCACAATCTAGAAAATCAAGTGGGGCAAATCATGAAGTCTCTATCGGAGGAACTACAAAGAAGCTTGCTGAGTAATATCGAAACTAATCCAAGAGAACATGTGAAGGTGATCACTTTGAGAAGTGGTCATGAGGTTAAGGGTAGGCTTCTGATTGCTTCCCCGCAAATGTATGGGATCGCCAAGTAATACCCTGTGAGTGATACATGGGTCGTATTCCATGGGCCAAGGAAGTATTATTACTTACTCGTCATCTATTATCTAGCCTACAATTCTTAGTAAGAAGAATAAATGAAATAAAATAAAATAAGCTAAGCAAATTCTATGGCCGGGTAACTAGCACACGGATATAAACAAACAAGGGAGTATCAAACATCAGAAATGAGTGTTTGGATAAGGAATCCACCTAGGGTTGTTGTTAAGGCCCCAAACTAGGATGTTTAAAAGATGCATTGATGATAGTTAAGACTTAGAGAACTCGAGAGTAGATTAGCCCCAATCTCTCAGCGAGTAACCCTTGATCCCATATGAATGTCAATCGGAATCTCTTCCGGATCAACACACCTATGATCGCATTAAGTTCTAGGAGTTCTCCGATAGGAGTAAACCTACTTTTCTTCCGCTTAAACCTAGCAATGGAGGGCTACCAACACACGGTCTCCCAATGTATCAGCACAAGTATCCCCTTTCAATCTTTCCTAGATCTAGTAAGTGTGAGTAGGTCACATCTACGCATACAACTCATAATAGAATCTCAGATTTCTCCATAAATGTAATTCTAAGCATCAAGGCACAAAAGATTGAATCTCAAACAACCATTAAATTAAATAAAGAATAACATCCCAAGTTCTTACAAAAGATGAACCCTCGGATTCATCCAAATCCAAACACAACAATAAGTTAATCCCTCATAATAAGGGTCACTTATACAATATATAAGGAAGACAAAAACATAAAAGAAGTAATGAAACCCCCTCTGAGTCATGATCCCCATGAATGGATGAAGCTTCGAATGGTGATGCAATGGTGGCTTAGATCTTCACTCCAACTCCTTCTCCTTTGCTCCTTTCCCTCTTGGTGTTGATGTGTGCTTGTTTCCCACAAGGATCATCACCGGAAGATAGCCAGAAGGCCTCAAGGAAGTGTGATGGAGGCAACCCAGACGTCCAAGGAAAAGTCTCTCACTTCTGCTCTAGAAATTTGTATTTATAACATTTGAAGCATATGGGCCATATGGGGGTCGTATGGCAATCAAAACTTAAATTTTCGCTTCATATGGGGGTACATATGGCCTCCATATGGGTTGTTGATAAGTGCTTGAGTAGACATATTTCTATATATGTTTTACATGCATTGAGCATCATTTTTACCATGGTTTATGTCTCATATTGTGTATTAGGTGTTCTTTTCTGCATATATGTTGTGAATGCCTTGAAGAGTAAAAAGGAAGCAAATATAGGTTATAAAGACATAATGTTGGGAGTTCTTGTTCAATTCAAGGACCAAGACACGAGAGGATTTCATGAATGTGGAGATGTCTGCCATCTTCCAAGAGGATTCAAGTCAATTCACTAATTAGAAGGACACAAAAGCAGCCACATCTTCATGGTCCTTCTCTTTGTGAAGATTGCAAGATCTCTCAAAGGTACGTCGATGAAGAAAAGTCTTATAGCCTACTACATGGATGTGTGCCCGGATATGTGTCCTCAAGAGAAGAATGTTTGGACTGCGTGTTGTGAAAAGTATTGTAGCAAAGTACTGTACCAAAATAATGTAGCAATTTTAATGCAGCAGTACTGTAGCGAAATTACTATTCATACTCCCACATGGAAATTCCTACAGCCTACGCAGGCGCGTGGAAAATCCACATGGGTACTTGGGGGCATGTGATAGGCACAGTTTTGGGCATTAGATAGGCTATTTGCCCTATTCTTTGGAGACTTTTTGGCAAGGCTTTTCACTAGCACTTTGAAGGCAAGGCGGCTAGGGTTTTGAAAGAGGTCTTTGGTGATATTGGGGGACGTCCATCACCAACTTTGATCAATCTTCTCTCCTTCATAGCATAGAGGGAGCCTTCAGCAACCTAGCTTCGGAGAAAGATTCTTCAAGACGTGTGCCCGTTTACATTAGCTCGATGAAAACATGGATTTGTGAGTGTTTTGGGTTGCTACTATAGCAGGTTTTGTTCACAGCTGGCCGAAAAAGTGAAGTTCAGAGAATCCACATGGGCGTGTGGACATTATCCACGCCCGTGTGTAATTTCCATAGGCCCGTGTGGAGAATCCACAGGGGCATGTGGATACCCGATTCCAGCCTTATTTAAGGCCTATTTCAACCCCGATTTTAGGATTCTTTTATCCATCTTTTCCCCAACTTGAGAGAGGCCGGCGGCTAGGATTTTGAGAGGTATTAGCATGGGATTTGGAGAGGTTCTATGGCTTCGACATCACACTCCATTTGGAAGAAGGTTAGTGGGAGAGCTTTCATCGGCATCGATCCGCGAGGTATATCCTAGGCTGGACAAAAGGACTTTTGCAAGAGTCGCGGCTTCTCCACAAGACCATCGTCACAACTATCAAGGAGGTTTTCTATGGATTACTTGCTTTTACATTCAATTTCATTATTGATTGTAACTAGCTCCATGGAGAGCTAAACCTCCTAGTGGGTACTTCGATTTGTGAAACATAGGATGTATTTGTTTCATTAAACCTTTTATTAAGCTTTCATTAATTGATGCTTTACTTGAGTTCCAATCTTGAATGTTTGATTGAATGAATACTCCCTTAGAGTGACACTAGGGTTGAGAGTTCTTATTGGTAAACCTTGTGAGTGAGTCACACACCACGAGAGTTAGACAAAGCTAGATTGGAGAGGGTTGAGAGGGTGAGTCAAGAGATAGCGAAGGGTCCCCTTTCCCCTCTGGTGTGATTTATCCTACCTCTATTTCCTCAAGTTCTTTGCAGTCATAGTAGAGTGAATGGGCTAATGGATGACCTTCCGTTGGGGCTTAGTTGCATAGGCAACGGAGCGAAGTGTTGATGTGATTTTAGCACCTAGGGCTTAATTGTGACTAGGGACCTTCCACCTGGACCAGAGTGTTAGGTCTACATTTAGAAAAAGGATTTATCACTTGGAATCCCTAGAACTCATTGCGATTCTATATGAGTGCGAGGTGTTGAGATTGATCGATTTCTCCTCCGAGACATGTATAGAGTCAGGCATGGTTGACTTTAGATTTTGGACTATGTATTGGAGGATCTCCGGGACTCATTAATGCATTAGTTTGGAATCATAATAGAGGGTTTTGCACTTGAACCGATCATCCTAGGCGGAACAATATCCGAGTACCCCATTTATATCAATTGGCTTACCTCTCCTTTACTTGTGCTTCTCTTCCTTGTCTCTTTTATTCTTGATTAAATTACATCTTGTTACAAAATCCATTATTCATCTTTCACTTGATTAAGAACCAATTTAAGTATTTTTATTCCCTACTCCCTGTGGATATGATACCCACTAACCTAGGATTTATTACTTTGACACCCGTGCACTTGTGGTTTACACGCATATTCGGTCGTGTCATACCCCTAGTCACAATTAAGCCCCAGGTGTCATTGCGGTTAACCATCATGGCGTGTCACCCATCCACAAAGATTACCAATGTTGACTCTCAACCCTAGTTTCACTCTAAGGGAGAAAGCATGCAACAAGCATTCAAGATTGAAACTATATTAAAAGCATCAATTAAGGAAAGCATAATAAAAGGTTAATGAAACAAATACATCCTAGGGTTCAGAAACCCAAGTACCCACTATGGTTTAGCTCTCCATGGAGCAAGATACAATTAATCGTAAAATCGGAAGTAAAAACAAATAGTCCATATGAAAACACCCTCGATAGTAATGTTGATGGTCTTGTGGAGTGCCGCGCCTTCTTCAAAGTTCCCCTTGTCAAGCTTAGGGCATACCTCGCCAGATCAGTGCTGATGAAAGCTACCCCAATAGCTATCTTCCAAGAGAATCGTTGTGTTTAAGGTATAGAACCGCTCTAAAAGCCTTGCCAATACCTCTCTAAACCCAAGCCGCAAGCCTCTCCAAAGTTGGAGAAAAGATGGAAAGAAAGATGCTGAAATCTGGCTGAATTGTGGCTTTCAAAGGGCTGGAATCGGGCATCCACAGGGGCGTGAGGAATTTCCACACACCCGTGTGGATTCTCTGAAAATCTCATTTTCAACCGGCCGTGAAAAGTACTGCCTATGTGCCTCTCCACATCATTATACTCGCTTGAATGCCTAGAGATTGACACACATTCTTGTATCTTGAGCCTGATTAGTGTCTTCCCATTTATTCCTTCCAAAGATTTCATCAAATAGTGTATTCATGATCTACATTTGCTTTTTTTCTCAATATTTAGCTTCGCAACCCTACATGCCTAAAAGAACGCAAATACACATGTATTAGCGCTTAAACCTGATAAAAGTAATGCTCATCATAAGGAAAGAACACTTTGCATTATTATCGCACAAGCACTTATCAACAAACAAAGTAGTATCAAGTATGAGAAGGGAGTGTTTGGACAAGGAATCCACCTAGGCTTGTTGTTAAGGCCCCAAACTAGGATGGTTTAAAGATGCATTGATGATAGTTGAGACCTAGAGACCTCAAGAGTAGATTAGCCCCAATCACTTAGTGACTAACCCCTGATCCTATACGAATGTCAATCAGAATCTCTTGTTGATCAACACAACTATGATCGAATTAAGTTCTAGGAGTTCTCTAATAGGAGTGAACCTACTCTTCTTTGGCTTAAACCTAGCAATGGAGGGCTACCAACACCAGATCTCTCAGTGCGTCAGCACAAGTATCCCCTTTCAATCTTTCCTAAATCTAGTACGTGTGAGTAGGTCACATCTACACTACAACTCATAATAGAATCACAGATTTCTCCATACATGTAATTCTAAGCGTCACGGGACGAAATATTGAATCTCAAACAACCATTAAATTAAATGAAGAATAACATCCCAAGTTCTTACACAAGATGAACCCTAGGATTCATCCAAATATGAACACAATAATAAGTTAATCCCTCATCATAAGTGACACTTATACAACATATAAGGAAGACAAAAACATAATAGAAGTAATGAAAACCCCCTCTAAGTCATGATCTACTTGAATGGATAAAGCTTCGAATGGTGATGCAATGATGGCTTTGATCTTCACTCCAACTTCTTCTCCTTTGCTACTCTCCCTCTTGGTTCTAATGTGCGCTCGTTTCCCACAAGGATCATCATCGGAAGATGGCCGGAAGGCCTCAAGGTAGTGTGGTGGCGGTAGCCAAACTGCCAAGGAAAAGTCTCTCACTTCTACACTAGAAATCTGTATTTATAACCTCTGAAGCATACGGGCCGTATGGGGGCCATATGGCACTCAAAACCTCAATTTTTGCTTCATACGGGGGTGCATACAGGGTGTATACGGCCTCAATACAGGCTGTATGGGGGCCGCATGAAGTTCTGGACAGGCAGCTTCAAACAATCCCGCTGCTACAATGTTTGCTATAGTAACTCTGCTACAGTACTTTTGGGCTGTTTTCTTCTTATTTTGCCCATATTTTGTCCTCGTGTTATCCATGGCTTTCTTGTACCCTACAAAGTAAATAGTACATGATTAAGCACAAAACGGGAATCAATTCTCAATAAAATATATGCAAAGTGTATAAAATACATATAAGAAAAAACCTACATTTAGACACTTATCAGCTTCCAAGTGAGAAGACCAATGTTGAAGCACCCGAGGTCGTGGAGGTTGAGGAGAGAGCTAACAAAGAGAAGGAGGTGGCATCCCTACCTTAGAAGCCAAGAATGTTGTATCCTTCAAGATTAAAGAATGACCAAAATGATGAGCAATAAAAGAAGTTCTTGGGTCTACTAAAACAATTGCACATCAACATTCTTTTTGTGGAGACGTTATCTCAAATGCCTCAGTATGCCAAGTTCTTAAAAGATCTTTTGACCAACAAGAGGAAATTGGAGGATAGTGCATTGGTGATCTTAGATGCCTCTTGTTCAGCGGTGTTGCAAAAGAATATACCGAACAAGAAGATAGACCCGGAAGCTTTGTGATTCCGTGCAACATTGGCAATTTGGGTGAAGAGATGGCATTGGCAGATTTGGGGGCTAGTATCAATGTCATGCCAAACTCGTTCTTTCAGAAGCTAGGCTTGGGATATCCTAGGCCCACTCAGATGACATTGCAATTGGCGGACCGAACGGTGAGACATCCGAGGGGCATCATTAAAGATGTGCTTGTCAAGGAAGACAAGAACATATTTCCTATAGACTTCATAGTGTTAGACGTCGATGAGGATGCAGATGTTCCTTTCAAACTTGGAAGGCCTTTCTTACGCACTTCCAAGGCACTTATTGACATGCACGGAGCGGAGTTGACACTAAGGGTTGGCGACGACAAGTTAACCTACCGCCTAGCCGAAGCCATGCGACATTCTCTCGACTTTGATGATACTCTTTATTTTCTTGACACTACCGATGAACTAATTGATGAATATGTGTAAGAAATGTTGAATCTGGACCCGTACGAGGGGTTGTTAAGCCAAGAAATGGAGAATGAAGAGGTGATGATGCTTGGTCTAAAGGAGAAGGTACTATCTACTCCGGGGATTATGAAGAAGATGCTCTGAAAGATGAAGCAAGTGACGAGACACCACAAGAAATGCCCCAAGACTGTTGGGGATGCAGAAGAGTGGAACATTGGTGATGAACCATTAAGTGGCAACAAGCTCGGTAACTCTTCCTCTACCTTCAAAAGGCTATGTTCATCATGCTTCCAAGTCATAGGTAAGAAGGGAACCTTCATCTATGAGCCCCCGTGAGGTAAGACAAGGTACTTCAAGCTAAGTGATGTTAAACAAGCGCTTCTTGGGAGGCAACCCAAGTTTTTATTGTTTTCCTAGTTTTTAGTTTAGTGTTTGCATGAATAAGGCTTTAAGTGTTGGTGTCTTGATTTTTAGATGCTATTGATGTGATTTTCTCGAGGATATTTTGGTGTTATCGTGTGCTTAATTGTTTATGGCGAAGTTGTTGGTCGTTTGAGCGAATTTTTCATGTTTTTCCCAAGTATATTTTGTATGAGAAGGCAGGCTCTGAGTGTATTTATATGTTCAAGAATTTTCTTAAGAGCCTGCAGAGTTTTCTAAGGTATCCAGAGAAAATGCACAGTAGTGTGGAATTTCTACACTTCAGGGGGTCTTTATTACGATCTCATCCCGACAGGACATAGGGGCGTGGACTCGTCCCTATGAACGACTTTGTGACGGTACATACCCGTGAGTTATTTCTACACAAGCGTGTTTCATCTTGTAGAGACATAGATATTTTTCCCAAGAAGACACAGGAGCGTGGACTCGCCCATATGGATGACCTTGTGACAAACACACGGGCGTGGGTAATTTTCGCACGCCCGTGTGGTTCTCTGCAGAAGAGCTCTCTTCCATCCCGAGAATACACAGGGGCGTGCGAGTGCCCATGTGAGCTGGTCCCGTGAAGGTCCACGCCCGTATGGCATTTCTGTACGGGCGTATGAAATACTTAGAGATTTTTCTTGAAAGGATAGAGAAGCCACAGGGGCATACGTCTGCCCCTGTGTGTCTCTCCTGTGGAGTCACATGGGCGTGGGTAATTTTCACACGCCCGTATGAATGTACAGAGACACAAGAGCCACGGGTTTTCTTTAAAATCCCTTCGTTCTTCTTCATTCTCACACTCCCAATCACACAGAGAACATTCCTAAACCCTCTCCTGAGCTCGCACCATTGATTTAGAGAAGTTTACTCGAGTTTTCCGGTCAGATTCAAAGTTTCTAATTTCATCTCGTCAGTAAACCTTTATTCTCACTTTTCTTCGTCATACTTGATTTTAATCGATTACAATGATGGATGCTGATTTGTTTCTACAATTAGATGGGTTATGCATGCTTAGAAAGAGTTAGAAACTATTTTTAAGATGTATTGTTTGGAGTTTTAGCATGCGGCATTGTAGTTTTCACGCCCAGTGGATACACACTAGCGTGTGAAATTTCCACACGACCATGTGGATTTCTGTAGCGTTACTTTGTGAGTTCTTTTGATCAATTTTTCTTCAAGTTTTGTAGATATGGCACCCCGATCGAAGAAGCAAGCTGATAAGCACCCGTGTAAGCCATTCACTAAGGCAGAGAACATGGGATTCGTTGTCCCCGAGCACCAGGTCTGATTTGAGAGGCTGTCGAAGATTAGGTTCAGACCATTTCACTTCCTAGATACGAGCGTATTATAAGATATACAGCACAGAGATGAGTTGGCGGATGAGGTAGAGGATCTCGTCTCAGTGGGAGGTTGTAGATAGTTACTATCGATTAGAGAGCCTACCATTCATGCGCTTACACTCGAGGTGCTGTCATCATTCGAGTTCGACCGTTCTTATGCTAGATTCGATAGTGTCGATGCTATACAGTTAAGAGCATTTTAACATCACTACAGCATAAGCATAACACATTTTCCAATCCGGTTGGAGCTGTATGAGTAGCCATTCATAGATACTGAGGAGTACGCTTAGTTGCCGACAGATTATCCTTGCTCCTTGACTCCTCAGAGAGCATACATCACTCTGTCTAAGACCATGTGCCTTTCCTGACTGGCCTACCATTATCTGCATGCCATCCTGAGCCGGTCGGTGAACGACCGTCGTGATAGCACACGATTACTAAGTTGGTAGGAGTTATTATTTTTGTATTCGATGGTGCAGCGATAGTAGTTTCATTTGAGACATATTTGAGCTGAGTATTTATGTCACCAGGTCTAGTATGCCAGAGTGGGTGTCATTTTCTTGGGCTCGTATATTATCAGACTCATCCTACGCATGGGTCTATTGGACGCCATTCGTGGGACTGAGAAGATGACCATCCCTTCACGGTTAGCCTTGAATACACTGAGATTGATGAGATTGGTGCTCGGATATAGTCCTAGTATGTTTATATTGGCTACACCTGCTCCAGAGGTAGCAGAGGGAGGAGATGATGCTATAGAGGGTTCTTAGCTTGTTACCAAGCCTCAGCCAGAGCATGCGGAGACTGAGGCACCCCCCACAACATAGGAGCGACCTCCGGTGCACTTGTTTTCACTATCTCAAGCCTATGATCGATTTGAGAGGCTCAAGAGTGTGGTAGGGGTACGATGAACCGAGATCACTGAGGTTCGCTAGACGCAGGCTGCGCAGCACACAGAGGTGATGGCGCGCCTCGACACCTTACAATAGTTACTCGAGCGTAACGCATCCTCACTTTTCATTATGAGACCGAGGATCCCTCTGGCTCCTCTAACATCACCATCACCAGATTCACTGACAGCAGCAGAGCCGATCACGAATGACCGCATCTTGAGGTGTCACTTCTTTTATTTCTTTTATTTCTCATATTTTACTTTTGTATTATGTTTTCGACTTGTACATGAAGAAAGGATCTTATTTCTGAGTTTATCTTTTATTTTTGCCTCGAGTTGTATTTCATTGCTCTATTTTTTATATACTCGAGTTATTTTTTTTATTGAGCCTCACTGAACTGGCTTGTGTATGCGTGCAGATGGTCTTGTCAGTATGGGAATTGAGAACTATTCATGGACACGGCCAATGTGTTCCGTGTGTGCTTCAAAACCCATTGGAACTTCACTCCCAAGGATTTAGCTCTGTCAAACGCAACACTAGAAGTCAGGGGAGTATTATTTCAATTACCGACTCCCACATATTTGCTTGATTACTATACTTTTTATTGTGCTTGCATGTGTACATTGAGGGCAATGTACATCTTAATTGTGGGGGGTAGTTCACTTTGCACATGTCTTTTAGATTAGTTTTGATTGACATACGTGCTCACGTAGCTAATGGCTATTCACCTTAATTACAATGTTTTCATTCTTGAGTTTAGGAGAAGTTTTAGCATTGAATGTTCTCATGCCCTAATTTTTACTTGAATTTCTAGGAATTTTTGCCCGATTAATATTTCGGCAACACTCACTCGTGAAACTCTTTTGGAAACTCAAGTTTGATGCTTAAGGGACTAATTAGTTTTGTTTCTTGTTCTATTTTGCAAAAAAAAAAAGGAAAACAAAAAGAAGGAAAAAATTAGATTGTTTAGTTGTGCATTGGGGGTGGAAAGAGCTACCACCTATGAAGTATGAAGCTACACTCATAAGTTGGGTACTAATTATGCCCTAATGACAGAAAGAGCTATCTCATGGGATGAGTGAAAGCTACCACCCCGGTAGAAAGAGCTATCACCTCAAAAGTGTGAAAGCCACCTTAGCAGCTGTTTCGGAAAGGGCTACCTTAGAGGATGTGTGAAGTTACTACCATCCTTTTGTTTTGTTATGCTTGTAGATAAATAAGTCCCTCGTACTTAGAACTTTGAGTAGTATACTTTGGGTTTACTTGAGTGAGTTTACACACACTATATGAGTTTGGGTTTGTTGTCCTTTTTGATTCAAGTTTATCGCTAGAGCATTGATTTTTTGTATTTAGTGTTGAAATTTCCCTTACTCATAGAATGCTTTTCTTGCATGCTTTGTTAAACCTAAGGCCAAGAACCTTCAATCTTTCTTTTTTCTATGCTTTAATGTTTTATTTCTTTGCTTGAGGACAAGCAAAAGCTTAAGTGCAGGAAAGTTTGATAAGTGCTTGTGTTATAAGAATGCGAAGTGTTCTTTCCTTATGATGAGCATGACTTTTATCAAGATTAAGTGCTAATACATGTGTATATGTGTTCTTTTGTGCATGTAGAGTTGTGAAACTAAGTATTAAGAAAAGAGGCCAAAAGTATATCGTGAACGCACTATTTGGTGGAATCTTTGAAGGAACAAACGCAAAGATACAAGTAGGGTTCTATGATATGTGAATGTGTGCCAACCTCCTGTATTCAAGCCATTACAATGAGTTGGAAGGGCATGAAGGTAGTTACATTTGCGTATCCTGACTTGTGAATTGATAGCAAGATATTCCACAATGAGGCCTTTGATTAAAGAAGAGGTGCTATCCACGGCATAAACGTGTTCCCCTTTATGTTGCCTCAATGAAAAGTGTGGAATTGGGAGTGTTTTGGTGGAGTACAGTAGCAGGTTACTATAGCAAATCACTGTAGCAACACACTGTACCAGTCACTGGTCATAGCTGGCCAAAAATCAGGTTTCTAGAGAATCCACACGGGCGTGTGGAAATTCCCCACGCCCATGTGGAAATTCCAAAGGCTTGTGTGGAGAATCCATAAGAGCATGTGGATGCGTGATTCGAGCACTATTTTAACTGTGATTGAGCCCGATTTTTAAAAAAATCTTTCATCCTTCTCTCCAACTTTTCTCTATCTTTTGAGAGGCCGTCAGCTAGGTTTTTGAGAGGCTTTTGGCAAGTCTTTGGAGTGGTACTATGGATTAGACACTGCGCTTCTCTTGGAAGAAGGTTATTGGGGGAACTTTCATTGGCACCGATCCATCGAGGTGTGCCTTAGGCCGGACAAGAGGACCTTTAGAGAAGAAGAGGCTACTCCACAAGACCACCGACACGATTACAGAAGGGGTTTTCCTATGGATTACTTGTTTTTACTTTCGATTTCATTATTGATTATATCTTGCCCCATGGAGAGCTAAACCTCCTAGTGGGTACTTTGATTTTATAAACCCTAGGATATTTTTGTTTCATTGACCTTTTATTATACTTTCCTTAATTGATGTCTCTAATTAAGTTATAATCTTGAATGCTTGTTGAATAATTTCCAACTTAGAGTGACACTAGGGTTTAGAGACCATCTTCGTAACCTTTGTGGATGTGTGACACACCATGAGGGTTAGACAAAGCAAGGTTGGAGAGGGTCGAGAGGGCAAGTCGAGAGGTAGAGGAGCATCCCCTTTCTCTTCCGATGTGATTTATCCTACCTCCATGTTCCAAGAGTTCATTGTGGTCATAGTAGAGTGAAGGGCTAAGGGATGAACACCTCTGTGGCTTAGTTGTCCGAATAATAAAGTGAAGCGTTGAAGTGACTTTAGAACCTGGGGCTTAATTGTGACTAGGGATCTTTCTCCTGGACCAAAGGGTTAGATCTACACATAGGAATAGTGTTTATCACCTAGAATCCCTAGAGCGTCTTGCAACTTTACACAGTGTGAGGTGTTAAACTGTTTGATTTCTCCATCATGGCATAGTGTAGAGTTAGTCATAGTTGACCTTAGGTTTGGGACCGTGTATTCAAGGATGTCCACGACTCATTAAGCATCAATTAGGAGACATAATAATTGGTCTTGCACTTGAAGCATTAGTCCTAGGGGGAGCATTATCTGAGTACCCCACTTCTATTGATTGTCATTCCTCTTACTTATTTGTGCCTCTCATTCTTGTTAATTTTATTTCTATTTACATTACATTTCATCAACATAATCATTATTCATCTTCACTTGGTTAAGTAGCAATATTAGTATTTTCATTCCCTACTCCCTGTGGATACGATACCCCACTCACCTGGGATTTATTACTTCGACAAACAAGTGCTTACCCTCGAACTCACGACCACTTCTTAAAGTGATCACCTTCGCATATTCTCTCAGGTTAGTCTCAGTGTTACTCAGCAAGCTTCCTTGTGGTCACTCTGATAAAGACTTCGCATTTCGCCCCACTTGATTTTCTAGATTATACAATGTAGCGGTATGGCTGTGAAGTGTAGCCTCGACCGATTGGAATCGTGTAGTCGATGATTGCAAAAATCTAATCAAGGCTTTCTCTAAATCGGTCATCCGGGTTTCCAAGCCTAAAACTCTATTCTCCATGCTCGGGACTTGTTGTTGAAAACCGGGTGGTGCTATGGCCCTTTGCTGCCCTTGGTTACTCCATGAGAAATTGGGGTGGTTCCTCGATCCTTGTACCCTTCCCGAATTGCCAACAAAGTCTACTTGTTCAATCATGGCTGAAGTACCAATTGAAATAGGACAATCAGACTGCATATGTGAACCCCCACAACCATCACAACTTATGATCGTGGGCACCCTCGGTGAAGTCAATATATCTAATTTCTTGTTCAATGCCTCTACTTGGGCTGATCATGATGTAACCGCATCAATTTCATGGAGTCTGTCGGGCCACTTTTTTCTTTTTATTGCATTCCATTGGTAGTTATTCATGGCCATTTCCTCTACCAACCGTCGGGCTTCTTTAGGGGTCTTGTTCCCCATTGTACCTCCTACGGTGGCATTTAGAAGTTGTCTTGTACTTGGATTTAACCAGATGTAAAAAGTATGAATAATCATCCATTCGGGGAAACCATGTTCTGGACACTTCTCTAAGAGGTCCTTGAATTGCTCCCATGTCTCAAACAAGTGTTCAAGCTCCATCTGAACAAATGATGATATTTCATTATGAAGCTTCGCCAATTTCCCCGGAGGGAAGTACCTTGCAAGAAAAGCTTCAACCATTTCATTCCATGTCATGATGGATGCTCATGGTAAAGAATGTATCCACTGCTTTGCTCTTCCTTTTAGAGAGAATGGGAAATCCCTCAATCTTATAGAATCATCCGTAGCACTGTTTATCTTCAGTATTCCACAAACTTCCAAGAAGTTTTCAATATGGTTGTTCGGATCCTTATCAGCAAAACCATTGAACTACGCTAACTACTATATCATTTGGATAACTGCTGGTTTTAGCTCAAAGTTTACAACTGTAATCGGGGGTCACAAAATGCTAGATTGTGTCCCAAATACTGATGGTCTGGTGTAATCGGAATGTATTCTCTATTGTTGATTATGTTCTGCCATCATGTCAGACCCTTCAACTTCCACTTTAGCTAGATTCGATGGTTCTTGTACAGGTGCTTTATCCTTTCTTCTGAGTGTACATTCAAGTTCAGGATCACCTTTAATTAATATCAAGGGTTCCCTCGGGTCATAACCTAGAGTTGCACCAAAATAAAGAAAACAATTTAGAATGATAATAGAATAAGAAGATATGAAGTAGAATGAATGATGAATGTCTAAGATAACAAAGTGCAAAGTATCTCTAAACTTCTACTCCCCAGCAATGGCGCCAAAAACTTAACAACGCCCCCTACGTGGGACCCACAAGTGCACGGGTTTGTCGAACTAATAAATCCCAAGTGAGTGGGGTATCGTATCCACAGGGAGTAGGGAATAAAAATACTAAAATTACTACTTAACCAAGTGAAATGAATAATGATTGTGTAACAAAGTGTAATGTAAGCAGAAACAAAAAAAATAAGAAAGAAAGGCCCAAGTAAGTAAGAGAAAAGGCAATCGATAGAAGTGGGGTACTCGGACAATGCTCCCCCTAGGACTAATGTTTCAAGTGCAAGACCGACTATTATGCTTCCTAACTAATGCTTAATGAGTCGTGGAAATCCTAAAGCACACGGTGCCAAACCTAAGGTCAACCGTGACTAACTCTACACTATGTCCCAGCAGAGAAATTGTTCAGTCTCAACACCTCACACTGTGCAAAATTGCATGGAGTTATAGGGATTCCAAGTGATAAAACCTATTACTGTGTGTAGATCTAACCCTTTGGTCTAGGTGAAAGACCCCTAGTCACAATTAAGCTCTAGATACTAAAGTTACTTCAACACTTCACTCTGTTGCTTGTGCAACTAAGCCCTAGCGGTGTTCATCCTTTAGTTCTTCACTCTATTTTAACCGCAAAGAACTCTAGGAATTGGAGGTAGGGTAAATCACACCGGAGGGGAAAGGGGATGCTGTGCTACCTCTCGACTAACCCTCTCAACCGTCTCCAATCTAGCTTTGTCTAACCCTCATGGCGTGTCACCATCCACAAAGGTTACTAAGATGAACTCTCAATTCTAGTGTTACTCTAAGGGATAAATCATTCAACAAACATTCAAGATTGAAACTCAATTAGAAACATCAATTAAGGAAGGCATAATAAAAGGTCAAAGAAACATTAACATCCTAGGGCTTACAAAATCCAAGTACCCACTAAGAGGTTTAGCTCTCCATGGAGCAAGATACAATCAATAATGAAATTAAAAGTAAAAATGAGTAATCCATAGGAAAACCTCCTCGGTAGTCTTCTCGATGGTCTTCTGGAGTAGCCTAGTCTTCTCCAAAGGTCCCCTTGTCCGGCGTAGGCACACCTCACCAGATCAATACCAATGAAAGCTCCCCCAATAACATTCTTCCAAGAGAAGTGCTGTGTCGAATCTATAGAACTACTTCAAAGACTTGCCAAAGCCTCTTAAAACCCTAGCCGATGGCCTCTCAAAAGATGGAGAAAAGTTGGAGAGAAGGGTGAAAGATTCCTCCCAAGATCAGGTTGAACCACGACTTAAATAGGGCTGGAATCGGGCATCCTCACACCCCTGTGGATTTTTTATAAGGGCCTATGTAATTTCCACACGGCCATGGAGAATTTCCACATGCTTGTGTGGATTCTATGGAAACCTGATTTTCGGCCGGCTGTAAACAGTAACTGCTATAGTATATTACTATAGTGATTTGCTACAGTATTTGCCACAATACTCCGCTAAAACACTCCCAATTCCACACTTTTCACCGAGGCAACATAAACTGGCACACGTTTATGATATAGATTACAACTCTTCTTCAATCAAAGGCCACATTGTTGAAGATCTTGCTATCAATGCACAAGTCGGGGCACGTAACTGTGATTGCCTTCATGCCCCTGCAACTCATTGTAATGACTTGAATACATAGAGGTTGGTGCACATTCACATATCTTAGAGCCCCACTTGTGTCTTCGTGTTTGTTCCTTCCAAGATTTTACCAAATAGTGCATTCATGATCTACTTTCGGCTTTTTCTTTAATACTTAGGTTCACAACCCTACATGCGCAAAAGAACACAAATACAAATGTATTAGCACTTAAACCTAATAAAAGTAATGGTCATCATAAGGAAAGAACACTTCGCATTCTTAATACACAAGAACTTATCAGAAAGCCACCTTAGCGGCCACTGTGGAAGGGCTATCTTAAATGATGTGTGAAGCTACTACCATTCCTTTATTTTGTTGTGTTTGGTAGATAAATAAGTCCCTTATTACTTAGATTTTTGAGTAGTATAATTTGGGTTGAATTGAGTGAGTTTACACACACTTACACGATTTTGGGTTTGTTGTCCTTTTTGATTCAATTTTTTAGCTAAAGCATTGATTTTTCATATTTAGTGATGAAATTTCCCTTACTTATAGAATGCTCTTCTTACATGCTTTAGTGAACCTAAGGCTAAACACTTTCAACATTTCCTTCTTCTATGCTTCAATGTTTTATTTTTTGCTTGAGGACAAGCAAAAGCTTAAGTATGGGGGAGTTTGATAATTGCTTTTATATTAATAATATGAAGTATTATTTTCTTGCGTTGAGCATTACTTTTATTAGGTTTTAGCGCTAATACATGTATATTTGTGGAGACAAATATGTAGGAAAGAAGCCGATGTATATTATGAATGCACTATTTGATGAAATCTTGGAAGGAACAAATGTGAAGACATAAGTTGGGCTCAAACAAATGAGAATGTGAGCCAACCTCCATGTATTCAAGCAATTACAATGAGTTGGAAGGGCATGAAGGCAATCACATTTGCATATACCAACTTGTGCAATGATATCAAGATCTTCACCAATGAGGCCTTTTATTGAAGAAGAGACACGATCTACGACATAACCCTGTGCTCGTTTATGTTGCCTTGATGAAAAGTGTGAATTGGGAGTGTTTTGGCTAGACCTATAGCAGGTTACCGTAGCAAATCATTGTAATAATTACTGTTCCAGTTACTGTTTATAGCCAGCAGAAAATCTGAATTCCAGAGAATCCACACGCCCGTGTGGAATTTCCACAGGGGCATGTGGAAATTCCAAAGGGCCATATCGATGCCTGATTCCAACCTATTTAAAGCCATGATTCAGCCTGATTTGAGGATCCTTCTTTCCATCTTTTCTTCAACTCTTAAGAGGCCTATGGCTAGGGGTTAGAGAGGTATTGGCAAGGCTTTTGGAGTTGTTCTATGGCTTCAACACCGCATTTCTCTTGGAAGGTTGCTATTGGAGGAGCTTTCATCGGCACCAATCCTGTGAGGTGTGCACTAGGCTTGACGAGGGGACCTTTGGAGAGGATGAGTCTCCTCCACAAGACCATCGACATGACTACCGAGTCGGTTTTCCAATGGATTACTTGTTTTTACTTTCTATTTCACTATTGATTGTATCTTTCTCCATGGAAAGCTAAACCACTAGTGGGTACTTGGATTTATGAACCCTAGGATATATTTGTTTCATTAGCATGTTATTATGCTTTCCCTAATTGATGTTTTAATTGAGTTCCAATCTTGAATGCTTGTTGAATGATTTCTCCCTTAGAGTGACACTAGGGTTGAGAGTTCACATTGGTAATCCTTATGAGTGAGTGACAAACCACGAGGGTTAGACAAAGCTAGATTGGAGAGGGTCGAGAGGTAGTGGAGCGGCCTTTTTCTCCTCCGATGTGATTTATCCTACCTCCATTTCTTAGAGTTCTTTGCGATCAAAATAGAGTGAAGTACTAAAAGAGGAACTCCGCTGGGGCTTAGTTGCATGAGCAACAGAGTGAAGCGTTGAAGTAATCGTTAGTATCTGGTGCTTAATTGTGACTATGGGCCTTTCGCCTAGACGAAAGGGTTAGGTCTACATATAGGAATAGGGTTTATCACTTGGAATCTGATAAACGTCTAAAAGTACATATTTTGCATGTATTTGTTTTGTATTATTCTTTACATTTATTTGTTGAATCGATGCCCTTTTGGTTTAAATTGTATTATTTTTGTATTTCAGGCCTAATAGATGCCCTGGGGGACTCGACGACGCGATGGGGAATGAATTTAGCTTAAAAAGATGTTTTCGATCCCTGATTACTGTAGCACAGTACTGTAGTGGTTCACTATAGTAGTTAATATAGCTCATCATGGGCTTCTCAGCAGAAAACTGGAAATCCCGAGGGGCCAGCATACGGCCGGTATACTGACCTGTTTACCCATCGGGATTTGGGTGTTTAAAGGCTAAAAGGGAGGATCTTCTTGAGAGGAGGCTAGGGTTTGAAAACCACTTACACACCACCTTGAACCTGGGCTTTTGGAATGCAAAAAGAGAGGAAATCCAAGCATTCCTCGGTGGGGAGAGCAACATTTAGGAGGATCCACTTCAAGGACTTCATTGCTTAGAGGTTGAAGACAACAGGAAGCCACCCCTTCGAGTGGCATCCTCAGAAGGCTTTCTCCGTGGATTCAAGCGTCATTTGGTCTTCACCTTTTGAGGGAGTGTTCCTCATGTTCCTTTTAGTTGTTTGTATGGATTGTTTGGTTGCAATGTTAAACATGAACAATTAAACCCCAAGGTCAACGGATGTAGGTGAATGTTAGGGGTGAACTTGTGATATTTTTGATTATTTGAGTAATTTATGCATGATTGGCTTGTTGTGATTCTTGTTTGGTGTTCTTGATTGTTTTGGTACATTTGATTGAGTGATGTATCAAATTCTTGGTAGCACTTTGTACCATGACCATTGCCTTAGTGGTAGACTCTACTAAACTTGGAAGGGATTATTGTATAAATACACCGTGACCTACGGGTATTTGTACTCCTCCATTCCTAAGGTTGAAAACTACTAGTGTTTCTACCCTAACTTTTAAAAACCATCATTCTAATTGCAACCGTGTGGGAAGTTGGGTGGAAGGAATTCCTTATTCAACACTTGAATCGGGTTAGGGGTCAATTGTTGTGACCATCGGGTTGACCTAAGTTTTGGTTTTCTCAGTCCAACTAGCCACATGCTTAATTTTTCGAATATCCTACACACTTTAGTAAGCACTTTAGGGACCCATATCCGTGACCATTTTCCAACCTTGAGCATTTCTTGTGTTTTGATTTTTGTCATACTTCTTAAGATTTTCTCTTGCTTTTCATTTTCGCTTTCTCCTCCTTTTCTTTTCTCTTGAATTGGAATCAGTGAGCTAAACAACAAGTAAGAAGTGAGTAAACTAGGTCCTCGGGCCCCTTGGGAATACGACCCACTTGTGCGTGCGTGAGTTGTTTATTATTTGATGACTCCGTGCGCTTGCAGGTGTTCACACTCTGTGTCGATCAGAATCTCTATAGCGTCTTGCAACTTTATACAGTGTGAAGTGTTGAGACAGATCGATTTCTCTACTGGGGCATAGTGTAGAGTTTGTCACGGCTGACATTAGGTTTGGGACAGTGTATCTTATGATGTCTATGACTCATTGAGCATTAGTTAGGAAGCATAATAGTTGGTTTTGCACTTGAAGCGATAATCCTAGGTGGAACAATATCCGAGTACCCCACTTCATATCGACTGCCTTTCCTTTCACTTATTTGTGCTCCTCTTTCATATTTCTTTTATTTTTGTCTACATTACATCTTATTAACATAATCATTGTTTCATCTTCGCTTGGTTAAGTAGCGATCTAGGGTTTCTATTCCCTACTACCTGTGGATACGATACCCACTCACCTGGGATTTATTACTTCAACAAATCTGTGCACTTGTGGGTCACACGCAAGGGATGTGTCACCAAGCACCCATTTTGATCGCAGTAGATTGGAATAAAGCCTTTGAGATTATGTGCTATGCAAGTGATTATGCCTTTAGAGTAGTGTTGGGTCAGAGGAAAGGCAAACAATTTTCAACCAATTTATTATGCTATCAAGACTCTCACGAGTGCTCAAGAAAATTATACAACCACAAAAAAGGAATTATTAGCAGTGGTTTTTGCTTTTGATAAATTTAGGCAATATTTCATCATATCAAGGACTATTGTATTTACCGATCATTCGGCATTCTGCTATCTTATGAACAAAGCCGACGCTAAGCCATGACTAATTAGTTGGATCTTATTGTTGCAAGAGTTCTATATGGAGATAAAAGATAAAAGATTAACCGAAAATGTATTTCAGACAATCTGTCTCGATTGGATGGGTGTGCAGGTCAAGAGCCAGTAAGTTACTCATTGTGGAATGTATTTCATGAGGAGCATTTTTATGCAGTTCAGAATCCAGAATCAAAGGACACTCCATGGTTCACAGATTTCATAAATTACTCATTGGGGAAAGTTCTTAAGAAAGGTTTAACCTTCTAGCAAAAGAAGAAGTTCTTTAGTGATTTGAAGAATTACTTTTGGGAGGATCCATATTTGTTCCGCATCTATGCAGACCATGTAGTTAGAAGATGTGTATCAAGGGAAGAAAGTTGGGACATCCTTCCACATTGTCATTCCGGGCCAGTTGGGCTGCATTATTGACAAGGTCCCCTTGCTTATATCCCGCAAGTGCACGGGCTTGTCGAAGTAATAATCCCGGGTGAGCGGGGTCGAATCCACAGGGAGTAGGGAGTGAAAATACTTAATGTGATTCTTAGCTATGTGGAATATCAATAGTGATAAGTGTGAAATTGATTCAATTCTCAACAATAAAAACAATAAGTGAAAGAGCAAAAGTAAGAAGAGGGTAAGGCAATCGATAAAGAATGGGGTACTCGGATAATGCTTCACCTAGGATGATCGCTTCAAGTGCAAGAACTCTCTATTATGCTTCCTAATCAATGCAATGGTGAGTCATGGAAATCCTTACATACATAGTCCCAAATCTAAGGTCAACTATGCCTAACTCTATACATGTCCCGGAGGAGAAATCAAACAATCTCAACACTTCGCACTCGCATAGAGTTGCAATGAGCTCTAGGGATTCCAAGTGATAAATCTCTTCCTAAATATAGACATACACCTTTGGTCCAGGTGGAAGGTCCCTAGCCACAATTAAGCCCTAGATACTAAGATCCTCTCAACGCTTCACTCCATTGCACGCGCAACTAGGCCCCAGAAAAGGTTCATCCCTTAGACCATTCACTCCATTATGGCCGCAAAGAACTCGAGGAACGGAGGTAGAATCTATCACGTCGGAGGGGAAAGGAGACGCTCCTGTACCTCTCAACTCACCCTCTCAACCCTCTCCAACCTAGCTTTGTCTAACGCTAGTGGTGTGTCACTCACTCATAAGGTTACCAACAAGAACTCTCAACCCTAGTGTCACTCTATTGGAAATGTTCATACAATCAAGCATTCAAGGTTGTAACTCACAATAAACATAAATTTATTGAAAGCATAATAAAGAAGTTCAATGAAATGAATACATCCTAGGGTTCACAATCATCCAAGTACCCACTAGGGGTTTAGCTCTCCATGGAGCTTAGTACAATCAAAGAAATCGAATGTAAAAGCAATGAATCCATAAAGAAACCCCCTCGATGGTCGTGTCAATGTCGGAGCCGTAGAAGCTCTCCAAAATCTTTGCCAATATCCCTCGAAACCCTAGCCGAAGCTTTCTCACAAGTTGGGGAAAAGATGGAGAAAAGAATACCAAAATCGGGGCTGAATCGGCTTTAAATAGGGCTGGAATCGGGCAACTCCACTGGCGTGGACGATACACTTGCCCGTGCAGAATTTCCACACGGGCGTGGAGAATTTCCACACGCTCGTGTGGATTCTCTGTTTCTCTTATTTCTCGGCCGGCTGTGAACATTGTTGCTACAGTAATTGCTACAGTTCTTTACTGCAGTTTTGACCTGATTAACTTCCCAATTCCATACTTTCATCTGGGTAACGCAAACGGGCACACGTTCACATCGTGAATCACTTGCTTCTTCAATGATGTACATGTTGGCGGGGCTCTTGTTCTTATATGTATAAGTCGGAATGCTCGAGCATTACTGCCTTTGTGCCCCTCCAAATAGATGTGCTCACTCGAATGCGAGGAGGTTGACACACACTCTAGCATCTCACACCTGACCTATGTCTTCGCATTTGAACCTTAACAAGATCTCCTCCAAAATAGGTGCATTATGATCCACATTGGCCCATTTGCTTCATACTCGGCCTCACAACCCTACCAGCGTAAAAGTAACATAAAAACACACATATTAATGTAGAAAACTGAGGAAAGTAATGCTCAACACAAGGAATGAACGCTTCGCATTCATATCGCACAAGCACTTATCAATTATGCTTCAAGTAGAACTACTGAAAAAGCTTTGGCCGCAAGATTCTATTGGCTGACTTTATTTCAAGATGCACATCAGTTTGTTCTTCGATGCGATAGTCGTCAGAGTGCCAAAAATTTATCGTGATGGGATGAAATGCCTCAGAATCTGATGCAATTCTGCGAGGTGTTTGATGTGTTTGGTATTGATTTCATGCGACCATTTCCAAAGTCTAATGGTAATCAATATATCTTGGTGGCAATCAACTATGTCTCTAAATGGGTGGAGGTGCAAGATCTGCCTACCAATGATGCTCGAACCGTGGTAACATTTCTAAAGAGGTTGTTCACTCAATTCAGGACTTCGTGAATTATCATTAGTGATCGAGGAACTCATTTTTGTCACACCCAACTTGAAAAAGTATTGAAGCGCTATGGTCTGCATCACCACCTTGCTACTTCCCACCATCTGCAAACAAGTGGTCAAGTGGAAGTCACTAATAGAGAGCTCAAGAGAATCTTAATGAAGTCCTTGGAACAATCAAAGTGGGATTGGTCAGAACAATTAGATGACACACTTTGGGCCCACGGAACAGCATATAAAACTCCAATTGGAACTATTCCCTATAACTTGGTGTATGGTAAATCTTGTTATTTACCCATGGAGCTTGAGCATAAAGCCTATTAGGCTATCAAAGCCATGAACTTTGATTTGCGAAAAGAGGGGGAACAAAGAATGCTCCATCTCAATGAATTGGATAAATGGAGGATGAGGGCATATGAGAATGCAGGAATTTAGAAGGAAAGAATTCGGAAGTGGCATGACAAACATATCAACAATCCGAAAGAATTTAAAGTTGGAGATCAAGTGCAATTGTTCAATTCTTACCTATGATTATTTCCTGGGAAGCTCAAGTCTAGATGGTTTGGGCCATACACTGTAACTGAAGTATCAACTCATGGTGCCATTGAAATTACTCACTCGGAGAAAGGTACATTTAAGGTAAATGGGCATCGGCTAAACCAATACTTTGTAGGAGAGGTGAGTAAAGATGACAAAGAATTATTCTTTCTCTATAAGCCCAGTTAGGTAAGACGAGGTACGTCAAGCTGAGTGATGTTAAACAAGTGATTCTTGGGACGCAACGCAAGTCTTTACTATTTTTCTATGAATTAGTTAGTGTTTGCATGAATAAGAGCTTAAGTGTTAGTGTCTTGATCTTTTACATACTATTGTTATGATTTTCTCATGGATCTTTGGTGTTTTCATGTACTTACTAGTGTGCGGCTAAGTATCTTGGTAGTTTGAGCATATTTTTCATGTTTCTTTGGTTACATGTGCATAATATAGGTAGGCTTTGAGTAGATGTAAATGTTCATAAATTTTCAGCATAGTCTATGATTTTTTTCTAATTTATCTAGAGAAAACACATGGCCATGTGAAAACTCCATACGGGCATGTGTTTTCATTCAGAGCTCATACCAATAGGACACATGGGCATGTGTCTACCCTTGTGAATGACCTTCTGATGGTCACACACCCATGTGGAATTTCCACACGGGCGTGTGTTTTTCTATAGAGGCTAATAACTCTATCTCGAGAAGACACATGGGCATGTGTCAGCCCCTGTGTTTGACCTTGTGCATTATATACGGGCATGGGTAATTTCCACAGGCACGTGTGATTTCCTGCAGAGATCCACACCCTGTGAGTGTGAATGCCCTGTGAGTGGCCCTGTGAAGATCCACGCCCATGTGGAATTTCCACACAGGCGTATGAAACACTTAGATGAGTTTCTTGTGTGGATAGAGAAGCCACATGGGCGTGTCGGTGCCCTATTGGTCAAGCACGCAGGCATGGGGAATTTTCACACGCCCGTGTAGATGCGTTTAGAGACAAAGTGTGCAATCCCGAGAGCACACAGGGCCGTGTGTCTGCCCCTGTGAAGCTCCCCGTGGAGTCACACAGGCGTTGGTAATTTCTACACGGCCATGTGGATGTACAGAACTCAAAAGGACCTGATCTCCTTTATAAATCTTTCGAGCCTTTCTCATTTTCATACTCCCTAACACTCAGAGCACACTCTCTCTCACTTTCCCAACTTTGCACCATTGTCTTAGACATATTTTATTGAGTTTTTCTGGCTGATCTCAAGGTTTTCATCTTCATCTTATCGGTAAACCCTCATTCTTTTTTTTCTTCGCCATTACAACATAAGTGTCAATCAATTTTTAATTGTACTTGGATTGTACAATGAGGCATTCACAAACACAGAGGAGTACTCTCTATTACTGACAGACTATCCTGGCGCTTTGACCCCGTAGATAGCATATAGAGTATTATATGGTCAGGGCCAGTACGAGGTGGGGGTGTCCAAGGCTATGTGCCTTTTTTGACCTACATACTGCTACTTGCACACCATTTTGAGTAGGTTAGTGAATGGCCGTGGTGATAGCACAGGGGTAAGGCATAAAAACATGTAATCCGCTTCTTGGCTATGTGAAAGATCAGTAGTGATAAGTATGTCAATGATTCAATTCTCAAAAGTAAAAACAATAAGTAAGAAAGCACGAGTAAAGGAGGAGGTAAGGCATTCGATAAAGATGGGGTTCTCAGATAATGCTCCACCTAGGACAATCGTTTCAAGTGCAAGAACCCTTTATTATGCTTCCTAAATAATACAATGGTGAGTCGTGGAAATCCTTAAATACATAGTCCCAAATCTAAGGTCAACTATGCGTAACTCTATACATGTCCCGGAGGAGAGATTAGATAACCTCTCAACCTCTCACTCGAATTGAGTTGCAATGAGCTCTAGGGATTCCAAGTGATAAATCTCTTCCTAATTATAGACCTAAGCCTTTGGTCCAGGTGGAAGGTCCCTAACCATGATTAAGCCGTAGATACTAAGATCACCTCAACGCTTCACTCCGTTGCACGCGCAACTAAGCCCAACGGAGGGTCATCCCTTAGACCATTTACTCTAATATGGCAGCAAAGAACTTGAGGAATGGAGGTAGAATCTATCACGTCAGAGAGGAAAAGGGACGCTCCTGTACCTCTCGACTCACCCTCTCAACTCTCTCCAACCTAGCTTTGTCTAACGCTCATGGTGTGTCACTCACTCACAATGTTACCAACAAGAACTCTCAACACTAGTGTCACTCTAGGGGAAATGTTCATACAATCAAGCATTCAAGGTTGGAATTCACAATAAACATCAATTAATTGAAGGCATAATAAAGAGATTCAATGAAATAAATACATCCTAGGGTTCACAAATACCCAAGTACCGATTAGTGGTTTAGCTCTCCATGGAGCTAAGTACAATCAAAGAAATAGAATGTAAAAGCAATGAATCCATAGAGAAACCCCCTTGATAGTCATGTCGATGGTCTTGTGGAAAGTCTTCTACTCGTCAACCAAGGATTCCCTTGTCCTGTATAGGATACGCCTTGATGGAAGCTTCCCTACCAACCTTTTTCCTAAGGAATGATGATGTCGGAGCCGTAGAATTTCCACACACCCATGGGGATTCTCT
Source organism: Dioscorea cayenensis subsp. rotundata (assembly GCF_009730915.1). Lineage (NCBI taxonomy): Eukaryota > Viridiplantae > Streptophyta > Magnoliopsida > Dioscoreales > Dioscoreaceae > Dioscorea > Dioscorea cayenensis. The sequence goes on along the minus strand of NC_052485.1, from coordinate 19,503,771 downwards.
GAATTCCTGTTTTCTGTGCCGGCTATGAACAGTGCTGCTACATTACTTTCTCTGGATTCCTGTTTTCTCTGAATTCCTGTAGCAATTCTACTGTAGCAAATTACCGTTCACGCGCCCTCATGGAAATTCCTGCATCCCACACGGCCGCGTGGAAAATCCACACGGGCGAATGAGGCACGTGACAGGCGCGATCTAAGGCCTATAAATAACCGTTTTGCCTTATTCTTTCTCATCTTTTATGCGTCTCTTGAGGGGTGAGACGGCTAAGGTTTGGAGAGGAGGTCTTTGCGGCTTTGGAGGTGCTTCGTCACCAACTTTGATCGATTCCTCCTCTGTCATAGGATCAAGGAAGCCATCGGTGAACCTAGTTTCATAGTGGGTCCTTCAAGACGTCGAAGCTCTCCATCAAGGCCATCAGTTCATATATAAGGGGGTTTATTTCTATGATTTTAATGTACTTTCATTCATTGATGGTGTGTTTTATATGTTCCTCAATGGAGAGCTAAAACCCTAAAGGGTATTTGGGCTTGTGAACCCTAGGATTCTCATCTTTTGTGGATTTGCTTAGTGTTTCTATTTAATCAGAGTTTGATTAAGTTTTATTCTTGATTGTCTAATGCTTGCTTGCCTTATTGATCTTATGGTTATTTGGTTTGCATGATTTGTTACCTTGGTGAGAGAGAGGTCTCAATTAGGGTTAGAATCTCAAGATTGAAGAGGGTTGAGAGGGCGAGTCATGAGATAGTGAGCATCCCCTTTCTCCTCCGATTGGTGTATTCTATCTCCATTCCTTAAGCTCTATGCAACCATATTTGGTGTGGGGCATGAGATTGAGAGATTTCTCTGCTAGGACCTTGTAGGAGGTTAGGATCCTTCACTGGGAATTAGGGTTGGATCAATCTTTAGGAATCAGATACACCTCTTGGATTCCCTAGAGTGCTTTGCGGTCATATGTAGTGTGAGGTGTTGAGATTGAGCGATTTCTCCACCGGGACCTCGTAAGGGACTAGTATCGGTATAGATTATATTTGGATTTCCACGACTTAACTTACTCATCATAGAAACACTTTGCTTATCCGGTACCTAATACCTGAATCCTAGGGGGAGCATTGCCCGAATGCCCCACTTTTACTGATTGAGATCTCCCTCCATTTCACCCTTGCATATTCGTTTCCGGTATTCATTTCTTCGCACATTAGATCACCACACCTTTCCATTTATCATTAGGGTAGAAAGCAGAGAAGAAGTTAGTACTGGTAGCCCTGTTCCCTGTGGATTCGACTACCCACTCACCGGGGTAATTATTACTTCGACACCCGTGTACTTGCAGTTTACACGCATATTCGGATGTGTCAGTGCAGCTCCAAGTTATGACCTGAGAGAATCCCTCAATATTGATTGAAAGAGATCCTGAGCTTGAACGTACACTTAGAAGAAAAGGGAAAAAGCCTGTGCATGAACAGTCTAATTTAGCTGATTTGGAAGTGGAAGGATCTTAAAACATGGTAGAACAGAACGAGCAACAGTGGACATTATCTGATTATACCAGACCTTCAGTGTTGGGGACACAATTGAGCATTGTGCATCCCCCGATTACAGCTCTGAACTTTGAGCTGAAGCCGACATTCATCCACATGTTGCAGCAATCCGCACAGTTCAACGGTTTGGCCGATGAGGATCTAAACAGTCACATAGAGAGTTTTCTAGACATGTGTGATATGCTGAAGATAAAAGGAGTGACGGATGATGCCATCATGTTGAGAGCCTTCCCATTTTCAATAAAGGGGAGAGCGAAGTAGTGGCTACACTCATTACCTAGATCATCGATTACCACATAGGAGTAGATGGTAGAAGCTTTTCTGGCCGGTTATTTCCCTCCCGGAAAATAGCAAAGCTTAGGAATGAGATCTCATCCTTTGTTCAGTTGGAATTGGAGTCTCTATTCGACACATGGGAAAGGTTCAAGGAACTCTTGAGAAAATACCCGCAACACGGATTCCCGGAGTGGATGATTGTTCAAACCTTCTACAATGGTTTGAACCCGAGTACAAGGCAACTCTTGGATGCGGCGGCAGGAGGTACCTTAGGTAGCAAGACCCCCGATGATGCTCGCCAATTGATTGAGGAAATAGGGTTAAATAGCTACCAGTGGAACGCTAGGGAGAAGAAAAAGGTGCCCGGTCTCCATGAAATTGATGCGGTAACTTCATTAGCGGCTCAAGTGGCAAACTTGAGTAAAAAGTTAGATCTTCTAACTTCAAAAAGACTGGCGGGCATGACTAATTGCACCAGTTGTGGTGGTGGACATGCTCCCTCCGATTGCCTGATCTCTATCTGTGATGTTTCTTCGGTGGAGGACGTTGATTTTGTAGGTAATGGCATGAGACCTCAAGTAAACCCATATAGCAATACCTACAATCCGGGTTGGAAGAATCATCCCAATTTCTCATGGAGTAATCAGGGTCCTGACAATGTCCCCTTGCATATATCCCGCAAGTGCACGGGTTTGTCGAACTAATAATTGCGGATGAGCGGGTATCGAATCCACAGGGAGTAGGGAATAAAAACACTTAATCCACTTCTTAGCTATGTGAAAAATCAATAGTGATATGTGTGACAATGATTCAATTCTCAAAAGTAAAATCAACAAGTAAGAGAGCACGAGTAAAGCAGAAGGTAAGGCAATCGATAAAGATGGGGTACTCGGATAATGCTCCGCCTAGGATGATCGCTTCAAGTGCAAGAACCCTCTATTATGCTTCCTAATCAATGCAATAGTGAGTCATGGAAATCCTTTATTACATAGCCCTAAATCTAAGGGCAACTATGCCTAACTCTATACATGTCCCGGAGGAGAAATCGAACAATCTCAACACCTCGCAATCGCATAGAGTTGCAATGAGCTCTAGGGATTCCAAGTGATAAATCTCTTCCTAATTATAGACCTAACCCTTTGGGACAGGTGGAAAGTCCCTAACCATGATTAAGCCCTAGATACTAAGATCACCTCAACGCTTCACTCCGTTGCACTCGTAACTAAGCCCCAGCAGAGGGTCATCCCTTAGACCATTCACTCTATTATGGCCACAAAGAACTCTATTATGGCCAAGAACTTTCAATATTTTCTTGATTGATGCACAGAATGTATTAATGTTTGCTTGAGGACAAGCAAAAGCTTAAGTGTGGGGGAGTTTGATAAGTGCTTGTGTGATATGAATGTGAAGTGTTCATTTCTTATGTTGACCATTACTTTTCTCAGGTTTTTACACTAATATGTCTGTTTTTATGTTACTTTTATGCAGGTAGGGTTGTGAGGCTGAGTATGAAGGAAATAGGCCAATGTGGATCATAATGCACCTATTTTAGAGGAAATCTTGCTAAGGTTCAAATGCGAAGACATAGGTCCGGTGTGAGATGCTAGAGTGTGTGCCAACCTTCTCGCATTCGAGTGAGCACATCCATTTGGAGGGTCACAAAGGCAGTCACACTCGAGCATTCCGATTTATGCACATAAGAACGAGAGATCCACCAACATGTACATCATTGAAGAAGCAAGTGATTCACTACGGGAACGTGTGCCCGTTTGCGTTACCCCATTGAAAGTATGGAATTGGGAAGTCAGTCAGGTCGAAGACTGTAGCAGAGCACTGTAGCAACACTCTAGCTAGTACTATGGCAGCATTGTTCACAGCCGGCCGAGAAATCAGAGAAACAGAGAATCCACACGGGCGTGTGGAAATTATCCACGACCGTGTGGAAATTCCGCACGGGCGCGTGTACCATCCACACCCGTGGAGTCGCCTGATTCCAGCCATATTTAAAGTCGATTCACCCCCGATTTTGGTATTCTTTTCTCCATCTTTTCCCCAACTTGAGAGAGGGCTTCGGCTAGGGTTTTGAGGAATATTGGCTAGGGTTTTGGGGATGTTCTACGGCTCCGACATCACGCGTCGTTTGGAAGGAGGTTATTCGGAGAGCTTTCGTCGGCATCGATCCAGCGAGGTGTATCCTAGGATGGACAAAGGATCCCTTGCGATGAGTAGAGGACTCTCCACAAGACCTTCGACACGACCATCAAGGGGGTTTCTTTATAGATTCATTGCTTTTACATTCGATTTCTTTGATTGTACTTAGCTCCATGGAGAGCTAAACCCCTAATGGGTACTTGGGTGATTGTGAACCCTAGGATGTATTCGTTTCATTTAACTTCTTTATTATGCTTTCAATAAATTGATATTTATTGTGAGTTCCAACCTTGAATACTTGATTGTATGAATATTTCCCCTAGAGTGACACTAGGGTTGAGAGTTCTTGCTGGTAACCTTGTGAGTGAGTGACACACCACGAGCGTTAGACAAAGCTAGGTTGAAGAGGGTTGAGAGGGTGAGTCGAGAGGTACAAGAACGTCCCCTTTCCCCTCCGACGTGAAAGATTCTACCTCCGTTCCTTGAGTTCTTTGTGGCCATATTAGAGTAAATGGTCTAAGGGATGAATCTCCGCTGGGCTTAGTTGCGCCTGCAACGGAGTGAAGCATTGAGGGGATCTTAGTATCTAGGGCTTAATTGTGGTTAGGGACCTTCCGCCTGGACGAAATTGTTAGGTCCATAATTAGGAAGAGAGGTTGAGAGGTTATTTAATCTCTTCTCCGGGACATGAATAGAGTTAGGCATAGTTAACCTTAGATTTGGGACTATGTATGTAAGGATTTCCATGACTCACCATTACATTGATTAGGAAGCATAATAGAGAGTTCTTGCACTTGAAGCGATTATACTTGGTAAAGCATTATCCGAGTACCCCCTCTTTATCGATTGCCTTACCTCCTCCTTACTTTTGCTCTCTTACTTGTTGCTTTTAATTGTTGAGAATTGAATCATTGTCACACTTATCATTGTTGATATTCCACATAGCTAAGAATCGAATTAAGTGTATTTACTCCCTACTCCCTGTGGATTCAATACCCGCTCACCCGGGATTATTACTTTGACAAATCCGTGCACTTACGGGATATACGCAAGGGGATCTTGTCAAGTTTTTGGTGCCGTTTCTGGGGAGCTAGGCGTTTAGAGATACTTTGCACTTTGTTTTCTTAGCTATTTCACCACACATTCTAATTCATATCTTCTTATTCTATCATCGTTCTGATTGTCTTTTTCTTTCTTTTTGGTGCAGCTCCTGGTTATGACCCTACAGAATCCATCAATATTGATTGAAGGAGACCCTGAGTTTGAACGTACACTTAGAAGAAAAGAGAAAGAACCTGTGCAAGAACAGCATAATCCAGCTGATTTGGAAGTAGAAGGATCTGAAAACATGGCAGAACAAAATGAGCAACAACGAACACTATCCGATTATGCCAGACCTTCAGTGTTGGGGACACAATCGAGTATTGTGCGTTGATAAGTGCTTGTGCGATATGAATGTGAAGCATTCATTCCTTATGTTGAGCATTACTTTTCTCAGGTTTTTACATTAATATGTGTGTTTTTATGTTACTTTTATGCAAGTAGGGTTGTGAGGCCGAGTATGTACGAAATAGGCCAATTTGGATCATAATACACCTATTTTGGAGGAAATCTTTATATGGTTCAAACGCGAAGAAATAGGTCGGATGTGAGATGCTAGAGTGTGTGCCAACCTCCTCGTATTCGAGTGAGCACATTCATTTGGAGGGACACAAAGGCAGTCACACTCGAGCATTCGGAGTTATGCATATAATAACAAGAGATCCACCAACATGTACATCATTGAAGAAGCAAGTGATTCATGACGTAAACGTGTGCCAGTTTGCGTTACCCCAATGAAAGTATGGAATTGGGAAGTCAGTCAGGTCGAAGACTGTAGCAGAGCACTGTAGTAACACTCTAGCTAGTACTATGGCAGCATTGTTCACAGCCGGCCGAGAAATCAGAGAAACAGAGAATCCACACGGGCATGTGGAAATTATCCATGCTCGTGTGGAAATTACACAGGGGCATGTGACATCATACATGCCCGTGGAGTTGCCCGATTCCAGCCCTATTTAAAGCCTATTCAGCCCCGATTTTGGTATTCTTTTCTCCATCTTTTCCCCAACTTCTGAGAGGGCTTCGGCTAGGGTTTCGAGGGGTATTGGACAAGGTTTTGGAGAAGTTCTACGGCTTCGACATCGTGATTCCATTAGGAAGAAGGTTGGTAGGGGAGCTTCGATCGAGGCGTATCCTTTACCGGACGAAGGAATCCTTGGACGACGAGTAGAGGACTCTCCACAAGACCATCGACACGACCATCGAGGGGGTTTCTTTATGGATTCATTGCTTTTACATTCAATTTCTTTGATTGTACTAAGCTCTATGGAGAGCTAAACCCCTAGTGGATGCTTCGATGATTGTGAACTCTAGGATGTATTCGTTTTATTGAACTTCTTTATTATGCTTTAAATAAATTAATGTTTATTGTGAGTTCCAACCTTGAATGTTTAATTGTATGAATATTTCCCCTAGAGTGACAGTAGTGTTGAGAGTTCTTGTTGGTAACCTTGTGAGTGAGTGACACACCATGAGCGTTAGACAAAGCTAGGTTGGAGAGGGTTGAGAGGATGAGTCGAGAGGTACAGGAGCGTCCCCTTTCCCCTCCGGCGTGATAGATTCTACCTCCGTTCCTCGAGTTCTTTGCGGCCATAATAGAGTGAGTGGTCTAAGGGATGAACCTCCACTGGGGCCTAGTTACACATGGAATGGAGTGAAGCGTTGAGAGGATCTTAGTATCTAGAGCTTAATTGTGGCTAGGGACCTTCCGCCTGGACCAAAGTGTTAGGTCTACTTTTAGTAAGAGATTTATCACATGGAATCCCTAGAGCTCATTACAACTCTATGCAAGTGCGAGGTGTTGAGATTGTTCGATTTCTCCTCCGGGACATGTGTAGAGTTAGGCATAGTTGACCTTAGATTTGGGACTATGTATGTAAGGATTTCCACGACTCACCATGGCATTGATTAGGAAGTATAATAGAGAGTTCTTGCGCTTGAAACGATTATCCTAGGTGAAGCATCATCTGAGTACCCCATCTTTATCGATTGCCTTGCCCTCTTCTTTATTCTTGCTCTCTCACTTGTTGCTTTTGTTGTTGAGAATTGAATCAATTTCACACTAATCACTATTGATCTTCCACATAGCTAAGAACCAAATTAAGTATTTTCACTCCCTACTCCCTGTGGATTCGACCCCGCTCACCCGGGATTATTACTTCGACAAACCCGTACACTTTTGGGATATACGCAAGGGGACCTTGTTAAGTTTTTGGCGCCGTTGCCGGGGAGTTAGGTGTTTAGAGATACTTTGCACTTTGTTTTCTTAGCTATTTCACTACACATTCTATTTCATATCTTCTTATTCTATCATCGTTCTGATTTTCTTTTTCTTTACTTTTGGTGCAGCTCCAGGTTATGACCCGAGGGAATCCATTAATATTGATTGAAGGAGACCCTGAGCTTGAACGTACACTTCGAAGGAATGGGAAAGAACCTGTACAAGAACAACCTAATCCAGCTGATTTGGAAGTAGAAGTGATAAGTGCTTGAGTGAACATGTTTTTATGCTTGTTTTACATACATTGAGCATCATATTTTATATGGTTTATGTCTCATTTCGTGTATTGGGTGTTCTTTTATGCATGTAGGTTGTGAAGGCATTGGGATTTCAAAAGGGAGCGAAGATAGGCTATTATGGCATAATATTGGGAGTTCTTGTACAAATCAAGTTGGAAGATACAAGAGGGGTTCATGTATGAGGAGATGTGTGCCAACTTCCATAGTTTTTTTGCAAGCCAAGTTATTAATGGAAGGGCACAAAGGCAGCTATGTCTCCACATCCCTCCTCCTTGTAAAGATTTCAAGACCTTTCAAGACGCATTGATGAAGGAAAAAGCCGGATAGCCTCACCATATGATCGTGTGCCCGATCGTGTGGCCTTAAGAGGAGAATGTTCATCGCTGTGCAGCAGGAATACTCGTAGCGATCGCTGTGCAGCAGGAATACCGTAGGGGAATTCATCGCTCACGCGCCCTCGCTGAAATTCCGCTGCGCGTGGGAAATTCTCGCAGCCCACGCGGGCGCTGGAATATCCACGCGGGCGCTGGGGGGCACGTGACGACGCGCTTTTGAGGCTATAAATACACCTTTTGGCCGATTCTAAAGGGACTTTTTATGGAGCTTTGAGCATAGACATTGAGAGAGAGACGGCTAGGGTTTGAGGAGAAGGTCTTCGCCAATTGATAGGGAGTTCTTCACCAACTTTGATAGATTCCTTCGACGTCATAGCATTTTTGGGGAGCCATTGGCAACCTAGCTTCGGAGAGGAATCCTTCAAGACGTAGAACTACCAATCAAGGCCAATCCGCACTGAATTCGAGGGGTTTTCTCTATGGGTTTTATTGCTTTTCATTGTATTGATTATTGTTTTGTAACTAGGCCCATGGAGGGCTAAACCCTAGTAGGTATTTGGGCATGTGAACCCTAAGATTTATATTTTTTTGGATTGATTCTCTTAATGTTTCTAGTTAATCCGAGTTGTCTTGAGTTTTTAATCTTGTGATTTAATTGCTTGCTAGTGTTGTTAATCCTTGTGGTTGATTACATTGCATGATTTAATACTTTAATGTGTGAAGTTTCCATTAGAGTTGGAGTTCCAAGATTAAAGAGGGTTGAGAGGGTGAGCCTTGAGATGGAGGAATGTCCCCTTTCCCTTTCGATTGAGTGTTTCCTATCTCCGTATTCCATATTCTCTTTGCAACCATATTCGGTGTGAGGCGTGAGATTGCTCGATTTCTCCGCGGGACCTTGTAGGGGGTTAGGATCCTTCGCCGGGAATTAGGGTTGGATCTACATTTAGGAATCGGTTTCACTCTTAGGTTTCCTTAGAGCATATTGCGGTCATATGGGGTGTGAAGTGTTGAGATTGCTCGATTTCTCCACCGGGACCTCGTGAGGGGACTAGTGCCTTTTGCTTGGAGACAAGAATTGGCTATCGTTGGACTACCTCGACTCATTAGACTCGATTCTATGAGAATTTTGTGAATCTTGAGCGTTAAAGAAGATCTTAGGGGGATCATTGTCCCGAATACCTCATCCTTAGTGATTGAGACTCTTCTACTTTATTTCTTGCATACTTGTTTGCTTTTGCTTGCAATTAGTTCACTCCATTATCTTAATTGATTCCGACTAGATAATTGAGAAGTGGTTATTACTAGTACTTCCGCTCCTTGTGGATTCGACTCACCCGACTCACCGGGTAATTATTACTCGACACTCGTACACTTGCGATTCACGCACGCATATTCGGACGTGTCAAGTTTTTTTGGCGCCGCTGTCGGGGAACGGGATATTAGGAACACTAGGACTTGATTACTTTAGTCATTCACATTTTTATTTGTTTTTCTATTTCATATTTCTTTCTTTCGCCGTTCTCATTGTTTCTTTTTATTGATTTCAACTTCAGGTTATGACCCGAGGGAACCCTTCGACATTGGTTGAAGAGGACCCTGAAATTGAACGAAGATTTCAGTAGAAGGGGCAAGGAACCTCGTACAAGAACAGGACTCTCCAACTCGAAATAGATATCGAAAGATCGGAAAAATATGGCTGAATAAGAAGGGCAACAAAGGACATTATCAGATTTTTGCTAGGCCTACAATTCGTGGGACACAATCAGCATTGTTAGGCCACCGGTAGCTGCCCAAAATTTTGAGTTAAAGCCGGGTTTTATTCAAATGGTTCAACAGTCTGCACAGTTCAATGGGTTAGCCGATGAAGACCCAAATAGTCATATTGAGAATTTCCTCAAGTTTGTGATATGTTGAAGATCAATGGAGTCTCGGATGATGCAATCCGATTGAGAGCATTCCCTTTTTTTCATTGAAGGGAAGAGCCAAGCAATGGCTTCATTCACTACCACGAGCTTCTATCACAACGTGGGGACGAGATGGTTGAGGCTTTCCTCGAAGGTATTTTCCCCGGGAAATCGGCAAAAGCTTCAGCAATGAAATATCTTCGCTTTGTTCAGATAGAGCTTGAATCTTTATTTGAAACTTGGGAGCGCTTTCAAAGACCTTTTATGGAAGTGTCCACAACACGGGTTCCCCGAGTGGATGGTTATTCAATCATTTTACAATGGGTTGAACTCGAGTACCAAGCAACTCCTTGATGCCAGCTGGAGGGACAATGGGAAACAAAACCCCGAGCAAGCCCGACAACTAATTGAGGAAATGGGATTGAATAGCTACCAATGGAATGCAAGGGAAAGGAAGAAGGTGGCCGACTCCATGAAATTGATGCGGTTACATCCTTAGCAGCCCAAGTCGAGGCACTAAGCAAGAAGTTGGATATGTTGACTTCATCGAAGGTAGCCTCAATCACAAGTTGTGATGGTTGTGGGGGTGCACACATGCCATCGATTGTCCTATCTCAATTACCACTTCAGCCCCAATTGAACAAGTTGATTTTGTGGGTAATTCGGGAAGAGTACAAGGGAACCCCTACAAAGAATACTTACAACCAAGGGTGGAGAAGCCACCCAAATCTCTCCCTGGGAAATCAAGGGCAGCAAAAGGTCGCTGTTCCCACCTGGATTTCAGCAAACACCTTCGATTCCGGAAAGAGTTTCGAATTGGAAAGGGTTTTGTCGAAGTTTATTCAATCAATCGACACAAGGTTCCAAAAACATAGAGGCAACACTCCGTAATCACACTCGCTTCTTTACATAATTTGGAGAATCAAGTTGGGCAAATAGCAAAAATCATTAGCGGAGAGACCCTATTGGAAGCTTGCCGAGTAACACCGAGACTAACCCAAGAGAGCAAGTGAAAGCGATCACCTTGAGAAGTGGTCGAGGGCTCCAAGAAAAGGGTGCTGCTCGAGAATAATTCTGAAATTCTTCAAGCCAAAAACCCCCCACTCGGGAAGACTCGCTGAGAATCCACAAGAACGACCAAGGGATAGGGTGCAAGACAAGGAAAAGGGGCCAGCTGTGCCTTCCCTTCATTTTCCCCAAGAATTCCCTATCCAGATAGCGCTTTGAAGAAAAGACCAAGTTGATGAGCAAAACAGGAAATTTCGGATCTATTCAAACAACTACACATAAACATTCCGCTTTGTAGAGGCATTGTCTCAAATGCCTCGCTATGCAAAGTTTTTGAAGGACCTCTTAACCAACAAGAGGAAGATGGAGGAAAGTGTGGCTGTGGTATTAGAAGGTAAGTGTTCGGCAATGCTTCGTAAAAACTTGCCAAACAAAAATGAAAGATCCGGGTGTTTCATCATACCATGTGGAATCGGAGGTTTGGGGGAAGAAAAAAGCTTTTGGCCGATTCGGGAGCTAGTATTAATGTTATGCCATACGCATTATTTCGGAAATTGGGTTTGGGAGAGCCACGTCCGACCACGCATGACTTTCTGGGTAGCGCCGATCGTTCCGTTCGTCATCCTAGAGGTATAATCGAAGATGTTTTTAGTAAAGGTTGACAAGTATATTTTTTTCCCCGCAGATTTTTGTTGTGTTAGATGTTGATGAAGATGCGGAGGTGCCATTAATTCTGGGGAGACCGTTCCTACGCACTTCCAAGGCACTCATCGACATGGATGGAGGAGAGATGACGTTGCGTATTGGAGAGGACAAGATCACATATCGCCTTGCCGAAAGCAATGAAGCACTCTCTTGACTTTGATGATTCTTGTTATTTTATTGATGTCAATGACTAGATTTCTAATGAATACTTGCAGTGAATTGTTACATCCGGATCCATATGAGGAATGGCCGGACATGGAAGAGGCACAATTAAAAAAATTTGTATCGGAACAAGTCCTCAAGGAGCAACCACAAGGAGGATTCATAGAACAGATTTTTTTAGCCGAGTCAAGAGGTCGAGACATCGTCGCCGGGAAGCGCTCCCACACAATAGGGAGACAAGTACACACAGTGGAGAGCGACATGCCCTCATTCGGTAACTTGGTTAAGAGTTTTTCCTTGAATATGCGAAATTCGTCCATCGTGTGTGCGGAGTTGCTAAGAAGGAGGTTTTCCATCTTTATGACCCTCCATAAGGTAAGGAGAGGTACGTCAAGCTTAGTGACGTTAAACAAGCGCTTCTTGGGAGGCAACCCAAGTTTTTAGTTAGTTTTTTAAACTTGAAATTTAATTCCTGCAGTAATAATTTCATGAGTGTGTGCCTTAATCAATTTTTGTTGTTTGCTGGTGTTTTCATGAAATTTTTCGGTGATATGCATTATTTTTCATGTGTATGACATGGTTTAGGGTGTTTCCAATGTTAAATGTTGAACAATTGGTGTCAATTTGGAGTTTTGGGCCCTTAGTGGACTCGTCTGCAGAATTTGCAGGTCACGCTGGCACGTGGGAATTTCCACGCGGTCGTGTCATAAGACCTCAGCGGGGAGTGGCAAATCCACACCCCCATGTGCCTATAAGAATGTGAAGGGGCACTATTCATCATCTTCCATTTTAAAAAACCCTTTTCATCTTCCAATTTTTCACTCCTATAAAACTCAAGTTTTGATCTCTAAAACCATTTGTTTTCAATTCCTTGGGGGATTAGAAGCGATTTGCCGGAGTTTGCACCGATTTTTCTTCTCCAATTTGCTCCGGTAAGCTCTCATTTTATCCCACCCTTTCCATGTTTTTCAAGGTCATTTTCATGGAGTTTTCATGGTATTTGTATGCTATATTTCATAGGAAATCATGTTAGACACCTAATGAATGCTTGAGGATGAATTATGTGAGGCGTAGGAGCCCAACTCCGGCGAAATCGCCGGAGTCGGGCGCCCACGCGGGCGCGCGGCCTGCCCACGCCGCGTGCACGGGCTGCCGCCAGCAGCAGGCCACGCGGCAGCGTGGGCCGGGCCACGCCGCCCGCGGCTCCCTTTGGCACGCTGCCGGGCACCACGCACGCGCCGCTAGCGGCCCGCGCAGCCAGCTCGGCGGTCACGGCGTGCGCATGGCCGAGCCACGCCGCCCGCTGCTGGCCTGCGGCGCTGGCGCTGGCAGCCGGCAGCGCCATGGCCAGCCCACGCGCTGCGCGCTGGCCCGCTGCGAGCGCGTGCCGGCTGCAGTGCCAGCCCGCGACTGCAGCGCCCGCGTGGCTTGCCCACGCGGGCGCGGCCCCTCCCGGCGAGGACACGCGCCCACGCGGCGCTGCGGGCTCGCCCACGCTGGCGCGTGGCTCGCCCACGCCGCGCTGCGGGCTGGACGACTGGCCACTGCTTTTTCTCTCGCTCTCGCCGCCCTCGCGCGCGCGGTGCCCTGTTTACACTGTATACATGCCGATTGATGTTTTACATGTTTTTCTTCACGGATATGGCACCTCGGACCAAGAGATTGGCTCGAAAACGTCCCTCGCCATGACAGGGAGCCGACTCCACCACCGATGAGTGGAATTTCCGACCCCTGCTCATCGACAGACGGTTCGAGAGTCTCCGAATCTCAAGATTGGGACAGATCACGATTTATTGACTGGGACGCACTAGAGGATATTGGTCTTGCTGACGAGGTTAGAGAGCTAGTTAGTGTGGGAGGTTGGGACCGATTACTTGCTATTCAGGAGCCCGTCAGGACGAGATACCACCTTGGAGGTTCTTGCCTCGCTTTTTCCTTCGATCGTGATGCGCTTGATACCAGCTTTTGACACGGAGGATGCCATCTGTTTCCGAGCCTTTGGTCGACCGCATGGGATGTCTCGACCCAGTTCTCGATTTATCTTGGGTTATACGATCGAGGATTATCATCGATCATTGTCGAGTACACACGACTCCTCACCGACTACCCTCATGGTATCACTGCAGGGGCCGTGTTTTCCATGATTTATGCGGCCGTCGTCAATATTCTCCGGGCCAGTCGAAGGCCTCTTGCCTCACTCGACCGGCGCACAGGTACATTCATGCGATTCTCGGCCCGGTCGGTGATGGTCGGGAGATGGTACTCGGGTTCACTCAGCAGACGGATCTTTTTGTACCTCCATTCCATGGTCCATGGAGTCCCTCTCCACCTAGGATTTGTGGTCGCCGACTACTTTCGCCATCAGAGTGAGTACTTACGGTTGGGAGCATTGTTCGCGGGACCCTATATCACCTGCGTCTTATGTTCAAGATGGGTCCGATCCGCCTCGGTCGAGGGCGAGGAGAGGGTCAGTAGCCCAATACCATTGGGTTTGGTTACTCTCCGTTTGATGGGCATTGTGAGACGTACAGGCTCAGGTGGATACGCACTAGTGGAGTCGTCCTCTGAGGACGACGAGGAGCCCTCGCCGAGGCCACGGAGGCACCATCTGCGGTACGAGCCTAGGATCACCGAGCGAAAGACCGATAGCATCCACCCGATCCGAGTCATCTACTTCTCGAGTACACGAGCGCTCGGCTCGACTCGAGGTCGCCGTGCTACTATCTTGGAGAACCAGTGCGGATTACGGAGCGACTTGATCGTATTCAAGCAGACTCTCGACGAGGAGGTCTCATCCGCTTACATGCCAAAGCATCCGCACTCGAGCACCAAAGCACTGAGCTCCGGATGCCGACGCTGAGGCGTCACATTCATGAGACTTTTTATTTTGTTTTTCATTTTATGTTTTTTTATGTGTTTTATCTTTTAGTTTGTGGATTTTTTGTGCTCGTAAAGGTTTCACCTTCTGAGAGTTATCTTTATGCTTTCGTTTTGTTATTTGTTTGCACTCGTACATCTTTTCTTTTTGTTGAGCTTCACTGAACCCCTTACATACGTGCAGATGGCCTTGAGAGTGATGTTGATGGTGTTTTAGTCATAGACACGATCATGTGCGTTATCACATGGTCGTGTGAGCTTCACAACCCGATGAACACATACACCCATGAGTTAGGCTTCACCAACCGATTAATGAGGAGTTCGAGGGGAGTATTGTTTTAATTGCATTCCCAAACACATTATGCTTCCATTGTTATTATTTTTTTATTGTGCTTGCATGCGTACATTGAGGACAATGTACATCTTAAGTGTGGGGGAGGGTTCACCTTATACATGACCTTTTACTTGTGTTTTTCATGAGCATGCTCTTGTTGTCCAATGAAGGTTCACCTTAGGGTTAAGAGTTTAATTCTTAGTTTTTTTGGAGGTTATAAACATGGATTTTTATCATGCTCTAGTTTTCATCCAATTTCATTGAATATTTTTTGTCCGATTGCTCTTTGTGCACTTCTCTCACTCATTAGACCTATGAAGACTCTAGTTCATTATGTTTGGGACTTTAGTATGCTAGTTTTATTTATATATAAAAAAATAAAATTTGGAAATTGTTTGTTGTTTGTACATAGGGTGTGGAAAGAGCTACCACCCATGATGTATGTAGCTACTCTCACAAGTCGGATACTTGTTATGCCCTAATGAGAGAAAGAGCTATCTCATGGGATGTGTGAAAGCTACCACCCTTGGTAGAAAAGAGCTACCACCTCAAAAAGTGTGAAAGCCACCCGGGAGGCATCTTGGGAAAGGGGCTACCTTAGAGGATTGTGTGAAGCTACTACCTATTCTTTTTTTGTTCATAAATAAGTCCCGCTTTTAATAAGAACTTGGTAGTGGACATAGTGTTGACATGAGTTGAGTTTTTTTCACACACACACGCATTCGGATTTTATCATATTCATTTTTGATTGGATTGTTTGCTAGAGCATTGATTATTTTTGTCTAGTGTTTTATTTTCTCCATAACTTTAGAATTTCATTCTTGTACCTTCTTGGTGAACCTAAAGCCAATCACTTCTCTTTTATTCCCATGAGTTTAATGTTTAATTTTGCTTGAGGGCAAGCAAAGGCTTAAGTGTGGGGGAGTTTGATAAGTGCTTGAGTGAACATGTTTTTATGCTTGTTTTACATACATTGAGCATCATATTTTATATGGTTTATGTCTCATTTCGTGTATTGGGTGTTCTTTTATGCATGTAGGTTGTGAAGGCATTGGGATTTCAAAAGGGAGCGAAGATAGGCTATTATGGCATAATATTGGGAGTTCTTGTACAAATCAAGTTGGAAGATACAAGAGGGGTTCATGTATGAGGAGATGTGTGCCAACTTCCATAGTTTTTGCAAGCCAAGTTATTAATGGAAGGGCACAAAGGCAGCCATGTCTCCACATCCCTCCTCCTTGTAAAGATTTCAAGACCTTTCAAGACGCATTGATGAAGGAAAAGCCGGATAGCCTACCATATGATCGTGTGCCCGATCGTGTGGCCTTAAGAGGAGAATGTTCATCGTTGTGCAGCAGGAATACTGTAGCGGAATTACTGTAGCGGAATCACTGTAGCCGAATCACTGTAACCGAATCACTGTAGCAGAATTACTGTTCACGCGCCCGCGCGGAAATTCCGCGCGGCCGCGTGGGAATTCCTGCAGCCCACGCGGGCGCGTGGGGGCACGTGACAGACGCGTTTTGAGGCTATAAATACACCTTTTGGCCGATTCTAAAGGGACTTTTTGCGGAGCTTTGAGCATAGACATTGAGAGAGAGACGGCTAGGGTTTGAGGAGAAGGTCTTCGCCAATTGATAGGGAGTTCTTCACCAACTTTGATAGATTCCTTCGACGTCATAGCATTTTGGGGAGCCATTGGCAACCTAGCTTCGGAGAGGAATCCTTCAAGACGTAGAACTACCAATCAAGGCCAATCCGCACGAATTCGAGGGGGTTTTCTCTATGGGTTTTATTGCTTTTCATTGTATTGATTATTGTTTTGTAACTAGGCCCATGGAGGGCTAAACCCTAGTAGGTATTTGGGCATGTGAACCCTAAGATTTATATTTTTGGATTGATTCTCTTAATGTTTCTAGTTAATCCGAGTTGTCTTGAGTTTTAATCTTGTGATTTAATTGCTTGCTAGTGTTGTTAATCCTTGTGGTTGATTACATTGCATGATTTAATACTTTAATGTGTGAAGTTTCCATTAGAGTTGGAGTTCCAAGATTAAAGAGGGTTGAGAGGGTGAGCCTTGAGATGGAGGGAATGTCCCCTTTCCCTTTCGATTGAGTGTTTCCTATCTCCGTATTCCATATTCTCTTTGCAACCATATTCGTGTGAGGCGTGAGATTGCTCGATTTCTCCGCCGGGACCTTGTAGGGGGTTAGGATCCTTCGCGGGAATTAGGGTTGGATCTACATTTAGGAATCGGTTTCACTCTTAGGTTTCCTTAGAGCATATTGCGGTCATATGGGGTGTGAAGTGTTGAGATTGCTCGATTTCTCCACCGGGACCTCGTAGGGGACTAGTGCCTTTTGCTTGGAGACAAGAATTGGCTATCGTTGGACTACCTCGACTCATTAGACTCGATTCTATGAGAATTTTGTGAATCTTGAGCGTTAAAGAAGATCTTAGGGGGATCATTGCCCGAATACCTCATCCTTAGTGATTGAGACTCTTCTACTTTATTTCTTGCATACTTGTTTGCTTTGCTTGCAATTAGTTCACTCCATTATCTTAATTGATTCCGACTAGATAATTGAGAAGTGGTTATTACTAGTACTTCCGTTCCTTGTGGATTCGACTACCCGACTCACCGGGTAATTATTACTTCGACACTCGTACACTTGCGATTCACGCACGCATATTCGGACGTGTCAAGAAGGATATGACAACATGGCAGAACAAAATGAGCAACAACGGACACTATCCGATTATGCCAGACCTTCAGTGTTGGGGACACAATCGAGTATTGTGCCTCCCCCAATCACAGCTCAGAATTTTGAGCTAAAGCCGGCATTCATCCATATGCTGTAGCAGTCCGCACAATTCAACGGTTTGGCCGATGAGGATCCAAACAGTCACATAGAGATCTTCCTCGAGGTGTGTGACATGCTGAAGATAAATGGTGTGATGGATGATGCCATCAAATTGAGATCCTTCCCATTTTCCTTAAAGGGGAAAGCAAAGCAGTGGCTACACTCATTACCTAAGGCATCAATCACTACATGGGAGGAGATGGTAGAAGCTTTTCTAGCTCGTTATTTCTCTCACGGAAAATCAGAAAAGCTTAGGAATGAGATCTCATCCTTTATGCAGTTGAATTGGAGTCTCTATTTGAGACATGGGAAAGGTTCAAGGAACTCCTGCGCAAGTGTCCGCAACACGGATTCCCGGAGTGGATGATTGTTCAAACCTTCTACAATGGTTTGAACCCGAGTACAAGGCAACTCTTGGATGCGGCGGCAGGAGGTACCTTAGGTAGCAAGACCCCCGACGAGGCTCCTGACACGCATCCGAATATGCGCGTAAAACGCAAGTGCACGAGTGTCGAAGTAATAATTACCCCGGTGAGTGGGTAGTCGAATCCACAGGGAACAGGGCTACTAGTACTAACTTCTTCTCCGCTTTCTAACCTAATGATAAATGGAAAGGTGTGGTGATCTAATGTGCGAAGAAATGAATACCGGAGACAAATATGCAAGGGTAAAATGGATGGAGATCTCAATCAGTAAAAGTGGGGAAATCCAAATATAATTGGATCTGGCCTCCCGATCACCGATACTAGTCCCCTACGAGGTCCCGGTGGAGAAATCGCTCAATCTCAACACCTCACACCACATATGACTGCAAAGCACTCTAGGGATTCCAAGAGTTGTACCCGATTCCTAAAGATTGATCCAACCGTAATTCCCGGCGAAGGATCCTAACCCCCTACAAGGTCCCGGTGGAGAAATCTCTCAATCTCACACCTCACACCAAATATGGTTGCATAGAGCTTAAGGAACGGAGATAGAATACACTCAATCGGAAGGGAGAGGGGACACTCCACTATCTCATGACTCAACCTCTCAACCCTCTTTAACCTTGAAGTTCTAAGTCTAATGGAGACCTCTCTCACATCAAAGTAACAAATCATGTAAATCCAATCAACCACAAAGATTAATTAAACAAGCAAGCAATGAGAATACAAGATTAAAACTTAATCAAACTCGGATTAAATAGAAACACTAAGCAAATCCACAAAAGATGAGAATCCTAGGGTTCACAAGCCCAAATAGCCTCTAGGGTTCTAGCTCTCCATGGAGCAACATACAAAACACACCATCAATGAATGAAAGTACATTAAAACCATAGAAATAAACCCCCTTATATATGAACTGATGGCCTTGATGGAGAGCTTCGACGTCTTGAAGGACCCACTCCGAAGCTAGGTTCACCGGTGGCTTCCTTGATGATATGATGGAGGAGGAATCGATCCAAGTTGGTGATGAAGCGCCTCCAAAGCCGCAAAGACCTCCTCTCCAAACCCTAGCCGTCTCGCCCCTCAAGAGCCGCACAAAAGATGAGAAAGAATAGGGCAAAACGGCTATTTATAGGCCTTAGATCACGTCTGTCACGTGCCCTCACGCGCTCGTGTGGATTTTCCACGCGGCCGCGTGGGCTGCGGGAATTTTGCTACAGTACTGTTACAGTAAAATTCCTACAGTGCTTTTCACAAAACGCGATCCGAACACTCTTCTCTTAAGGCCACATGTCCGGGCACACGTCCATGTCGTAGGCTATAAAACTTTTCTTCATCGACGTAACTTTGAGAGGTCTTGCAATCTTAACAAAGAGAAGGAATATGAAGATGTGGCTGTCTTTGTGCCCTTCCAAATGGTGAATTGACTTGAATCTTCTTGGAAGTTGGCACACATCTCCACGTTTATGAACTGCTCTCGTGTCTTGATCCTTGAATTGAACAAGAACTCCCAACATTGTGTCTTTATAGCCTATCTTTGCTTCCTTTTTACTTTTCAAGGCATTCACAACCTATATGCATAAAAGAACACCAAATACACAATATGAGACATAAACCACATTAAAAATGATGCTCAATGCATGTAAAACATATATAAAAATATGTCTATTCAAGCACTTATCAGCTCCTCAATTGATTGAGGAAATGGGCTTAAATAGCTACCAGTGGAATGCTAGGGAAAACAAAAAGGTGGCCGGTCTCCATGAAATTGATGCGTTAACTTCATTGGCGGCCCAAGTGGAGAGTTTGAGTAAGAAGCTAGATCTTATAGCTTCGAATAGAGTTGCGACCATGACAAATTGTACCGGTTGTGGTGGAGGACATGCTTCTTCCGATTGCCCAATCATCATAGGTGATGTTTCTTCAGTTGAGAATGTTGACTTTGTAGGTAATGGAATGAGACCTCAAGGGAATCCATACAGCAACACCTATAATTCAGGTTGGAAGAATCATTCCAACTTTTCATGGAGTAATCAAGGACCACAGAAGACCATGGGGTCATCGGGTTTCCAACAACAGCAACTAGCCCCTCAAGTGGAAAACAGAATGTCAGGCTTTGAAACCCGAATGACGGATTTGGAGAAGCAATTGGCTAGATTTATTTAATCGGCAAATACAAGGTTGGAATCTGTCGAGGCTACACTTCGCAATCACACTGCCTCCTTGCACAATCTTGAAAATCAAGTGGGGCAAATTGCGAAATCTCTTTCCGAAAGGCCACATGGAAGTTTACCAAGTAACACGGAAACCAACCCGAGAGAACATGTGAAGGCAATTGCTTTGAGAAGTGGTCTTGAGGTTGAAGGGAGGCTTCCAAGTGAGAAGCCGAAAGAACACGCACCCGAGGTCGTAGAGGTTGAGAAGGGAGCAAACAAAGAGAAAGAGGTGGCACCCCAACCTTTCAAGCCAACAATCCCTTATCCCTCTAGATTGAAGAATGACCAAGGGGATGAACAGTATAAGAAGTTCCTGAGGTTGTTCAAGCTACTCCACATCAACATCCCTTTTGTTGAGGCATTGGCTCAAATGCCTAAGTATGCGAAGTTCATGAAAGACCTATTAACCAACAAGAGGAAATTGGAAGAGAGTGCTTCAGTCGTGCTTGATGCTTCATGCTCGGCGGTGTCACAAAAGAACATGCCGAACAAGAAGAAAGACCCGGGAAGCTTCATTATTCCGTGTAACATTGGCAACTTAGGTGAGGAAATGGCATTGGTGGATTCAGGGGCAAGTATTAACGTCATGCCATACACTTTCTTCCAAAAGCTAGGCTTGGGTGAGCCTAGGCCTACTCGGATGACTTTACAATTGGCTGACCGAATGATACGACATCCGAGAGGCATCATTGAAGACGTGCTTGTCAAGGTGGACAAGTACATTTTTCCGGTTGACTTTGTAGTGCTAGATGTCGATGAGGATGCAGATGTACCCTTGATACTTGGGAGACCGTTCTTGCGGACTTCCAAAGCATTAATTAACATGGACGGCGGAGAGCTCACATTGAGAGTCGGAGATGATAAGCTCACTTACCGCCTTGCTGAAGACATGCGGCATTCTCTCGATTTTGATGACACTTTGTATTTTCTAGACACTACTGATGAGATTGTTGATGAATATATACAGGAAATGTTCAACCCGGATCTGTATGAAGGTTTGTTCGACCAAGAGGAAAGCAATGAAGAAGTAATGATGCTTGGTTCGAATGGAGAGGAAACATCTACCCCGGGAATCTTGAAGAAGGTGCTCCGAAAAATGAAGAGGGCTCGAAGACACCACCGAAAATGCCCCAAGACTGATGAAGATGTACATGAGCCAAGAAAGTTGGACGAACCAATGTTAGGTGGTCCGAAGCCCGATAGTACACCCTCTACCCTTAAGAGACTTTTCTCATCATGCTTTCAAGTTATGGGTAAGAGGGCAACCTTCATTCATGAACCCCCGTGAGGTAAGAAACATACGTCAAGCTTGGTGACGTTAAACAAGCGCTTCTTTGGTGGTAACCCAAGTGTTTACTGTTTTTGTACCTTTTAGTTTAGTTTGTTTGCATGAATAAACTGTTGAGTGTTGGTGATTCAATTTTTGAGTGCTTGTGCTGCGATTTTATTGTGGGGTTTAAAAGAATTCATTGTATGTTTTGTTGATAATTGGCGAAGTTTGGTCGTTTGAGTTCAATTTTGTGTTTTTATCTGGTATATCTTGCACAATAGGGCAGGCTCTGAGTGTGTCAACATGTTTAGAATATTTCTGCAGAGCCTGCAGGTTTTTCTAAGTCATCCAGAGAAAACACACGGGCGTGGGGAATTTCCGCACGCCCGTGGATGTGTACTATGAACTCTTCCAGAGAGGGCACAGGGGCGTGTGGCTTCCCCTGTGGACGACCATGCGACTGGCGCACGCCCGTGGCTAATTTCCACACTGGCGTGTGTCTTCCTGCAGAGTTGGGAAGATTTTACCGAGAACACACAGGGGCGTGGACACGCCCCTGTGGGTGACCTTGTGACCCACGCACGGGCGTGGGTAATTTCTGCACGCCCGTGCGAAACTCTGCAGGTTGCTCTCTCCATCCCGAGAAAACACAGGGTCGTGCGGCCGCCACTGTGAGTTGAGGCATGTGAATGCTCATGCCCATGGGAATTTCCTCACGGGCGTGTGTGCGACTTGATATTTTTCTCAGATGACCAGGGAAGCCACAGGGGCGTGCGTCTGCCCCTGTGGGTCTGGCGCACGGGCGTGGGTATTTTCCGCACGCCAGTGTGAGATCAGTCAAAGTCAAAGGAGCGTTTTCCCGAGAAAGCACAGGGACGTGTATACGTCCCTGTGGCGCTCTCGAAGTAAGGCGCACGGGCGTGGGTAATTTCCACACGCTCGTGGAGATACACAGAATTCTAAGAGACGTGATTTTCTCCTTAAAAACCTTGTGATCCGTCTTATTCTTCATCTCTAGTCGCCGGAAAGAGGTTCCCGATTATCTTTCCCACCCTTCGTCGCTATTTGTAGGAATTTTCTTCGCTAATCTTACCGAATTTCAGACGTTTTCATATTCATCTCTTTGGTAATCCTTTCATCCTCTTTTCTTCGCCAATTATGGTTTTTCATGGATTGAATACTTTTAAATGCGAGTTTTCATGCATGATGGATGTGTAGTAAGCATTTAGAAGTGGTTTTACAATTGAATTGTTAAGATTTGTTGTGCACCTGTGCGGGAGTTTCACGCTCTGCAGAGCCACACGGGCGTGGGTAATATCCATAGGCCCGTGTGGAATTCTGCAGTATATTGCTTCTGAGATTTTTTACTGTTTTCGTCTTTTGCACTCCAGCTATGGCACCTCGAGCGAAGAAGAACGAAGTTAAGTGCCTCAGACTTACTTCACCCGAGCTGATACATATGGAATTCTCGAACCCCGAGCATCAGGCTCGCTTCGAGAGACTTTCAGCACTCGGGTTTGGTCAGACTTACTTTGCAGATGTACAAGTGCTTCAACATATTCAGCAGGGTGATGAGGTAATTAATGAGATTGATGAGATGCTGGCAGTGGGAAGCTGGAGGAGGCTGCTGACAATTAGTGAACCAGCTTACCGCACACTTACGCTAGAGGTTTTAGCGTCCTTTGAGTTTCGGGCATTCGGACATCTATTCTCCATGAGCGTCACTGAGTTTTTGATTAGGACAGGCCTGTACGATGTCGCTTATACAGGTACCATGGAGTATGGCCGACTACCAGTAGATTTTCTAGTGTCAGTCACTCCATATCATGCATACATGATTTTGGGTGGGCGTGTGGAGTACGAACCGTGTTTATCGAAGGCTTCTAGTTTGTCCCGATTCAATTACAGATATGTACACGCAGTGATTAGCAGGTCCGTGACAGGTCGAGCAGATAACACAGCCGCTTTGACCAGACTGGATCTGCTTTTCTTATACTACATGGCTCGCAGTGTACCACCTCACTTAGGTTGCATTCTAGCAGATGTTTTGCAGCACCAGGGTCGTTCGACGAGAGTGGGTCTACTATTTGCGGGCCTTTATATCACCAGACTCATTCTAGGAATGGGTTTGGGCGACGCTCTACGTGGTGCTGAGAGGACAGTTGTGCCCACCGCTCTTACGTTCGATACGATCAGGATGATGGGGTTGGTACAGAGGTTTGGGCCAGGGGTTTATATTCTCACTACAGCTACCGCTGAGACCACCAGAAGCGAAGGAGATACTACGGAGGGTGTCCAGCAGATTCCTCCATCTTTTGTAGTACCGGGTATTCAAGCCTATGATCGTATCGAGAGGCTGGAGACCGATGTTAGAGAGATTCGAACTGAG
This sequence comes from Dioscorea cayenensis subsp. rotundata, assembly GCF_009730915.1. Classification (NCBI taxonomy): domain Eukaryota; kingdom Viridiplantae; phylum Streptophyta; class Magnoliopsida; order Dioscoreales; family Dioscoreaceae; genus Dioscorea; species Dioscorea cayenensis. The sequence goes on along the minus strand of NC_052485.1, from coordinate 19,479,696 downwards.
ATAGAGGAGCTTCGGGCTTTGTAGTCGGCTCAGTACACAGATCTTATGGCCCGATTCGATTTCCTTTGAGATCTGCTGAGACCCGGATCATTAGTGCCTCCAGCATCTCCATTCTCGACCCCAGCACCAGAGGACCCACTATTTGCTTCCACTTCGGCAACAGCAGCAGTGGAGCCCGAGAGGGACTTCAAAACTAGACCTTTCTTTTACTTTCATGCATTTTACTTTATCTTATTTTCTTGTTTTTAGACTTGTCCACTCAGAAAGGATTTTCCTTCTGAGTTTATGTTATTTTGCATTATTGAGTTGTATTCATTGCTTTATCTTTTATACACTTGAGTTATTTTTGTTTTTCTTGAGCTTCACTAAACCCCCTCGTGTATGCGTGCAGATGGTCTTGTCTTCTTGGAAATTAAGACTTAGTCATGGGCAGGGCCAAGGTGCTTTGGCACTTGGCAGTGCGAGCTTCACAACCCGTTGGAACACTACTCCCAATTAATTAGCTTCATCAAACGCAACACTAGGAGTCAGGGGAGTATTGTTTTGATTGCTTCTCCCACATCTATTTTTGAATGATATATTTTGAGTGAGCTTGCATGTGTACATTGAGGACAATGTACAACTTAAGTGTGGGGGGGAGTTTCATAATGCACACATCTTTTCTATTGTTATTGATTGATATATGCTCACATAGTCAATGGCGGTTCACCTTAGTTGCAATGTTTGTATTCTTAAGTCTAAGAGAATTGTTAACATTGAATGTTTTTCATGCTCTAGTTCTTGCTTGAATTTTTAGGAATTTTTGCCCGATTTACACAGTGCACTACTCACTCTTTGAACTCTATTGGAAACTCATGTTTGATGTTAAAGGGACTAGTTAGGTTTACTTCTTTTGAAAAAAAAAAATGGAAAAATGAAAAGAAGGAATAAAATAGTTTTTTGCTTATTTATATTTGTTGGGTGGAAAGAGCTACCACCTATGAAGTATGAAGCTACTCTCACAAGTCGGATACTAGTTATGCCCTAATGAGAGAAAGAGCTATCTCATAGGATGAGTGAAAGCTACCACCCGGGTAGAAAGAGCTACCACCTCGAAAGTGTGAAAACCACCTTAGCGGCCGCTTTGGAAATGGCTACCTTAGAGGATGCGTGAAGCTACTACCATCTTTTAAAAATTTTATCACTTGTGTAGATAAATAAGTCCCTTGAACTTAGAACTTTGAGGAGTATAACTTGGGGTTTTTTGAGTGAGTTCACACACTTACACGAAATTTGGGTTTGTTATCCTTTTTGATTCAAGTTTTTAGCTAGAGCATTGATTTTTCGTATTTAGTGTTAAAATTTTCCTTACTTGTAGAATGCTATCTTTGTATACTTTGGTGGACCTAAGGCCAAGCACTTTCAATATTTTCTTCATTAATGCACAGAATGTTTTAATGTTTGCTTGAGGACAGGCAAAAGCTTAAGTGTGGGGGAGTTTGATAAGTGCTTGTGCGATATGAATGCGAAGCATTCATTCCTTATGTTGAGCATTACTTTTCTCAGGTTTTTACATTAATATGTGTGTTTTTATGTTACTTTTATGCAGGTAGGGTTGTGACGCTGAGTATGAAGGAAATAGGCCAATTTGGATCATAATACACCTATTTTGGAGGAAATCTTGCTAAGGTTCAAACGTGAAGACATAGGTCAGGTGTGAGATGCTAGAGTGTGTGCCAACCTCCTCGTATTCCAGTAAGCACATTAATATGAGTGACACTAGGGTTGAGAGTTCTTGTTGGTAACCTTGTGAGTGAGTGACACACCACGAGCGTTAGACAAAGCTAGGTTGGAGAGGGTTGAGAGGGTGAGTCGAGAGGTACAGGAGCGTCCCCTTTCCCCTCCGGCGTGATAGATTCTACCTCCGTTCCTCGAGTTCTTTGCGACCATAATAAAGTGAGTGATCTAAGGGATGAACCTCCGCTGGGGCCTAGTTGCGCGTGTAATGGAGTGAAGCATTGAGAGGATCTTAGTATCTAGGGCTTAATTGTGGCTAGGGACCTTCCGCCAGGACCAAAGGGTTAGGTCTACTTTTAGGAAGAGATTTATCACTTGGAATCCCTAGAGCTCATTGCAACTCTATGAGAGTGCTAGGTGTTGAGATTGTTAGATTTCTCCTCCGGGACATGTATAGAGTTAGGCATAGTTGACCTTAGATTTGGGATTATGTATGTAAGGATTTCCACCACTCACCATGGCATTGATTAGGAAGTATAATAGAGAGTTCTTGCACTTGAAACGATTATCCTAGGTGAAGCATCATCCAAGTACCCCATCTTTATCGATTGCCTTGCCATCTTCTTTATTCTTGCTCTCTCACTTGTTGTTTTATTGTTGAGAATTGAATCAATTTCACACTAATCACTATTGATTTTCCACATAGCGAAGAACCAAATTAAGTATTTTCACTCCCTACTCTCTGTGGATTCGATCCCGCTCACCCGGGATTAATACTTCGACAAACCCGTGCACTTGCAGGATATACGCAAGGGGACCTTGTCATGCATCCCCCAATTACAGCTCAGAACTTCGAGCTAAAGCCGGCATTCATGCATATGTTGCAGCAGTCCGCACAATTCAACGGTTTGGCCGATGAGGATCCAAACAGTCATATAGAGAGCTTCCTCGAGGTGTGCGACATGCTGAAGATAAATGGTGTGACGGATGATGCCATCAAATTGAGAACCTTCCCATTTTTCTTAAAGGGGAGAGCAAAGCAGTGGCTACACTCATTACCTAGAGCATCAATCACTACATGGGAGGAGATCGTAGAAGCTTTTCTAGCCCGTTATTTCCTTCTCGGAAAATCAGCAAAGCTTAGGAATGATATCTCATCCTTTGCGCAGTTGGAATTGGAGTCTCTATTTGAGACATGGGAAAGGTTCAAATAATTCCTGCGAAAGTGTCTGCAACACGGATTCCCGGAGTGGATGATTGTTCAAACCTTCTACAAAGGTTTGAACCCGAGTACAAGGCAACTCTTGGATGCGGCGGCAGGAGGTACCTTAGGTAGCAAGACCCCCGATGAGGCTCGCCAATTGATTGAGGAAATAGGGTTAAATAGCTACCAGTGGAACGCTAGAGAGAAGAAAAAGGTGCCCGATCTCCATGAAATTGATCCGGTAACTTCATTAGCGGCTCAAGTGGAAAATTTGAGTAAAAAGTTAGATCTTCTAACTTCAAAAAGACTGGCGGGCGTGACTAATTGCACCAGTTGTAGTGGTGGACATGCTCCCTCCGATTGCCCAATCGTCATTGGTGATGTTTCATTAGTTGAGAACGTTGACTTTGTAGGTAATGGCATGAGACCTCAAGGGAATCCATACAGCAACACCTACAATTCAGGTTGGAAGAATCATCCCAATTTTTCATGGAGTAATCAAGGACCACAGAAGACCATGGGGCCACCGGGTTTCCAACAACAGCAACTAGCCCCTTAAGTGGAAAATAGAATTTCAGGCTTGGAAACCCGAATGACAGATTGGAGAAGCACTTGGCTAGATTTGTTTAATCGGTAAATACAAGGTTTGAATCAGTCGAGGCTACACTTCGCAATCACACCGCCTCCTTGCACAACCTTGAAAATCAGGTGGGGAAAATTGCGAAGTCTCTCTCTGAAAGGCCACATGGAAGTTTACCAAGCAACACGGAAACCAATCCTAGAGAACATGTGAAGGTGATCACTTTGAGAAGTGGTCGTGAGGTTCAAGGGAGGCTTCCGAGTGAAAAGCTGAAAGAACACACACCCGAGGATGTAGAGGTTGAGGAGGGAGTAAAGAAAGAGAAAGAGATGGCACCCCCACCATTCAAGCCAAGAATCCCTTATCCCTCTAGATTGAAGAATGACTAAGGGGATGGACAGTATAAGAAGTTCCTGAGTCTGTTCAAGCAACTCCACATCAATATTCCTTTTGTAGAGGCATTGGCTCAAATGCCTAAGTACGCGAAGTTCCTGAAAGACCTATTGACCAACCAGAGGAAATTGGAGGAGAGTGCTTCAGTGGTGCTAGATGCTTCATGCTCGGCGGTGTTGCAAAAGAACATGCCGAACAAGAAGAAAGACCCGGGAAGCTTCATCATTCCGTGTAACATAGGCAACTTAGGTGAGGAAATGGCATTGGCGGAATCAAGGGCAAGTATCAATGTCATGCCATATACTTTCTTCCAAAAGTTAGGCTTAGGAGAGCCTAGGCCTACTCGAATGACTTTACAATTGGCGGACCGAATGGTACGACATCCGAGAGGCATCATTGAAGACGTGCTTGTCAAGGTGGACAAGTACATTTTTCCGGTTGACTTTATAGTGCTAGATGTTGATGAGGATGCGGATGTACCCTTGATACCTGGGAGACCGTTGTTGCGTACTTCCAAAGCATTGATTGACATGGACGACGGAGAGCTCACATTGAGAGTCGGAGATGACAAGCTCACCTACCGCCTTGCTGAAGCCATGCGGCATTCTCTTGATTTCGATGACACTTTATACTTTCTAGACACTACTGATGAGTTTGTTGATGAATATGTGCAATAAATGTTCAACCCGGATCCATATGAAGGTTTGTTCGACCAAGAAGAGGGTAATGAAGCAGTAATGATGCTTGGTTCGACTGGAGAAGAAACATCTACCCCGGGGATCTTGAAGACGGTGCTCCGAAAAATGAAGAGGGCTCTGAGACGCCAATGAAAACGCACCAAGATTGTTGGAGACGTACATGCACCAAGGAAGTTGGATGAACCATTGCTAGGTGGTCCGAAGCCCGAGAGTACACCCGCTGTCCTCAAGAGACTTTGCTCATCATGCTTTCAAGCCATAGGTAAGAGGGCAACCTTCATTTATGAACCCCCGTGAGGTAAAAAAGATACGTCAAGCTTAGTTAAGTGTTGGTGTTTCAAGTGTTTACTATTTACTGTTTTCTTACTTTAGTTTAGATTGTTACGTGAATAAACTGTTAAGTGTTGGTGTTTCAATTTTTAAGTGCTTGTGCTGCGATTTTGTTGTGGGTTTTTAAAAGAACTCATTGTGTGTTTTGTTGAGAGTTGGCGAAGTTTGGTCGTTTGAGTTCTATTTTGTGTTTTTGTCTGGTAAATTTTGCATAATATAGCAGGCTCTGAGTGTGTAAACATGTTCAGAATAGTTCTGTAGAGCCTGCAGGTTTTTGTAAGTCGTCCAGAGAAAACACATGGGCATGTAGAATTTCCATGCGACAGTAGGTGTATACTGCGAGCTCATCCAGAGAAGGCACAGGGGCGTGCGGCTGCCCCTGTGAACGACCATGCAACTGGTGCACGCCAGTGGGTAATTTCTGCACGGGCGTGTAAACTCCTGCAGAGTTGGGCAGATTTTCCCGAGAGCACACAGGGGCGTGGACTCGCCCCCGTGGGCGACCTTGTGAACCACACACGGGCGTGGGTAATTTCTGCACGCCCGTGCGAATCTCTGCAGGGTGTTTCCTCCTTCCCGAGAAAACACAGGGGCGTGCGGCTGACCCTGTGAGTTGAGCATGTAAATGTCCATGCCCATGGGGAATTTCCGCACGGGCGTGTATAAGACTTTATATTTTTCTCGGATGTCCAGGGAAGCCACAAGGGCGTGCGGCCGCCCTTGTGGGTCTAGTGCATGGGCGTGTGTAATTTCCGCACGCCCGTGTGGATGCACAGAATGCCAAAAGTCGCGAGTTCTATTTAAAAGAGGATGATTCCTCTCCCTTTTCACAACTCCTCTTTACTTGAAAACACTCTCATAGTACTCTCCAACTCCATAGCGTCAGTTTGGTAGGATTTTAGCGAAGTTTTCCGACCGGCTCTTCATTTTCCCACTCCTCCTCGTCGGTAAATCACTTTTCATCATCTTTTTCATCAATTCATAGATTCTATCGATTAATCTGGTTAATAATGCTTCGTTTCTTCAATTGGAATGATGATTTATGTTTAGAACGAAGTTAGAAGTATTATTAAGTTGTATTTTTGGATTGTTGATGCATGGCCGTGCGGTTCTCTTGGCCCGTGGATCTACACGGGCGTGCGGAAATTCCACACGACCGTGTGAATTTCTGCAGCATTGTTTTATCAACTTGTTTGATCATTTTCGTTTAAATTTTGCAGATCATGGCACCTAGGTCAAAGAAGCAAGCTGATAAGAGGCCACTTGAGTCATCCCCTGAGCCTGAGGGCGTGCGATTTGCGATTCCTGAACATCAGGGCCGTTATGAGCGTTTGTCGAGACTCCGTTTTGGACAGACTCGATTTTTGGACACGACTATACTGCGGGAGCTTCAGCAGGGAGATGAGTTTGCCGATGAGATCGAGGATCTAGTTTCCGAAGGTGATTGGCGGCAGTTGCTAATGATTAGAGAGCCAGCCATCTGAGAGTTTTTACTAGAGGTGCTATCCTCGTTTGAGCTTGATAGAGTATATTCGAGTGTACCCGCTCCCCTGAGTTTAGAGACTATGCAGTTGATGGGCATGGTCTGCAGGGTTCGGACAGGGGTCTTTGCTTTAGTCCTACCTGCCCCAGAGATAGCTGAGGATGAGGGTGATGAAGCCGGAGCATCTCAACCCGCCCTCGAGCCTCAGCCAGCATCGATGGAGACCGAGGCACCTCCCGCAGCCGAGGAACCACCCCCAGTGAATTGTTTTCACCATCTCGAGCCAATGATCGCTTTGAGAGGCTCGAGAATGCTATAGGAGTGGTCTGATCTGAGGTTACCGAGATTCGGGCTACGCAGGCCACTCAATATACAGATTCCATGGCACATTTTGACATATTACAGCAGATCCTAGAGCGAGACGTTGCCTCATCATTTGTCCTACAGCCGAGGACCCTTCAGGCCCCGTCAGTTCCGCTAGGATCTCCATCCTCGACTCCAGCACTGGTGGACCCACCATGTGCTTCCACTTCAGCAGCAACAGCAGCACAGGAGCCCGACAGCGACTCCGACGCTTGACTTTTCTTTTACTTTCGTGCATTTTACTTTATTCTATTTTCTTATTTTTAGACGTGTTCACTCAGAAAGGATTTTTCCAATGATGCCTCTCAGATGTTGCACCGTTCGATCTGCCAATTGTAAAGTTATCCGAGTAGGCCTAGGCTCACCCAAGCCTAGATTTTGGAAGAAAGTATATGGCATGACGTTGATGCTAGCCCCTGAATCTGCCAATGCCATTTCCTCACTTAAGTTGCCGATGTTACACAGAATGGTGAAGCTTCCTGGGTCTTTCTTTTTGTTTGGCATGTTCTTTTGCAACACTGCCGAGCATGAAGCATCAAGCACCACTGAAGCACTCTCCTCCAATTTCCTCTTGTTGGTCAATAGGTCTTTTAGGAACTTCGCATACTTAGGCATTTGAGCCAATGCCTCAACAAAAGGAATGTTGATGTGGAGTTGCTTGAATAAACTCAGGAACTTCTTATACTGTTCATCCCCTTGGTCATTCTTCAAACTAGAGGGATAAGGGATTCTTGCCTTAAAAGGTGGGGTTGTCACCTCTTTTTCTTTGTTTGCTCCCTCCTCAACCTCTACAACCTCGGGTGTATGTTCTTTCGGCTTCTCACTCAGAAGTCCCCTTCAACCTCACGACCACTTCTCAAAGTGATCGCCTTCACATGTTTTCTAGGGTTGGTTTCCATGTTGCTTGGTAAACTTCCATGTGGCCTTTCGGAGAGAGACTTCGCAATTTGCCCCACCTGATTTTCAAGGTTGTGCAAGGAGGAAGTGTGATCGCGAAGTGTAGCCTCGACTGATTCAAACCTTGTATTTGCCGATTGAACAAATCTAGGCAAGTGCTTTTTTTCCAAATCTGTCATTCAGGTTTCCAAGCCTGAAATTCTGTTTTCCACTTGAGGGGCTTGTTGTTGTTGTTGGAAACCCGGTGACCCCATGGTCTTCTGTGGTCCTTGATTACTCCATGAAAAGTTGGGATGATTCTTCCAACCTGAATTGTAGGTGTTGCTGTATGGATTCCCTTGAGGTCTCATTCCATTACCTACAAAGTCAACCTTCTCAATTGAAGAAACATCACCAATGACGATTGGGCAATCGAAGGGAGCATGTCCTTCACCACAACCGGTGCAATAGGTCACGCCCGCAACTCTATTCGAAGCTATAAGATCTAGCTTCTTACTCAAACTCTCCATTTGGGCCGCCAATGAAGTTACCGCATCAATTTCATGGAGACCGGCCACCTTTTTCTTCTCCCTAGCGTTCGACTGGTAGCTATTTAACTCCATTTCCTTAATCAATTGATGAGCCTCATCGGGGGTCTTGCTACCTAAGGTACCTCCTGCCGCCGCATCTAAGAGTTGCCTTGTACTCGGGTTCAAACCATTGTAGAAGGTTTGAACAATCATCCACTCCGGGAATCCGTGTTGCGGACACTTTCGCAGGAGTTTCTTGAACCTTTCCCATGTCTCAAATAGAGACTCCAATTCCAACTGCACAAAGGATGAGATCTCATTCCTAAGCTTTGCTGATTTTCCTGGAGGGAAATAACGGGCTGGAAAAGCTTCTACCATCTCCTCCCATGTAGTGATTGATGCTCTAGGTAATGAGTGTAGCCACTACTTTGCTTTCCCCTTTAAGGAAAATGGGAAGGTTCTCAATTTCTCTTCAACATGTCGCACACCTCAAGGAAGCTCTCTATGTGACTGTTTGGATCCTCATCGGCCAAATCGTTGCATTGTGCGGACTGTTGTAGCATATGGATGAATGCCGGCTTTAGCTCGATTGTGTCCCTAACACTTAAGGTCTGGCATAATCGGGTAGTGTTCGTTGTTGCTCATTTTGTTCTGCCATGTTTTCAGATCCTTCTACTTCCAAATCAGCTGGATTATACTGTTCTTGCACAGGTTCTTTCCTTTTTCTTCTAAGTGTATGTTCAAGCTCAGGGTCTCCTTCAATCAATATTGATGGATTCCCTCGGGTCATAACCTGGAGCTGCACCAAAAAATAAAGAAAAAGAAAATCATAACGATCATATAATAAGAAGATATGAATTAGAATGTGTGGTGAAATAGCTAAGAAAACAAAGTGCAAAGTATCTCTAAACACCTAGCTCCCCGGCAATGGCGCCAAAAACTTGACAAGGTCCCCTTGCGTATATCCCGCAAGTGGGCGGGTTTGTCCAAGTAATAATCCTGGGTGAGCGGGTATCGAATCCACAGAGAGTAGGGACTATAGACACTTAATTCGATTCTTAGCTATGTGGAATATCAACAATGATAAGTGTAACAATGATTCAATTCTCAACAATTAAAAGCAACAAGTAAAAGAGCAAAAGTAAGGAGAAGGTAAGGCAATCGATAAAGATGGGGTACTCGGTTGATGCTTCACCTAGGATAATTGCTTCAAGTGCAATAACTCTCTATTATGCTTCCTAATCAATGCAATGGTGAGTCGTGGAAATCCTTACATACATAGTCCCAAATCTAAGGTCAACTATGCCTAACTCTATTCATGTCCCGGAGGAGAGATTAAATAACCTCTCAACCTCCCACTCGAATAAAGTTGCAATGAGCTCTAGGGATTCCAAGTGATAAATCGCTTCCTAATTATAGACCTAACCCTTTGGTCCAGGCGGAAGGTCCCTAGCCACAATTAAGCCCTAGATACTAAGATCCCCTCAATGCTTCACTCCATTGCACGCGCAACTAGGCCCCAGCGGAGGTACATCACTTAGACCATTCACTCTATTATGGCCGCAAAGAACTCAAGGAACGGAAGTAGAATCTATCACGTCGGAGGGGAAAGGGGACGCTCCTGTACCTCTCGACTCACCCTCTCTACCCTCTCCAACCTAGCTATGTCTAACGCTCGTGGTGTGTCACTCACTCACAAGGTAACAAGAACTCTCAACCCTAGTGTCACTCTAGGGGAAATGTTCATACAATCAAGCATTCAAGGTTGGAACTCACAATAAACATCAATTTATTGAAAGTATAATAAAGAAGTTCAATGAAACGAATACATCCTAGGGTTCACAATCATCCGAGTACCCACTAGGGGTTTAGCTCTCCATGGAGCTAAGTACAATCAAAGACATTGAATATAAAAGCAATAAATCCATAAAGAAACCCCCTCGATGGTCGTGTCGATGTTCTTGCGGAGAGTCTTCTACTCGTCGTCCAAGAATTCCCTCATCCGGTATAGGATACGCCTCGACGGAAGTTTCCCTACCAACGTTCTTCCTCAGGAATGACGATGTCGGAGCCATAGAACCTCTCCAAAACCTTGGCCAATACCCCTCAAAACCCTAGCCGAAGCCCTCTCTCAAGTTGGGGAAAAGATGGAGAAAAGAATACCAAAATTGGGACTGAATCGGCTTTAAATAGGGATGGAATCGGGGAACTCCACCGGCGTGGACGCTACACGCGCCCGTGCGGAATTTCCACAAGGGCGTGGATAATTTCCACACGCCCATGTGGATTCTCTGTTTCTCTGATTTCTCGGCCGGCTGTGAACAGTGCTGCTACATTACTTGCTACAGTATTGCTACATTGCTCTGCTACAGTCTTCGACCTGAATAACATCCTAATTCCATACTTTCATCGGGGTAACGCAAACGGGCACACGTTCACGTCATGAATCACTTGCTTCTTCAATGATATATATGTTGGTGGAGCTCTTGTTCTTATATGAATAAGACAGAATGCTCGAGTGTGACTGCCTTTGTGCCTCTCCAAATGGATGTGATCACTCGAATGCGAGGAGGTTGGCACACACTCTAGCATCTCACACCTGTCCTATGTCTTCACGTTTGAACCTTAGCAAGATTTCCTCCAAAATAGGTGCATTATGATCCACATTGGCCTATTTCCTTCATACCCAGCCTCACAACCATACCTGCATAAAAGTGACATAAAAACACACATATTAATGTAAACCTGAGAAAAGTAATGCTCAACATAAGGAATGAACACTTTGCATTCATATCGCACAAGCACTTATCAATATCCCGCAAGTGCACGGGTTTATCGAAGTAATAATCCCGGGTGAGCGGGTATTGAATCCACAGGGAGTAGGTGACACGCCCGAATATGCGTGCGTAAACCGCAAGTGTACGGGTGTCGAAGTAATAATTACCCGGTGAGTCGGGTAGTCGAATCCACAGGGAACAGGGCTACTAGTACTAACTTCTTCTCTGCTATCTAGCCTAATGATAATGGGATAGTGTGGTGATCTAATGTGCGAAGAGATGAACACCGGAGACGAATATGCAAGGGTAAAATGGAAGAAGAATCTCAATCAAGTAAAAAGTGAGGCATTCGGGCATTGCTCCCCTAGGATTCGGTATTAGGTACCGGATAAGCAAAAGTGTTTCTATGATGAGTAAGTTAAGTCGTGGAAATCCAAACATAATCGGGTCTATCTCTAGATCACCGATACTAGTCCCCTACGAGGTCCCGGTGGAGAAATCGCTCAATCTCAACACCTCACACCACATATGACCGCAAAAGCACTCTAGGGATTCCAAATTGTGTATCCAATTCCTAAAGATTGATCCAACCCTAATTCCCGGTGAAGGATCCTAACCCCCTACAAGGTCCCGGGCGGAGAAATCGAGCAATCTCACGCCTCACACCAAATATGGTTGCATAGAGCTTAGGGAATGGAGATAGAATACACCAATCGGAGGGAAAGGGGATACTTCACTATCTCATGATTTACCCTCTCAACCCTCTTCAATCTTGAGGTTCTAACCCTAATGGAGATCTCTCTCCCACCAAGGCAACAAATCATGCAAATCCAATCAACCACAAGGATTAATTAAACAAGCAAGCAATGAGAATACAAGATTAAAACTTAATTAAACTCGGATTAAATAGAAACACAAAGCAAATCCACAAAAGATGAGAATCCTAGGGTTCACAAGCCCAAATACCCTCTAGGGTTTTTAGCCCTCCATGGAGCAACATACAAAACACACCATCAATGAATGAAAGTACATTAAAAACCATAGAAATAAACCCCTTATATATGAACCGATGGCCTTGATGGAGAGCTTCGACGCCTTGAAGGACCCACTCCGAAGCTAGGTTCACCGGTGGCTTCCTTGATGCTATGATGGAGGAGGAATCGATCAAAGTTGGTGACGAAGCGCCTCCAAAGCCGCAAAGACCTCCTCTCCAAACCGTAGCCGTCTCACACCTCAAGAGCCGCACAAAAGATGAGAAAGAATAGGGCAAAACGGCTATTTATAGGCCTTAGATCGCGTCTGTCACGTGCCCTCACGCGCCCGTATGGATTTTCCACGCGCCCGCGTGGGCTGCAAGAATTTCCACGCGGGCGCGCGGAATTTCCACGCGGCCGCGTGAACAGTAATTCTGCTACAACACTGCAACAGTGAAATTGCTACAGTACTTTTCACAAAACGCGATCCGAACACTCTTCTCTTAAGGCCACATGTCCGGGCACACGTCCATGTCATAGGCTATAAAACTTTTCTTCATCGACGTAACTTTGAGAGATCTTGCAATCTTAACAAAGAGAAGGAATATGAAGATGTGGCTGTCTTTGTGCCCTTCCAAATGGTGAATTGACTTGAATCTTCTTGGAAGTTGGCACACATCTCCACGTTTATGAACTGCTCTCGTGTCTTGATCCTTGAATTGAACAAGAACTCCCAACATTGTGTCTTTATAGCCTATCTTTGCTTCCTTTTTACTTTTCAAGGCATTCACAACCTATATGCATAAAAGAACACCAAATACACAATATGAGACATAAACCACATTAAAAATGATGCTCAATGCATGTAAAACATATATAAAAATATGTCTACTCAAGCACTTATCAGTAGGGAATAAAAATATTTAATTCGATTCTTAGCTATGTAAAAGATCAATGATAATGAGTGTGACAATGATTCAATTCTCAACAGTAAAACCAACAAGTAAGAGAGCAATAGTAAAGAAGGTAAGGCAATCGATAAAGATGGGGTACCCGGATAATGCTCCGCCTAGGATAATTGTTTCAAGTGTAAGAACCCTCTATTATGCTTCCTAATAAATGCAATGGTGAGTCGCGGAAATCCTTTATTACATAGTCCCAAATCTAAGGTCAACTATGCCTAACTCAATACATATCCCGGAGGAGAAATCGAACAACATCAACACCTTGCACTCGCATAGAGTTGCAATGAGCTCTACGGATTCCAAGTGATAAATCTCTTCCTTATTATAGACCTAACCCTTTGGTCCAGGTGGAAGGTCCCTAACCACAATTGAGCCCTAGATACTAAGATCACCTCAACGCTTCACTCCGTTGCACGGGTAACTAAGCCCCAGTGGAAGTTCATCCCTTAGACCATTCACTCTATTATGACCGCAAAGAATTCAAGGAACGGAGGTAGAATCTATCACGCTGGAGGGGAAAGGGGACGCTCCTGTACCTCTCGACTCACCCTCTCAACCCTCTCCAACCTAGCTTCGTCTAACGCTCGTGGTTTGTCACTCACTAATAAGGTTACCAACAAGAACTCTCAACTCTAGTGTCACTCTAGGGGAAATGTTCATACAATCAAGCATTCAAGGTTGGAACTCACAATGAACATCAATTTATTGAAAGAATAATAAAGAGGTTCAAAGAAACAAATACATCCTAGGGTTCACAAAACACGAGTACCCACTAGGGGTTTAGCTCTCCATGGAGCTAAGTACAATCAAAGAAATAGAATGTAAAAGAAATGAATCAATAAAGAAACCCCCTCGATAGTCATGTCGATGGTCTTGTGGAAAGTCCTCTACTCGTCGTCCAAGGATTCCCTCATCCGGTATAGGATACGCCTCGATGGAAGGTCCCCTACCAACCTTCTTCCTAAGGAATAACGATGTCGGAGCCGTAGAACCACTCCAAAACCTTGGCCAATACCGCTCGAAACCCTAGCCGAAGCCCTCTCTCAAGTTGGGGAAAAGATGGAGAAAAGAATACTAAAATCGGGGTTGATTCAGCTTTAAATAGGGCTTGAATCGGGCGACTACATGGGCGTGGATCCTTTGAACTACTATTTTCTCTGCCGGCTGTGAACAATGCTGCTATAGTACTTTCTACCGTGTTGCTACAGTGCTCCGCTGCAGTGTCTGTCCTGAATAGCTTCCCGAATCCATACTTTCATCCGGGTAATGTAAACGGGCACACGTTCACATTGTGGATCACTTGCTTCTTCAATGATAGACAAGTTGGTGGAGCTCTTGTTTTATGTGCATAAGTCAGAATGCTCGAGTGTGACTGTCCTTGTGCCCCTCCAAATGGATGCGCCAACTAGAATACGAGGAAGTTGGCACACACTCTACCATCTCACACCCGACCTATGTCTTCGCGTTTGAACCTTAGCAAGATGTCCTCCAAAATCGGTGCATTACGATCCACATTGGCTTCTTTCCTTCATACTTGGCCTCACAACCCTACTTGCATGAGAGTAACTGATAAGTGTCTAAATGTAGGTGTTTTCATATAATTATCGTATTCACTTTGCATGTATTTTGTGAGGTTTGATGCCCGTTTTATGCTTAATCGTCTTCTATTTGCTTTGTAGGGCATAAGGAAGCCATGGAGAACAAGAAGATATCATTTGGGCAAAAAGAGAAGAAAACAGGAATTTCATACTACCCAGTATGGGGGCCGTATGCACTGTAGCAGCGGATTATTTTGGAGTGTCTGCCCAGATTTCCATACTACCCAGTATGGGGGCCGTATGCACCCCGTATGGATCGCGAATCTAGGGTTTTTGCCATACAACCCTCATACGACCCCCATACGACCCGTATGCCTCGGGGCGGTATAAATACCAACTTTAGGGCAGATATTGTTGACTTTTTTCAGCTAGGCTTTTTCTAGACCTTTTCTTGGCCGATTTTGGTGAGACACTTGAGAGGTTTTTGAGCGACCTTGGGGAGGAGAAGAAGGGCAAGGAAGCTAGAAGATAATCTAAGCCCAAGGTCCAAGACTCTCAAGGCAAGAAGCAACATCATTCAAAGGGGAGTCTACCACGCTTTGAAGGAAGGAGACCCGCGGCCAAAGGAAGCGTCATTCGGCATTCCTTTGGCGAGGGAAGCATCATTCGGCATACATTCTACCTCCTCCTACACCATTTCATCTAGGGAGTGTCACTCATGCTTTTCTTGTGTGTTTTACTTGATTATGTTACTTGTTGTAGGATGATGACACACTTGACCCCCAAGGCCACCGGGTGTTGGTGACCCTTGGGGGGTTTATCATGTATTTTGGATGATTACTTGTTAATTCTTTTGCTTGGGTAATTTTTGAGATCTAATCCATTGTTTTCATGCTAAGTGCTACATTAAGGAGAAATCCGTAGCTCTTTTATGAGTGATGCATGTAGATGTGACTTGCTCGCATGTATTAGATCATGAATGGATTAGAAGGGGATACTTGTATCATCATGCCGAGAAATTGGGTGTTTGGTAGCCCTCCATGTAGGTTTAATCCGAAGAAGAGTAGGTTCATTCCTAAGCGAGATTTTCTCATACTTAATGCAATCGTAGGGATGTAGATTTGGGAGAAATTCCTATCTATGTTCGTATGGGACTAGGGTTCAATCACCGAGAAATTGGGGTTGTTCTAAACTTGGAATCTCATGGTCCATTTTACCATTGCATCTTTAAATCATCATCCATGTTGCATGATAACCCCTCAAGGGGATCCATATCCATAGGCCTTTGCATTATTTTGTATTTCTTGCTTGCCCATTGCTTGTTCTCTCTAATTTGGTCATAATCTCATTTTAGTTTTAATTGCTTTAGTAGAGTAAAAATCCATCATTTGAGATCTTAGGCTAGATAATAGCTCGAGAAGGAGTAATAGGAGATCCTTAGCGCCGTGGAATACGATCCTCGTGTCTTCACGCGAGGTATTACTTGGCGATACCATACACTTGCGGGGAAGCAATCAGTAACATAAAAACACACATATTAGTGTAAAAACCTGAGAAAAGTAATGCTCAACATAAGGAATGAACTCTTCGCATTCATATCGCACAAGCACTTATCAGGTCCACAAAAGGCCATGGGGCCACCGGGTTTTCAACAACAACAACAAGCCCCTCAGGTGGAAAATAGCCTCAGGTTTGGAAACCCGAATGAATGACTTAGAGAAGCACTTGACTAGATTTGTGCAATCTGCAGACACAAGGTTTGAATCAGTCCAGGCTACACTTCACAACCACACCGCCTCTTTGCATAACCTTGAATATCAGGTGGGGCAAATTACGAAGTCTCTCTCTGAAAGGCCACATGGAAGCTTGCCGAGCAATACAAAGACCAACCCTAGAGAGCAGGTGAAGGTGATCACTTTGAGAAGTGGTCGTGAGGTTGAAGGTAGGCTTCTGAGTGAGAAGCCAAAAGAACACACACCCGAGGTTATAGAGGTAGAAGAGGGAACAAGGAAAGAGAAAGAAGTGGCACCCCCACCTTTTAAGCCAAGAATCCCTTATCCCTCTCAATTGAAAATGACCAAGGGGATGAACAGTATAAGAAGTTCCTGAGTTTGTTCAAGCAACTACACATCAATATTCCTTTTGTTGAGGCATTGGCCCAAATGCCTAAGTATGCAAAGTTCTTGAAAGACTTGTTGACTAACAAGAGGAAGTTGGAGGAAAGTGCTTCAGTGATTTTAGATGCTTCATGCTCGGTAGTATTGCAAAAGAACGTGCCGAACAAGATGAAAGACTCGGGAAGATTGATCATTCCGTGTAATATTGGCAATCTAGGTGAGGAAATGGCATTGGTGGACTCAGGGGCCACTATGAACGTTATGCCATACACCTTCTTTCAAAAGCTAGGCTTGGGTGAGCCTAGTCCTACTCGGATGACTTTGTAACTAGCGGACGGAACAGTACGACATCCGAGAGGCATCATTGAAGACGTCCTTGTCAATGTGGATAAGTACATTTTTCTGGTTGCCTTTGTAGTGCTAAACGTCGATGAGGATGCGGATGTACCTTTGATACTTAGGAGACCGTTCTTGCCGACTTCCAAGGCATTGATTGACATGGACGGCGGAGAGCTAACTTTGAGGGTTGGAGATGGTAAGCTCACATACTGCCTTGCTAAAGCCATGCGGCATTCTCTTGATTTTGATGATACTTTATACTTTCTAGACACTACTAATGAGATTGTTGATGAATACATGCAGAAAATGTTCAATCTGGACCCATACGAGGGTTTGTTCGACCAAGAAGAGGATTATGAAGAAGTAATGATGCTTGGATCGACGGAAGAAGTACCATCTACCCCGGGGTTCTTGAAGAAGGTGCTCCGGAAAATAAAGAGGGCTAGGAGATGCCACCGGAAATACTCCAAGGCTATTGGAGATGTACGTGAACAGAAGAAGTTGAATGAACCATTGTTAGGTGGTCCGAAGCCCAATAATTCAGCCTTTATCCTCAAGACACTTTGCACATCATGCTTTCAAGTCATGGGTAAGAGGGCAACCTTCATCTATGAACCCCCGTGAGGTAAGACAAGGTACGTCAAGCTTAGTAATGTTAAACAAGCTCTTCTTGGGAGGCAACCCAAGTGTTTACTATTTTCTTATCTTCTAGTTTAGTTTGTTTGCATGAATAATTTGTTAAGTGTTGGTGTCTTGATTTTTAGATGCTTGTGCTGAGATTTTCTTGTGGGCTTTGAATATTCATCGTGTGTTTTCATGTGGAATTGGCGAAGTTATGTCATTTGAGCTTCATTCTTTGTTTTTCGCAGGTAAAACTTGCATACTAGGGCAGGCTCTGAGTGTGTAAACATGTTCACAAACTTTCTACAGAGCCTGCAGATTTTTCTAAGGCATCCAGTGAAGACACACGGGCATGTGAAATTTCCGCACGGCCGTGGATTTGTATTGCGAGCTCATCCAGAGAAGGCACAGGGGCATGCGGCTGCCCCTGTGAACGACCATGCGAATATCGCACGCCCGTGGGTAATTTCCACACGGGCGTGTGATTTCTTGCAGAGTTTGGCCGATTATCCCGAGAGCACACAGGGGTGTGAACTCGCCCCTGTGGGCGACCTTGTGACAGGTGCACGGGCGTGGGTAATTTCTGCACGGGCGTGGGTAATTTCTGCACGCCCGTGTGAAACTCTGCAGAGGAGCCCTCTTCATCCTGAGAAGACACAGGGGCGTGTGGGTGCCCTTGTGAGTTGGGCATGTGAATGTCCACGGGCGTGTGGAACACTTAGCGATTTTTCTCGGATGTCCAGAGAAGCCATAGGGGCGTGCGGCTGCCCTTGTGGATGGGGTGCATGGGCATGGGTATTTTCCGCACGCCCGTGAGAGAGCGTTCAAAGTCAGTGAGAGTTTTTCCCGAGAGCAACCAGGGGCGTACACCTGCCCCTGTGAACTCTCAACCATAGTGCCACTCTAAGGGAGAAATCATTTAACAAGCAGCGTCGATAAGTTCTTGTGAGTGAGTGAGTGACACACGATGAGTGTTAGACAAAGCTAGGTTGGAGAGGGTTGAGAGGGTGAGTCGAGAGGTACAGGAGCGTCCCCTTTCCCCTCCGACGAGATAGATTCTACCTCTATTCCTTGAGTTCTTTGCAGCCATAATAGAGTGAATGGTTTAAGGGATGACCCTCCGTTGGGGCTTAGTTGCGAGTACAACGGAGTGAAGCATTGAGGTGATCTTAGTATCTAGGGCTTAATTGTGGTTAGGGACCTTCCGCCTGGACTAAAGTGTTAGGTCTGTAATTAGGAAGAGATTTATCACTTGGAATACGTAGAGCTCAGTGCAACTCTATTCGAGTGGGAGGTTGAGAGGTTATCTAATCTCTCCTCCGGGACATGTATAGAGTTAGGCATAGTTGACCTTAGATTTGGGACTATGTATTTAAGGATTTCCACAACTCACCATTGCATTGATTAGGAAGCATAATAGAGGGTTCTTGCACTTGAAACAATTGTCCTAGGCGGAGCATTATTCGAGTACCCCATCTTTATCGATTCCCTTACCTCCTTCTTTACTTGTGCTCTCTTACTTGTTGGTTTTAATTTTGAGAATTGAATCATTGTCACACTTATCACTACTGGTCTTTTGCATAGCTAAGAAGCAGATTAAGTGTTTTTATTCCCTACTCCCTGTGGATTCGATACCCGCTCATCCAGGATTATTACATCGACAAACCCGTGCACTTGCGGGATGTACGCAAGGGGACCATGTCAGCAGCCCGAAAGAAGTTCACCACTGAAGATGTGTTAGCGAGGTTTATGATCAGTACCGAGGCAAAATTTGTGAACATCAACAATCAATTTGCTGAAGTGAACACTACTTTAAGGAATGTTCAGGCCTCCATTCAATCATTGGAAAACCAGGTGGGGCAGCTTGTTAGGGCAAATTCAGAGCGCTCACTTGGTAGCTTACCTCGTAACACTAAAAATAATCCGAGGGAGCATTTGAAAGCCGTCACTCTCAGGAGTGGAAAACAGGTTGAAGCACGGGCCGAGGAGGGCTCAAGCACTAAACATGATTGTGTAGCCGTACAGGAAGACCCTAATTCATCTGAGAGTGAAGTTGAAGGAAGAAAGTTAAAGCAAAATGAAGAAACCCTTCAACTACCAACACCAAGGGTACCCGAGTACAAGCCGCCCATCCCCTATCCTCCAAGGTTGAAGCAAGATATAGAGGAGGCTCAATTCAAGAAATTCCTTAATGTATTCAAGCAGTTACACATAAATATCCTTCTTGTTGAAGCATTTACTCAAATGCCCAAGTGTGCAAAGTTTATGAAAGACCTGCTGACTAACAAGAGAAAATTGGAGGAATTAGAAACAGTTGCATTACCACGAAACTACTCTACGATGATTCAGAGGAAGCTCCCTAAGAAGTTGACTGACCCCGAGTGTTTCATTATTCCATGTGTGATTGGGGAAGGTATGCAAGAAAAGGCCTTGGCAGATTCTGGGGCCATAATCAATGTTATGCCCTAGAAGCTGTTTTTAAAGCTGGGATTGGAAGACATGTGGCTAACAAGGATGACAATACAACGTGCAGACCGGTCTATAAAGAAACCCTGCGGTGTTGTTGAGGATGTGGTAGTTAGAGTTGTGATAAGTGCTTGAGTAGACATATTTTTATATATGTTTTACATGCATTGAGCATCATTTTTACTGTGGTTTATGCCTCATATTGTGTGTTTGGTGTTCTTTTATGCATATAGGTTGTGAATGCCTTGAAAAGTAAAAAGGAAGCAAAGATAGGCTATAAAGACACAATGTTGGGAGTTCTTGTTCAATTCAAGGATCGAGACATGAGAGCAGTTCATAAACGTGGAGATGTGTGCCAACTTCTAAGAAGATTCAAGTCAATTCACTATTTGGAAGGGCACAAAGGTAGCCACATCTTCATATTCCTTCCCTTTGTGAAGATTTCAAGACCTCTCAAAGATACGTCGATGAAGAAAAGTTTTATAACCTACCACATGGATGTATGCCCGGACATGTGGCCTTAAGAGAAGGGTGTTCGGATCGCGTTTTGTGGAAAGTACTGTAGCAATTTCACTGCAGCAGTACTGCAGCAAAATTACTGTTCAGGCGGCCGCGTTGAAAATCCACACGGGCTCGTGAGGGCACGTGACAGACGCGATCTAAGGCCTATAAATAACCATTTTGCCCTATTCTTTCTCATCTTTTGTGCGGCTCTTGAGGGGTGAGACGGTTAGGGTTTGGAGAGGAGGTCTTTGCGGCTTTGGAGGCGCTTCGTCACCAACTTTGATTGATTCTCCTCCGTCATAGCATCAAGGAAGCCACTGGTGAACCTAGCTTCGGAGTGGGTCTTTCAAGACGTCGAAGCTCTCCATCAAGGCCATCAGTTCATATATAAGGGGGTTTATTTCTTTGGTTTTAATGTACTTTCATTCATTGATGGTGTGTTTTGTATGTTGCTCCATGGAGAGCTAAAACTCTAGAGGGTATTTTGGCTTGTGAACCCTAGGATTCTCATCTTTTGTGGATTTGCTTAGTGTTTCTATTTAATCCAAGTTTGATTAAGTTTTAATCTTGTATTCTCATTTCTTGCTTGTTTAATTAATCCGTTGTGGTTGATTTGATTTGCATGATTTGTTACTTTGATGTGAGAGAGGTCTCCATTAGAGTTAGAACTTCAAGGTTAAAGAGGGTTGAGAGGGTGAGTCATGAGATAGTGGAGTGTCCCCTCTCCCTTCCAATTGAGTGTATTCTATCTCCGTTCCTTAAGCTCTATGCAACCATATTTGGTGTGAGGCGTGAGATTGAGAGATTTCTCCGCCGGGACCTTGTAGGGGGTTAGGATCCTTCGTCGGGAATTAGGGTTGGATCAATCTTTAGGAATCGGATACAACTCTTGGAATCCCTAGAGTGCTTTGCAGTCATATGTGGTGTGAGGTGTTGAGATTGAGCGATTTCTCCACCGGGACCTCGTAGGGGACTAGAACCGGTGATCGGGAGGCCGGATCCGATTATATTTGGATTTCCATGACTTAACTTGCTCATCATAGAAACACTTTGCTTATTTGGTACCTAATGCCTGAATCCTAGGGGGAGCATTGCCCTAATACCCCACTTTTACTGATTGAGATCTCCATCCATTTTACCCTTGCATATTTGTCTCCGGTATTCATTTCTTCGCACATTAGATCACCACACCTTTCCATTTATCATTAGGTTAGAAAGCAGAGAAGAAGTTAGTACTAGTAGCCCTGTTCCCTGTAGATTCGACTACCCACTCACCGGGGTAATTATTACTTCGACACCAGTGCACTTGCGGTTTACACGCATATTCGGACGCGTGTCAAGGTGACAAGCTCATTATCCTAGTGGATTTTGTGATTATTTATGTGGATGATGATGTTGAAGTCCCATTAATCCTCGGGCGACCATTTCTTAACACCTTCTGAGCCCTCATTGATGTAATGGGGGAAAGAATGACATTGAGAGTGGGGGATGAGGAAGTCATTCTTACACTCCCCGCGGCTATGAAACACATCTTGGACCACGATGATCCCCTCTATTTTACTGATGAAACTGATATGAATATTACTGATTGTGTGTAGGAGGTCTTGGCGATTAACTCCTTGGATGAATTCTTGGAAGGAATGGATAGCGATGAGTGCAAGGAGAACAACCCACCTCCCACACAACTAAAGCATGTCGGGTATGTGGGGACATTTCTGTGGCCGAACAATAAAAAGAAATCAACCACGAGGAAAATTTGGCATATGAGGGACAAGAAACAGAAATTGGGGATGAATTGCACACTATCACCACCATGGGAAATCGATCGACTATTCTTCGAGGGGAAGGGTAAATTCCATGTATTTTCATGCCTCTAGATGAGTTTCCCATATTGGAGCACTTTTCTTGAACTTGGAGGTAAGTCCCCCCCATTTGATCCACCATGAGGTAAGAATGAAGGTACATCAAGCTGATGACGTTAAAGAAGCGCTTCTTGGGGGGCAACCCAAGCCTTTATATTCATCGTCTTTAAATCTTCGTATTTCTTTTAGTTGCTTAGTTTCTTTGTTGTGGTTTAATGCTTATGTTTGCGAGTTTCTCGTATTTTTGTTTTGTGCTCAACTCATGCTTAGGCTTGCTCGCTTATCTTTGGCCTTGAATTAGTATTGTTTATTTGAGTTTCATTGTTATTTTGGCATTTAAGAGGTTGTCATTCATATTTTATTGAGTTTGCAAGAGGAACCATGCCAATTTTTTGATTTCCCAGGTCCATACGGACTGTATACGGCCCGTATGGATACTTGTGGTATGTTCCAGAGCCTTGCGGTTGTTAATGCGGGAATGAGAGACCCCTCATGAGGACCATAGCGCATTGGGCTGAGGGTCTCAAGGGCGCCATGCGCCAGCAAGACCACCCGGGAGCCTCCCGGCCTCGCGCGGCGTGCGCGGCCTGAAACCCTCACGGGCGACATGCGCCCACATGGAGCCCGTGAGGCTTTCAAGCTGTATTTTCCAGCCCATGTGGGCACCATGTGCCCGCTTGGCACCCGCATGGGCTGGGCAGCCCATTAAAGGGGTGTTCTTCCCCTTTCAGTCTCTACTCCAACCTCCATCTTCTCCTCTTTGTTTTCTCTCGTTTCTCTTTAACTCTACCTCATTTCTCCACCATTTTTCTTGGCTTTTTCTTCTCTAATCTCCTTTCCTTCATCTTGCAAACTCAATCTTAGGATTTAATTGTAGTTTTACAATCTTTTTTGCTAAATCTTTTCACTCCAAGCTTTCAATCCCTAATTCAAGGTTTTGTAAAAACTTCGTTTTTGTTGTGTTTTTCTCTTGCTCTTCAAGTGTGAATGGCATATATGGTTGTTGTGATGTGGTGTGTGCTTAATTCTTAGAGTTTTTCCTTCATTTATAAATTTTGGGAAGCTCCAAATCTAGGAGAAACTCTTGTAAAAAGTTTTCATACTACTGTAGCAAATGCTGAATTTTTCATTTTCCACATTGAAAATTTTGTGCATTCAATTTTTTCTTAGTTTTATGATGTGATGGATATGGCCTATGAATGTATTCATGGAAATCTTGGTTTGATCTGCTGTTTGTGTGGTATAGGAAACTGCCGCTCTTCATCAACCAAATGGGGCAGTCTCTTTACCCTTCCCTTTGATGCTTCATTTAATTATTATGAATTCTACACCATGTTCTGCTGATTAATGTCCATTGAGGGCAATGTGCAATTCTTGGTATGGGGGTGGATTATTTGCGTGCTTACTTTACCAGTGATAGCTATGATTTATTGTTAAGAACCTCTTGGCTTGAATTAATGATAGTAATGAGTTGTAGTGTTATTTGTGCTTTAAGGAAGTCATGTTTTCTCTCTAGTGCTTTCTTCACAACTTTGACACAGAATTTCTACCTTGTTTGCCCCAGCTAACCCACTACTTTGATTTAAAGTGTTAGAGTGGTAAATTTTTCCCTCAATGGTCTTTTAAAAGCTTTTGGTTCTTTTGTTCATTTTGCTTTATCCCTGAGTGATGTTTTGCACGAAGGTGCTCAGGAGACATGTATATATTTGTTATCTTAAAAAAAAATTGAAAAATGAGAAAATGAGTCTATGTCAGTATTCCTCTGCTAATTTAGCATGAATGCGTCTATGTAGATTGTAATCGAGTAAGTTGGGTGGCTCTTGTGCCTAATCAGTATGTGCATCTCTCTGAAAGATTATAAGATATTTTATGCAATCTACGTTAGGCGGACTCGAAAAAAAAAGTGCTTATTATCCTGGACTCTGTCATGCATTCACTTAGAAGCTAAAGTATTGAGTGTGAACCAAAGGACACTTGACTTACCATTAAAGGTGTCTTTAATATTTCTAACAATGGTAGTCATTAAATGTGGCGTGAATAGGGAGAGTAAGGGATGAAGTATACACACACTCACGAGGAAAACACTCTAGAGGAATAATGACTATCTCTACTCAGTTGGTTATAGCGCAACTCATTTTCTTGATTTCATCTCATCCGTGCCTATGGGGTTCTTCAATGTTTGAGCTGGAGGTTGTATATTTAGCCATTTATATTCTTGCCCCTATTCTTTCATGTGTGTTTTCTTGGGGACAAGCAAACGCTTAGGTGTGGGGATGTTTGATAAACACCTAAATGTACGCATTTTATATGTATTACTCTTGTATTATGTGTGTATATCTTAATGAATTGAAGCCCGTTTAAGTTTAAATTGGTTATTTCAGTGTTACAGATCTTAAATGGGCCCAACAAAGCTCAAAAATACAAATTGGACGAATTCGACACCAAAAACGGCATTTTTGGGGTATTGGCACTATAGCTGGCATTCAGCTGTGAGCTTCAGGGGGTCCATGCGCCTGTATGGATGCCAGTGAGGTTTGCTGGAATTTCACAACTCTTGGTACCGTACCAGGAATACTGTAGCTGAGTACTGTAGCACCAACACCCTTTTCTAGGCAAAATGGCAGTGAGCTTCACGGGCTCCATACGCCTGCATGGAGCCCGTATGGACCTGACGGGGTATATATTGGACTGAATTTCTAGGGCAAAAGGAAGACGTTTTTGGAGAAAGCTTTTTTGGGAGTTCTTGGAGCCGACTTCCACCAGTTCAGAGGAGGCAAGATCACACGTTTTGGAGAAGGGGAATCAAAGGGAAAAGCTTGGTTTAGCTAGATCTTCATCGATCTCTTCTTTGGGAGCTTGTAGACGACGAGGGAAGCCGCCCGATCGCGGCGTCCATGAAAGCTTTCCACCTAACTTGGCTTCTCATCTCACTTCTATTGTTTGAGGGAGTTTTCTTATGCCATTTTTAGTTGTTTTCATGGACCTATTATTTGTATTTGTGTGCATGGACGAGTAGACCCCAAGGTTACTGGATGCCCGTGAACCTTGGGGTGAACTTGTGTATTTGGATGATCTAATTTTGTCTATTGCAATTGTTGTGTGTTTGTGATTAATTCTTGGTGCATTTGATGTGTTTCTTACATGAGAACTCTGTAAAACAACTCCTAGGTTGTACTTGGTAGCATGACCATCGTCCTTGTACTAGACACACAAAGTTTGGAAGGGATTCATATATGAATACGCCATGACCATCAGGTATTTTGTACCCCTCCAACATTAGGGCTAGATCAAGTTGTGTTCCGGCTCTAATTAGAGATTTCTCCCTTGTTAATGCAATCATATGAGGATTTGATCAGAAGAAATTCTGTATCAATACTTATACCTTATTAGGGGTCAATTGCCGTGACCACCGGGTTAATCTAATTTAGGAAATCTCTAGGTCCAAACCTTCAATTGCATGACATTCTTAGCATCCTTTACATTTCAGTAGCCCCTAGGGAATCTGCATCCATGACCATTTCATTCCCCTGATTTTATACCCTTGCCTTGTTTTAGACTCCACTTCTAGTTCTTTCATTTTAATTAATAGATTAGAGAACCCCTTTGAATCTTTAGGCTAGATAATATGTGAAGAGGAAGTAAGGATAGATCCTTGGGCCCAGGGAATACGACCCTCTCGTGCTCGCTCGAGAGGTATTACTTGACGACTCTTTGCGCTTGCGGATCATGCATCAACAAGTTTAGGCAACGAAAGATCCACCAGCACCCACGCCTTCACCAGCACCAGCAACAGCAGAACGGACCCCACTGAGGATATCGATGCTTGATGCAACTTTCTTTTTGTCTTTATATTTTTGGATTTCATTTCCGTATCTTATTTTGTACTTGCATCACTCAGAAAGGATCTTCCTTTGGAGTTTATCGTTTATTTTTGTCTTGAGCTGTATTTCATTACCTTATCTTTATATACTTGAGTTGTTTTTGTTTTTGTTGAGCTTCACTGAATCCCCTTTGCGTATACATGAAGATGGTCTTGTGAGTATGGAATTTGAGTACTAGTTATGGACACGATCTTATAGCCGTGTGTACTCCATAACCCATTAGGTCTCAACTCTCAATGAATATAGCTCCATCAAATTTACCATTCGGTATTGAGTGGAGTATTGGTTTAATTGCCCACTTCCACATCTACTTTTAATTGATTTATATCCTATTGTTCTTGCATGTGTATATTGAGGGCAATGTACATCTTAAGTTTGGGGGCAGTTCACATTACACATGTTCATTACACATGTTTTGACTGAAAATACATGCTCACGTAGCCAATGGGGGTTCACCTTAGTTGCAATGATTATATTCTTAAGTTTAGGGGAATTTTTAGCATTGAATGTTCTAATTTTCTAGTTTTTACTTGAATTTCTAGGATTTTTTGCCCAATTAACAATTGTTGCACTACTCTCTCATTAAACCATTTTAGAAACTAATACACCCCTTGCGTGTGACACGTAAGTGCACGGGTTTGCCAAAGTAATAAATCCCAGGTGAGTGGGTATCGTATCCACAGGGAGTAGGGAATAAAAATACCAAGATTTCTACTTAACCAAGCGAAGATGAAAGAATGATTGTGTTGATAAGATGTAATGTAGACAATAATAAAAGAAATAAGATAAAAAGGCACAAATAAGTGAGTGGAAAGACAATCAATTTGAAGTAGGGTACTCTGGTATTGTTCCGCCTAGGATTATCGCTTCAAGTTCAAAACCAACTATTATGCTTCATAACTAATGCTCAATGAGTTGTGGACATCCTAAGACACATGGTCCTAAACCTAAGGTCAATCGTGACTAACTCTACACTATACCTCAGTGGGGAAATTGATTAGTCTCAACACCTCACACTGTGCAAAGTTGTAAGACGCTCTAGGGATTCCAAGTGATAAACCCTATTCATATATGTAGACATAACCCTTTGGTCCAAGCGAAAGGCCCCTAGTCACAATTAAGCCCCAAATACTAAGGATTACTTCAACGCTTCACTCTGTTGCTCACACAACTAAGCCCTAGTGGAGCTTCTCTCTTAGTACTTCACTGTATTGTGACCGCAAAGAACTCTATGAAATAGAGGTAAGATAAATCACACATGAGGCGAAAAGGGACACTCCGCTACCTCTCGACTCACCCACTCGACCCTCTACAATCTAGCTTTGTCTAGCCCTCATGGTGTGTCATCACTCACAAGGATTACTAATGTGAACTCTCAACCCTATTGCCACTCTAAGGGAGAAATCATATAACAAGCATTAAGAATTAGATCTCAATTAAAACATCAATTAAGGAAAACATAATAAAAGGTTAATAAAAAATTCATCCAGGGTTCACAAATCCAAATACCCTCCAGGGGTTTACCTCTTTATGAAGCAAGATACAATCAATAATAAAATTGAAAGTAAAAACAAGTAATCCATAGGAAAACTCCCTTAGTAGTCATGTTGATGATCTTGTGGAGTAGCCTTGTCCTCTTTAAAGGTCCCCTCGTCAAGCCTAGTGCGCACTGACAACACCCCTTGCGTGTGACCCGCAAGTGTAAAGGCTTGTCGAAGTAATAAATGATAAGTGAGTGAGATATCGTATCCATAGGGAGTAGGGAAAAATAATACAAAAATTGCTACTTAACAAAGCGAAGATGAATAATGATTGTTTTGATAAAGTGTAATGTAAGCAAAAACAAAAAACAAGAACGAAAGGCCCAAGTAAGTGAGAGGAAAGCCAATCAGTAGAAGTGGGGTACTCCGACAATGCTCCCCCAAGGACTAATGTTTCATGTGAAAGACCTACTAATATGCTTCCTAACTAATGCTTAATCGGTTATGGAAATCCTAAAGTACACGGTCCCATACTCAAGGACAACCGTGACTAACTCTACACTATGTCCCGGTGGAGAAATCGCTCTGTCTCAACACCTCACACTGTGCAAAGTTGCATGGAGTTCTAGAGAATCCAAGTGACAAACCCTATCCCTATGTGTATATCTAACCCTCTGGTAAAGGAGAAAGACCCCAAGTCACAATTAAACCCTAGATACTAAAGACACTTCAACGCTTCACTCTGTTGCTCGCACAACTAAGCCCTAGTGCAGTTTATCCTTTAGTTCTTCACTCTATTGTAACCGAAAAGAACTCTAGGAATTGGAGGTAGGACAAATCACACTGGGGGAGAAAGGAGGCGCTCCACGAGAAATGCTTGCGCGATAAGAATGCGAAGCGTTCTTTCTTTTTGTTGAGCTTTACATTTCTTGGGTTTTAATGCTAATATGGGTGTATTTATATTACTTTCATTCAGGTAGAGTTGTGAGGTAGATTATGAAATAAAGAAGCCAACGTGAGTTATAATACACTAATTTGGAGGAAATCTTGCTAAGGTTCAAATGCGAAGACATAGGTCGGGTTCCAGATGCAATAATGTGTGCCAACCTCCTCGTACTCGAGTTAGCACAACTATTTAGAGGGGCACAAGGGCAGTCACATTCAAGCATTTTGACTTTTGCATATAGAACAAGATCTCTACCAACATGTCCATTATTAAAAAAGCAAGGCGATCGACGGCGTAAATGTGTGCCGTTTGCGTTACTTCGATGAAAGTATGGATTCGAAAGTATTTCATGCTGGTACTGTACCAGGGTACTGTAAAAAACACTGTAGCAAAAATACTGTAGTAGAACTGATTACAGCCGGCCGAGAAAACAGCAAAACAGAGAATCCACACACCCGTGTGAAAAATCCACAGGGACGCCCATATGGGCATGTGGATTCCCGATTCCAGCCCTTTAAAAGTAGATTTCAGACCCGATTTCATCATTATTTTCTCCATCTTTTCCCCAATTGGAGAGAGTGCGGCGGCTAGGGTTTTTGGAGGTGTTGGCTAGGGCTTTGGAGAGGTTCTACGGCTCTGACATCGCGTGCTGTTTGGAAGAAGGTTAGTCGGAGAGCTTTCGTCGGCACCGATCCTGCGAGGTGTATCGTAGGTGACAAGTTCCCCTTGCGTATATCCCACAAGTGCACGGGTCTGTCAAAGTAATAATCTCGGATAAGCAGGTATCGAATCTACAGGGAGTAGGGAATAAAAACACTTAATCTGCTTCTTAGCTCTGTGAAAGATCAGTAGTGATAAGTGTGACAATGATTCAATTCTAAAAAGTAAAAACAACAAGTAAGAGAGCACAAGTAAAGGAGGACGTAACGCAATCGATATAGATGAGGTACTCGGATAATGCTCCACCTAGGACAATTGTTTCAAGTGCAAGAACCCTCTATTATGCTTCCTAATCAATGCAATGGTGAGTCGTGGAAATCCTTAAATACATAGTCTCAAATCTAAGGTCAACTATGCCTAATTCTATACATGTCCCGGAGGAGAGATTAGATAACCTCTCAACCTCGGACTCGAATAGAGTTGCAATGAGCTCTAGGGATTCCAAGTGATAAATCTATTCCTAGTTATAGACCTAACCCTTTGGTCCCTAACCCTCTATTAAGCCCTAGATACTAAGATCACCTTAATGCTTCACTCCGTTGCACACGCAACTAAGCCCTAGTGGAGGGTCATCCCTTAGACCATTCACTCTATTATGGCCGCAAAGAACTCGAGGAACGGAGGTAGAATCTATCACGCCGGAGGGGAAATTGGATGCTCTTGTACCTCTCGACTCACCCTCTCCAACGTAGCTTTGTCTAACGCTCGTGGTGTGTCACTCACTCACAAGGTTACCAACAGGAACTGTCAACCCTAGTGTCACTCTAGGGGAAATGTTCATACAATCAAGCATTCAAGGTTGGAACTCAAAACAAACATCAATTAATTGAAAGCATAATAAAGAGATTCAATGAAACAAATACATCCTAGGGCTCACAAATACCCAAGTACCCACTAGGGGTTTAGCTCTCCATGGAGCTAAGTACAATCAAAGAAATAGAATGTAAAAGCAATGAATCCATAGAGAAATCCCCTCGATAGTCGTATCGATGGTCTTATGGAAAGTCCTCTACTCGTCGTCCAAGGATTCCCTTGTCTGGTATAGGATACGCCCCGACGGAAGCTCCCCTACCAACCTTCTTCAAAAGGAATGACGATGTCGAAGCCGTAGAACCTCTCCAAAACCCTAGCCAATACCTCTCAAAACCCTAGCCCAAACCCTCTCTCAAGTTGGGGAAAAGATGAAGAAAAGAATGCTGAAATGGGGGCTGAATCGGCTTTAAATAGTGCTGGAATCAGGAATCCACACACCGCTGTGGGTGCCCATGTGGAATTTCCATACGGGCGTGGGTAATTTCCACACGCCGGTGCGGATTCTCTCAAACTGTCATTTTCGGCCGGTTGTGAACAGTACTCTGCCAAAAATACTCCCGAATCCACTTTTCATCAAGGTAACATAAACGGCCATACGTTTATGCCGTGGATCGCTTTGCTTCTTCAATGATGGAAAAGTTGATGGAAATCTTGTTCTATGTGCATAAGTCGGAGTGCTTAAGTGTGACTGCCCTTGTGCCCCTCCAAATGGTTGTGCAAACTTAAATACGTGGACGTTGGCACACACTCTAGCATCTCGCACCCGACTTATATCTTCGCATTTGAACTTTAGCAAGATTTCCTCCAAAATCGGTGCATTGTGATCTACATTGGCTTCTTTCTTTCATAATTGGTTTCACAACCCTACCTGCATAAAAATAACATAAAAACACACATATTAGTGTAAAACCCAGAGAAAAGTAATGCTCAACATAAGGAAAGAACGATTCGCATTCATATCGCACATGCACTTATCAGTAGTCCAGACAAAGGGACCCTTGCGACGAGTAGAGAATTCTACACAAGACCATCACCATGACTAACGAGGGGGTTTTCTATGGATGCTTTGATTGTACATTCGATTTCATTGATTGTGTCTAGCTCCATGGAGAGCTAAACCCCTAGTTGGTACTTGGGTATTTGTGAACTCTAGGATGTATTCGTTTCGTTGAACCTTTTTATTATGTTTTTAATTAATTGATGTTTATTGTGAGTTCGAAACTTGGAGACTTGATTGTATGAATACTCTCCTAGAATAATACTAGGGTTGAGAGTTCTTCCTTATAGCTCTTGTGAGTGAGTGACACACCATGAGAGTTAGACAAAGCTAGATTAGAGACGGTTGAGAGGGTGAGTCGAGAGGTAGTGAAGCATCCCCTTTCCCTTCCGATGTGATATATCCTACCTCCACGTTCCAAGAGTTCTTTATGGCCATAGTAGAGTGAATGGGCTAAGGGATGACCTTCCTCTGGTGCTTAGTTGCGAGTGCAACAGAGTGAAGCGTTGATGTGGTTTAAGCACCTAGGGCTAAATTGTGGCTAGGGATCTTTCAGCTGGACCAAAGGGTTAGGTCTATTCATAGGAATAGGGTTTATCACTTGGAATCCCTAGAGCTCTTTGCAATTCTATGCGAGTGCGAGGTTGAGAGGTTATTCAATCTTTCTTCCGGGACATGTATAGAGTTAGGCATGGTTGACCTTAGATCTGGGATCATGTAATTAATGATTTCCATGGCTCATTGTTGCATCAATTAAGAAGTATAATAGAGTGTTCTTGCACTTGAAACGATTGTCCTAGGAGGAGCAATATCCGGGTACCCCATCTTTATCAATTGCCATACCTTCTCCTTTACTTGTGACCTCTATCTTGTTGTTTTTATTTTCGTTATTTCATATTTTGTCACACTAATCACTATTCATCTTCCACATTAGTTAAAAGACAACTTAATTGTCTTTGTTCCCTACTCTCTGTGGATACGATACCCACTTATCTGGGATTATTACTTCGACACCCGTGCACTTGCGGTTTACACGCATATACGGACGTGTAAAGTTTTTGGTGCCATTGCTGGGGAGTAGGCATTTAGAGATACTTTGCACTTTGTTTTCTTAGCTATTCATTTATTAATTCTATTTCATATCTTCTTTTCTATCATCATTCTGATTTTGTTTTCTTTCTGTTGGTGCAACTCCTGGATATGACCCGAGCGAACCCCTTTATACTGATTGAAGGAGATCCCAAGCTCGAACGTACACTTAGAAGAAAAGGGAAAGAACCTATGCAAGAACAGTCTAATCTAGCTGATTTGGAAGTAGAAGAATCTAAAAACATGGCATAACAGAATGAACAACAGCGGACATTATCCGATTATGAAAGACCTTCAGTATTGGGGACACAATCAAGCATTGTGCATCCCCAGATTACAGCTCAGAACTTTGAGCTGAAGCTGGCATTCATCTACATGTTGCAGCAATCCGCACAGTTTGATGGTTTGGCTGATGAGGATCCAAATAGTCATATAGAAACTTTCTCGAGGTTTGCGATATGCTTAAGATAAATGGGGTGACGGATGATGCCATCAAGTTGAGAGCCTTCCCATTTTCCTTGAAAGGGAAAGCGAAGTAGTGACTACACTCATTACCTAGAGCCTCAATTACCACATGGGAGGAGATGGTAGAAGCTTTTCTTGGCCATTATTTCTCTGCCAGAAAATCTGCAAAGCTTAGGAATGAGATCTCATCATTTGTAAAATTGGAATTGAAGTCTCTATTTGAGACGTGGGAAAGGTTCAAGGAGCTCCAGAAAAAGTGGCCGTAACACGGATTCCTAGAGTGGATGATTGTTCAAACCTTTTACAACGGTCTGAATTCGAGTACAAGACAACTCTTAGATGCGGCAGCAGGAGGTACCTTAGTTAGAAAGACCCCCAGTGGGGCGTGTCAACTAATTGAAGAAATAGGGTTAAACAGCTACCAATGGAATGCTAGGGAGAAGAAAAAGGTGGCCGGTCTCCATGAGATAGACGCAGTAACCTCATTGATGGCTCAAGTAGAATCATTGAGTAAGAAGTTAGATCTCCTAACTACAAATAAAGTGGCGGCCGTGAGTACTTGTACCGGGTGTTGTGGAGGACATGCTCCCTCCGATTGCCCGATCTCTATTGGTGATGCATTGATAAGTGCTTGAGTAGACATATTTTTATATATATTTTACATACATTGAGCATCAATTTTATGATGGTTTATGTCTCATATTGTGTATTTGGTGTTCTTTTATGCATATAGGTTGTGAATGCCTTGAAGATTAAAAAGGAAGCAAAGATAGGCTATAAAGACACAATGTTGGGAGTTCTTGTTCAATTCAAGGACCAAGACACGAGAGGAGTTCATAAACATGGAGATGTGTGCCAACTTCCAAGAAGATTCAAGTCAATTCACTAGATGGAAGGGACTTTTGGCCCACGCACCGCGTCGAAATTCCTACAGCCCACGCGGGCGCGTGGAAAATCCACACGGGCGTGTGAGGGCACGTGACAGACGCGCTTTTGGGCTTTAAATAGGCCGTTTGCCCTATTTTTGAGAGAATTTTGACGAGGGTTTTCGCGAGCACTTTGAAGGGAAGGCGGCTAGGGTTTTGGAGGAGGTCTTTGGCGATATTGGGGGGCGTCCATCACCAACTTTGATCGATCTTCTCTCTGTCATAGAAAAGAGGGAGCCTTCGGTGACCTAGCTTCGGAGAAGGATTCTTCAAGACGTTGGGAGACCCATCAAGGCCATCATCACGAATTTAAGGGGGTTTACTTCATGGTTTTTATTGCTTTTCATTGTAATAATCATTGTTTTTTAACTTGCTCCATGGAGGGCTACACCTTAGTAGGTATTTGGGCATTTGAACCCAAGGATTTATGTTTTTGTAATGATTTGCATTATGTTTCTATTAGTTCGAGTTGATTTGAGTTTTAACCTTGTATTTCCATTGCTTGCTTGTTTAATTAATCCATGTGGTTGATTGGATTTGTATGATTTGTTACTTTGATGTGAGAGAGGTCTCCATTAGAGTTAGAACGTCAAGGTTAAAGAGGGTTGAGAGGGTGAGTCATGAGATAGTGGAGTGCCCCTTCTCCCTTCCGATTGAGTGTTTCCTATCTCCGTATTCCCTAAACTCTATGCAACCATATTTGGTGTGAGGCGTGAGATTGAGAGATTTCTCCACCGGGACTTTGTAGGGGTTAGAGATCCTTCGCTAGGATTTAGGGTTGGATCTATCCTTTGGAATCGGTTTCACTCTTAGGTGTCCCTAGAGCATATTGCGGTCATATGGGATGTGAGGTATTGAGATTGAGTGATTTCTCCGCCGGGACCTTGTAGGGGACTAGTATCGGTAGCTTGGAAGCAAGGGCCGGTTGTTCTTGGATTACCTCGACTCATTAGACTCGGTTTAGAAGCATTTAGTGAATCGTGAGCTTCATATTAGATCATAGGGGGAGCATTGCCCGGGTACCTCATCTTTATTGATTGAGATCTCCTTTACTTGTTTTCTTGCTCGTTTGCTTGCTTATTAATTCTCTTGCAATTAGCTCATTTCATCATATCCATTGATTTTGACTAGATAACTAAGAATTGGTTAATACTAATACTTCCGTTCCCTGTGGATTCGACTACCCACTCACCGGGGTAATTATTACTTCGACACCCATGCACTTGTGGTTTACACGCATATTCCTACGTGTGTCATGCATCTTCTGTTCAGAATGTAGATTTTCTGGGTAATGGCATGAGGTATTAAGGAAATCCATATAGTAATACCTACAATCCGGGTTGGAAGAGTCATCCCAATTTCTCGTAGAGCAACCAAGGTCCACAAAAGGCCATGGGGCAACCGAGTTTCCAACAACAACCGCACACCCCAACCATTGAAAATAGAGTTTCAAGTTTGGAGACTCGAATGAATGATTTAGAGAAGGCCTTAACTTGGTTTGTGCAATCATCTGATACAAGGTTCCAATCAGTTGAGGCTACACTTCGCAACCACACCGCCTCTTTGAATAATCTTAAAAATCAAGTAGGGCATATTGTGAAGTCCTTATCGGAAAGGACACAAGGAAGCTTGCTGAGTAACACCGAGACCAACCCTAGAGAGTATGTGAAGGCGATCACTTTGAGAAGTGGTTGTGAGGTTGAGGGTAAGCTTCCGAGTGAGAAGCCCAATGAACACGCACCCGAGGTTATAAAGGTAGCGAAGGGAGCAAACAAAGAGAATGAGGTGGCACCCCCACCTTTGAAGACAAGAATCCCTTATCCCTCTAGATTGAAGAATGACCAAGGGGATGAATAGTACAAGAAGTTCCTGAGTTTGTTCAAACGACTTCACATCAATATTCCTTTTGTTAAGGCATTGGTTCAAATGCCTAATTATGCAAAATTCTTGAAAGACTTGTTGACCAACAAGAGGAAGTTAGAGGAGAGTGCTTCAGTGATTTTAGATGCATCTTTCTCGGCGGTTTTGCAAAAGAACATGTCTAACATAAAGAAAGACCCAGGAAGTTTCATCATTTCGTGTAATATTGGCAATCTAGATGAACAAATGGCATTGCAGACTCAGGTGCCAGTATCAACATAATGCCACACACCTTCTTTCAAAAGGTAGGCTTGGGCGAGTGATAAGTGCTTGAGTAGACATATTTTTATATATGTTTTACATGCATTGAGCATCATTTTTACTGTGGTTTATGTCTCATATTGTGTATTTGGTGTTCTTTTATGCATATAGGTTGTGAATGCCTTGAAGAGTAAAAAGAAAGCAAAGATAGGCTATAAAGACACAATGTTGGGAGTTCTTGTTCAATTCAAGGACCAAGACACGAGAGCGAGTTGATAAAGCGTGGAGATGTGTGCCAACTTCCAAGAAGATTCAAGTCAATTCACTATTTGGAAGGGCACAAAGGCAGCCACATCTTCATATTCTTTCTCTTTGTGAAGATTGCAAGACCTCTCAAAGATACGTCGATGAAGAAAAAGTTTTATAGCCTACCACATGGACGTGTGCCCGGACATGTGGCCTTAAGAGAAGAGTGTTCGGATCGCGTTTTTGCGAAAAAGTACTCGTAGCAATTTCACCGTAGCTATACTCGTAGCAAAATTCATCGCTCACGCCGCCGTGGAAATTCCAGCGCCCGCGTGAAAGTCTCTGCAGCCCACGCGGGCGCGTGGAAAATCCACACGGGCGCGTGAGGCCACGTGACAGACGCGATCTAAGGCCTATAAATAGCCGCTTTTGCCCTATTCTTTCTCGATCTTTTGATGCGGCTCTTGAGGGGTGAGACGGCTAGGGGTTTGGAGAGGAGGTCTTTGCGGCTTTGGAGGCGCTCGTCACCAACTTTGATCGATTCCTCCTCCGTCATAGCATCAAGGAAGCCACCGGTGAACCTAGCTTCGGAGTGGGTCCTTCAAGACGTCGAAGCTCTCCATCAAGGCCATCAGTTCATATATAAGGGGGTTTATTTCTATGGTTTTTAATGTACTTTCATTCATTGATGGTGTGTTTTTGTATGTTGCTCCATGGAGAGCTAAAACCCTAGAGGGTATTTGGGCTTGTGAACCCTAGGATTCTCATCTTTTGTGGGTTTGCTTAGTGTTTCTATTTAATCCGAGTTTGATTAAGTTTTTAATCTTGTATTCTCATTGCTTGTTTGTTTAATTAATCCTTGTGGTTGATTGGATTTGCATGATTTGTTGCCTTGGTGGGAGAGAGATCTCCATTAGGGTTAGAACCTCAAGATTGAAGAGGGTTGAGAGGGTGAATCATGAGATAGTGAAGTATCCCCTTTCCCCTCCGATTGGTGTATTCTATCTCCATTCCCTAAGCTCTATGCAACCATATTTGGTGGGAGGCGTGAGATTGCTCGATTTCTCCACGGGACCTTGTAGGGGGTTAGGATCCTTCACTGGGAATTAGGGTTGGATCAATCTTTAGGAATTGGATACACAATTTGGAATCCCTAGAGTGCTTTGCGGTCATATGTGGTGTGAGGTGTTGAGATTGAGCGATTTCTCCACCGGGACCTCGTAGGGGACTAGTATCGGTGATCTAGAGATAGACCCGATTATGTTTGGATTTCCACGACTTAACTTACTCATCATAGAAACACTTTGCTTATCCTGTACCTAATACCGAATCCTAGGGGAGCAATGCCCGAATACCCCACTTTTACTCGATTGAGATTCTTCTTCCATTTTACCCTTGCATATTTGTCTCCGGTGTTCATCTCTTCGCACATTAGATCACCACACTATCCCATTATCATTAGGCTAGATAGCAGAGAAGAAGTTAGTACTAGTAGCCCTATTCCCTGTGGATTCGACTACCCGACTCACCGGGTATTTATTACTTCGACACCCGTGCACTTGCGGTACACACACGCATATTCGGACGTGTCAGCGAGCCGAGGCCTACTCGTATGACTTTGCAATTGGTAGACCGAAGGTGAGACATCCGAGGGGTATCATCGAAGATGTGCTTGTTAAGGTGGGTAAGTATATATTTCCTGTAGAGTTTGTGGTGCTAGACATCGATAAGGATGTGGATGTACCTTTGATACTTGGGAGGCCGTTTTTGAGGACTTCCAACGCCTTGATTGACATAGACGGCGGAGAACTAACTTTGAGAGTTGGAGATGACAAGCTCGCATACCGCCTTGATGAAGTCATGCGACATTCTCTTGATTTTGATGATACTTTGTATTTTCTAGACACTAATGATGAGATTGTGGATAAATACATGCAAGAAATATTTAATCCAGACCCGTATGAGGGTCTGTTTGACCAAGAGGAGGATAATGAGGAAGTAATGATGCTTGGTTCGACGGAAGAAGTACCATCTACTCTGGGGATCTTGAAGATTGTGCTCCAAGAGATGAAGAGGGCTAGGAAAAACCACCGAAAATGCTCCAAGGCTATTGGAGATGTGCGTGAACCAAAGAAGTTGGATGAACCATTGCTAGGTGGTCCCAAGACTGATAATTCCCCCTCTTACTTTAAGAGACTTTGCTCATCCTGTTTTCAAGGCATGGGTAAAAGGGTAACTTTCATCTATGAGCCCCCGTGAGGTAAGACAAGGCACGTCAAGCTAAGTGATGCTAAACAAGCGCTTCTTGGGAAGTAACCCAAGTGTTTACTGTTTTCGTAGTTTAGTAGTTTAATGTGTGCATGAATAAAGTGTTGACTGTTGGTGTCTTGATTTTTATATACTTGTGCTGTGATTTTATTGTGGATTTTGAATTGTCATCGTGTGTTTTCACGTGGATTTGGCAAAGCTGGGTCATTTGAGCTATCTCTCTTGTTTTTTATTTGTAAAATTTGCATAGTAGGGCTGGCTCTAAGTGTGTAAACATGTTTAGAAATTTTCAGCAGAGCCTACAGAATTTTGTAAGGCATCCAGAGAAAACACACAGGCGTGTGGAATTTCCATACGCCTGTGAATTTGCATTGTGAGCTCATATAGAGAAGGCACAGGGGCGTGGACTCGCCCCTGTGGACGACCATGAGATTCTCGCACTCCTGTGGGTAATTTCCGCACGGGCATGTGAATTCCTGCAAAGATTGGAAGATTAACCTGAAAGCACACAGAAGCGTAGACTCGACCATGTCGGCGACCTTATGAAAATCCCACGGGCATGGGTAATTTATGCATACCGATGCGAATCTGTGTAGATGAGCTCTCTACATCATGAGAAGTTACAGGGGCGTGCACTTGCCCTTGTGAGTTGGGCCTGTGAATGTCCACGCCCATGTGGAATTTCCACACGGGCGTGCAGAACACTTAGCAATTTTTCTCGGATATCGAGAGATGCCATAGGGGCGTGCAGCTGCCCCTGTGGGTCGGGCACATGGGCGTGGGTATTTCCCACACGCCCGTATATTTGCGTTCAAAGGCAGTGAGTGCTTTGCTGAGAGCGCACAGGGGTGTGCATCTGTCCCTGTGAAGCTTTCCTGTGGAGACGCAAGGGCGTGGGAATGTACAGAACGCTAAGAGGCGCGAGTCATTTTAAAAGGATTATCGTTTCTCTTCACCCTCATATCCTCCATTTGTTTGAGAGCACTCCTATTTTGTTTCCCGACCTTGTTTCGCCAATTTAAAAGGATTTTGCTTGGTTTTTCGGCCGTTTTCAAAGGTTTCTCATCTCAACCCGATGGTAATCCCTATCTTTGATTTCCTTCACAAATTCATGATTTTCATCGATGAAACTAGTCAATAATGATTTGTTTCTTCAAATAGAATGGTTATTTATATTTAGAATGAAGGAGAAGCATTGTAATGGTGCATTTGTGAAGTTTAAGGCCTAGTCATACATTTGTTGACGGCCCGTGGATCCACATGGGCGTGCGGAAATTCTGCACTACCGTGTGGATTTCTGCAGCTATGCTTAATTAACTTGTTTGATCAATTTTCTTTTAAATTTTGCAGATTATGGCACCCAGGTCAAAGAAGCAACCTGAT
This sequence comes from Dioscorea cayenensis subsp. rotundata, assembly GCF_009730915.1. Lineage (NCBI taxonomy): Eukaryota > Viridiplantae > Streptophyta > Magnoliopsida > Dioscoreales > Dioscoreaceae > Dioscorea > Dioscorea cayenensis. The sequence continues at coordinate 19,440,024 of NC_052485.1, read as the reverse complement.
AAGCGACCGCGAGAGTCATCTCCTGAGTCTGAGAGTATGACATTCACTATCCCCGAGCATCAGGCTCATTTTGAGCGTTTGTCGAGACTTCGGTTCAGACAGACTCAGTTCTTGGAGAAGAGTATATTGAGAGATTTGCAGAAGGGGGATGACTTCGCTGATAAGGTCGAGGATCTCGTTTCAGTGGGTGGCTAGAGGCAGTTATTGTCGATTAGAGAGCCAACCATCCGAGAGCTTACACTGGAGGTTTTGTCGCCATTCAAGTTCGACATATCCTATGGCAGATTCGACGACCTTGATGTAGTTCAATTCAGAGCACTTGGACATCACTATGTCAGAGCCGTAGAACCTCTCCAAATACCTAGCCAATACCTCTCCAAACCTGACAAGTTCCCCTTGCTTATATCCTGCAAGTGCACGGGCTTGTCGAAGTAATAATCCCGGGTGAGCGGGGTCGAATCCATAAGGAGTAGGGAGTGAAAATACTTAATTTAATTCTTAGCTATGTAGAAGATCAATTGTGATAGGTGTGAAATTGATTCAATTCTCAACAATAAAATCAACAAGTGAAAGAGCAAAAGTAAGAAGAGGGTAAGGCAATCGATAAAGATGGGGTACTCGGATAATGCTTCACCTAGGATAATCGCTTCAAGTGCAAGAACTCTCTATTATGCTTCCTAATCAATGCAATGGTGAGTCGTGGTAATCCTTACATACATAGTCCCAAACTAAGGTCAACTATGCCTAACTCTATACAATCTCAACACCTCGCACTCGCATAGAGTTGCAATGAACTCTAGGGATTCCAAGTGATAAATCTCTTCCTAAATATAGACCTAACCCTTTGGTCCAGGTGGAAGGTCCCTAGCCACAATTAAGCCATAGATACTAAGATCCTCTCAACGCTTCACTCCATTGCATGCGCAACTAGGCCCCAGTGGAGGTTCATCCCTTAGACCACTCACTCTATTATGGCTGCAAAGAACTCAAGGAACGGAGGTAGAATCTATCACACTGGAGGGGAAAAAGGATGCTCCTGTACCTCTCGACTCACCGTCTCAACCCTCTCCAACCTAGCTTTGTCTAACGCTCGTGGTGTGTCACTCACTCACAAGGTTACCAACAAGAACTCTCAACCCTAGTGTCACTCTAGGGGAAATGTTCATACAATCAAGCATTCAAGGTTGGAACTCACAATAAACATCAATTTATTGAAAGCATAATAAAGAAGTTCAATGAAATGAATACAACCTAGGGTTCACAATCATCCAAGTACCCACTAGGGGTTTAGCTCTCCATGGAGCTTAATACAATCAAAGAAATCAAATGTAATAGCATTAAATCCATAAAGAAACCTCCTCAATGGTCATGTCGATAGTCTTGTGGAGAGTCCTCTACTCGTCGTCCAAAGATTCCTTCGTCCGGTATAGGATACGCCTCGATCGAAGCTCCCCTACCAACCTTCTTCCTAATGGAATCACGATGTCAAAGCCATAGAAATTCTCCAAAACCTTGGCCAATACACCTCGAAACCCTAGCCGAAGTCCTCTCACAAGTTCGGGAAAAGATGGAGAAAAGAATACCAAAATCGGGGTTGAAATCGGCTTTAAATAGGGCTGGAATCGGGCGACTGCACGGGCGTGTATGATGTCACACACCCCTGTGGAATTTCCACATGGGTGTGGATAATTTCCACACGCCCGTGTGGATTCTCTGTTTCTCTGGTTTCTCGGCCGGGCTGCTACAATACTTGCTACAGTATTTTGCTGCAGTGCCTACTACAGTACTATGCCGGAAAATACTCCCGAATTCCATACTTTCATTGGGGTAACGCAAACGGGCACACGTTTACGTCGTGAATCACTTGCCTCTTCAATGATGTGCACATTGGTGGATCTCTTGTTCTTATATGCATAAATCAGAATGTTCGAGTGTGACTGCCTTTGTGCCCCTCCAAATGAATGTGCTCACTCGAATACGAGGAGGTTGGCACACACTCTAGCATCTCACACCTGACCTATGTCTTCACGTTTGAACCTTAGCAAGATCTCCTCCAAAATAGGTGCATTATGATCCACATTGGCCTATTTCCTTCATACTCGGCCTCACAACCCTATCTGTATAAAAGTAACATAAAAACACACATATTAATGTAAAAACCTGAGAAAAGTAATGCTCAACATAAGGAATGAACGCTTCACATTCATATCGCACAAGCACTTATCAAAACCCTAGCCATAGCCTTCTCTCAAGTTCGGAAAGATGGAGAAAAGGATTTTGAAAACGGCCTTAGATAAGGCTGGAATCGGGAATCCACACGCCCATGTGGGCGCCACTGTGGATATTTTGCACGGGCGTGTGGAATTTCCACAAGCCTATGTGGATTCTCTGTTTTCATCCTTCTTCGGCTGGCTGTGAACATTACCAGCTATAGTGTTTTGCTGTAGTGTGTGCTACAATGCCCTGCTATAGTGCCGGCCCGAAACACTCCTGAATCCATGCTTTCATCGAGGTAATGTAAATGGGCACATGTTTACGTCGTAGATCGCTTTGCTTCTTCAATAAATGATATTTTAGTGGAGATCTTGCTATACATGCACAAGCTAGTAATGCCTGAATGTGACTGCCCTTTTGCCCCTGTAAATCGTTGTGCTAACTTGAATACGAGGAGGTTGGCACACATTCCCGCATTTCGAACCCGACTTATGTCTTTGGGTTTCGACCTTCTTAAGATTTCCTCCAATTGGTGCATTTACGATCCACATTGGCTTCTTTCTCTAATATTCCGCCTCACAACCCTATCTGCAAAAAAGTAACATAAATACAGACATATTAGCGTTGAAACCCATTAGAAGTAATCCTCATCATAAGGAAAGAACACTTCATATTTTTATCACACAAGCACTCATCAAACTCCTCCACACTTAAGGTTTTGCTTGTCCTCAAGCAATTATTAAAACATTAAAGTATAGATAAAGGAAATATTGGAAGTGCTTGGCCTTAGGTTCACTAAAGAATACAAAGAGAGCATTTTACAAGTTACGGAGATTTCAACACTAAATACGACAAATCAATATTCTAGCTAAAAACTTGAATCAAAAAGGACAACAAACCCGAAATCATGTAAGTGTGTGAACTCACTCAAAACAACCCAAGGTATACTCCTCAAAGTTCTAAGTACAAGGGACTTATTTACCTACAAAAAGTAACAAAATTTCAAAGATGGTAGTAGCTTCACACATCCTCTTAGGTAGCTCTTTCGAAAGCGGCTGCTAAGGTGGCTTTCAAACTTTGGAGGTGGTAGCTCTTTCTACCGGAGTGGTAGCTTTCACTCATCCTATGAGATAGCTCTTTCTCTCATTAGGGCATAACTAGTACCCGGCTTATGAGAGTAGCTTCATACTTTATAGGTGGTAGCTCTTTCCACTCAACAAGCTCGACTAAACAATAAAACTATTTTGTTCTTTCTTTTCATCTTTTTTAGAATTAACAAAAGAAACAACTATACTTAGTCCCTTTAATATCAAACTTGAGTTTCCAAAAGTGTTTAAAGAGTGAGTAGTGGAATAAGTGACAATCAGGCAAAAATTCCTAGAAATTTAAGCAAAAACTAGAGCATGAGAACATTCAATGTTAAAAATTTTCCTAAACTCAAGAATACAATCATTGCAACTAAGGTGAACCGCCATTGGCCATGTGAGCATGTATATTAATCAAAACTAATATAAAAGAGATGTGTGCCCTTTGAACTCTTCCCCACGCTTAAGTTGTACATTGTCACCAATGTACAACTTAAGCGTGGGGGAGAGTTTCAAAGTGCACACATCTCTTTTATATGTACACATGCAAGCTTATTCATAAATATATATCAATCAAGAACAAATGCGTGAGAGGCAATCAAAACAATACTCCCCTGACTCCTAGTGTTGCATTTGATGGATCTAAATCCTTGGGAGTAATGTTCCAACAGATTGTGAAGCACACACGGCCAAGTGCCGAAGCACCATTGGTCGTGCCCATGACAAAGTCTCAATTCCCATGATGACAAGACCATCTGCACGCATACACAAGGGGGTTCAGTAAAGCTCAATAAAAACAAAACAGCTCGAGTATATATAAAAGATATGGCAATGAATACAACTCAAGGCAATAAAACAAAAAAAATAAACTCAGAAGGAAAGTCCTTTCTGAGTATACAAGTCTAAAATGAAATGCAAAAAGTAATAAAATGAAAGAAAATAAATCACGTGTCAGTGCCGCGCTCTGGCTCCTCTGTTGTTGCATGTGCTAGATCAAAAGGTGCGGGTGGAGGTGGTGATGCTGATGCTGGAGAGGCCTGAGGAGTCCTCGTCCGTAAGATAAATGACGAGCCGACGTCTCACTCTAAAATCTACTATAACGTGTTGAAATGTGCCATGAACTTTGTATACTATGTGGCCTGCGCAGCCCGAACCTCAGCAATCTCTGCTCGGACCTTAGCGCTCTCTGTCTGTATCATCCCCACAACATTCTCAAGCCTCTCAAAGCGATCATGGGCTCGAGATGGTGAAAACATACATACTAGGGGTGGGTCCTCTACCACCAGAGATGCATCGGTCTCCATCTTTGTCGGCGGAGGCTCAGGAATAGGCTGCGAAGCCTCAGCATCATCACCCTCCTCCTCAACTATCTCTAGAGCTGGTAGAACAAAGGCATAAACTCCCGTCCAAACCCTACAGACCATACCCATCAATCTCATCGTCTTCAGGCTCAGGAGAGTAGGTATACTCGTCTTCTCAACCCCACGAATCACGTCCAAGAGACCTATGCCAGAAACTAGTCTCGTAATGTGGGGGCCCGAGAAGATCGCTCCCAATCTGGTGTACTACTCCTGATGTCGATTGTACTCTGCGACGATATGCCCTAGATGAATCGGTATGTACTGAACCATCGAATACAAGTACAGAAGCTCCTGTCGGCTCAAGACACCAGTGCTATCACTATAGCCATTCACTGACCTACTCAAAATGGCATGTAAATATCGGTATACAAGTTGGGAAAGGTACAAGGCCTTGGACACCCCTGGCTCATACTGACCCTGACCAGACAATGCTCTGTAAGCTCTCTATGGGGCCAATGCTCCAGGGTAATCTGTTTATAACTTGGAATGTCTATAAATGCCTCCTCATATAAGCTAGGCCGAACCAAAAACTGAGTAATGCTCATGCTATGGTGATGTCCAAATGCTCTGAACTGAATGGCATCAAGATTGTCAAATCTCGGATAAGATCTATCGAACTTGAATAATGATAAGACCTCAAGTGTAAGCTCACGAATGGCTAGCTCCCTAGTCGACAATAACTACCTCCAACCTCTCACTGAAACAAGATTTTTGACCTCATCTGCGAACTCATCTCCCTACTATAAATATCTCAATATGTTCGTGTCCAGCAATAGAGTATGTTCGAACCAAAGTCTCGACAGACGCTCAAAATGCTCCTGGTGCTCGGGAATAGCAAATGTCATACTCTTGGACTCAGGAGACAACTCACACGGCTGTTTATCATCTTGCTTCTTTGACTGAAGTGCCATAATCTGCAAAATTTGAAAGAAAATCGATCAAACAAGCTAATTGGTTAATGCCGCAGAAATCTACATGGCCATGTGGAATTTCCGCACGCCTGTGCGGATCCACAGGGCGTGAAAAAGACACACGGCCGCACCTCGAAGATCCAAAAATACACCGTTAAATCGCATCTAACTTTGTTCTAAACATGCATAATTATTCTAATTGTAGAGACGAAGCATTACTAACTAGTTTCATTGATTAAGATCAAGAATTAGTGAAGAAAACAAAAAAAAAAAAAGCTAGGGCTTACCGACGAGTTGAGATTGAAAACCTTGAATGGGTCCGAAAATCAAGTACAAATCCTTCCAAATCGGCAATGCAAGGTCAGGAAATGATGTGAGAGCACTCTCAGATGAATGGAGAATGTCAGGATGAATAGGAATGACGATCCTTTAAAAGGAACTCACGCCACCTTGAATGTGCCCTTCTCCAGATGGTTAATTTCAATGGCTCCATGAGGTGAAACTGTGGTTATCGTATACTGACCCGTCCACCTTGATTTAAGTTTCCCCGGGAATAAACATAGGCGAGAGTTGAATAATAACACCTGATTGCCTGCTTTGAAGTCCTTCGCAGTCTTAATATGCTTATCATGCCACTTCCGAATTCTTTCCTTATATATCCTTGCGTTCTCATATGCCTTCATCCTCCATTCATCTAACTTGTTGAGATGTAATATTCATAGCTATCCAGATTTGCGCAAGTCAAAATTCATCACTTTAATTGCCCAATATGCTTTGTGCTCTAATTCCACTGGTAAATGGCAAGATTTTCCATACACTAAATTATAGGGAGTGGTCCCTATTGGGGTTTTGTATGCTGTTCTATGAGCCCAAAGTGTGTCATCTAACCTTTCAGACCAATCTCGTTTCCCTTGTTCCACTGATTTGGTTAAGATTCTCTTGAGCTCTCTGTTTGTAACCTCCACTTGCCCACTTGTTTACGGATGGTAAGGAGTAGCAACACAATGATGAACTCCATAACGCTTTAACACTTTAGCCAATTGTGTGTTACAAAAATGGGTTCCCCGATCGCTAATGATAATTCTTGGAGTTCCAAATCGAGTAAATAACTTCTTCAAAAACTTTACCACCATTCTTGCATCATTAGTTGGAAGAGCCTGGGCTTCCACCCACTTGGAAACATAATCAACCGCTACCATAATGTATTGATTGCCATTGGATTTTGTAAATGGTCCCATGAAATCAATTCCCCATACATCAAACACCTCGCAAAATTGCATAGGGTTTTAAGGCATCTCGTCTCTTCGTGATAAATTTCCAGCCCGTTGACAACTACCACATCGTAAAATGAATTGTTGAACATCTTGGGATAAGGTCGGCCAATAGAACGCAGCGGCTAAAACCTTCTCTGCAGTTCGACTTGATGCATAATGCCCCCCACTGGGCCTGAATGATAATGCGCAATGATATTCCATCCTTCCTCCCTACAAACACACCTTCGCACCACCTGATCTGTACAAATATAGAACAAGTAAGGATCTTCCTAGAAATAATTTTTAAGGTCACTGAAAAATTTTTTCTTCTGTTGAAAGCTTAAACCCTGCTTCAATACCCTTCCTGACAGATAATTCGCAAAATCTGCGAACCATGGAGTATCTCTTGATTCTGAATTCTGTACCACATACAGATGCTCTTCAGGGAAGAAATCATTAATTTCCTTTCTTGCCAGTTCTTGCCCCTCACAATCTTCTAATCTCGAAAGATGATCTATAACCACATTCTCTGTCCCCTTTTTATCTTTTATTTCCATATCAAATTCTTGCAACAACATTATCCACCGAATCAATCTCGGCTTCGCATCTGCCTTGTTCATGAGATAACGGAGTGTAGAATGATCTATGAACACTGTGACATTAGATAGGATGAGATATGGTCTGAATTTATCAAAAGCAAACACTACTACTAATAATTCCTTTTCAGTAGTGGTGTAATGCTCTTGTGCACTTGTGAGAGTCTTGCTAGTATAATTGATCAGTTGAAATTGCTTATTTCTCCTCTGACCCAAGACTGCTCCTACTGTATAATCACTAGCATCGAACATTACTTCGAACGGCTCATCCCACTTCGGTGTTATCAGGATTGGTTCTTGCACTAACTTTTCTTTAAGCACATTAAATGGATTCAGACAGTTGTTTCCAAAATCAAAAGGAGTATCCTTCTCCAAGAGTTTAGTCAATGGTTGGGAGATCTTCGAAAAGTCCTTAATGAACCTGCTGTAAAAACCTAGATGACCCAAGAAACTGCGGATTCCTTTCACATTCGTAGGTGGAGGGAGCTTTTCAATTACCTCAATCTTCGCCTTATCCACCTCTATACCTGCCTGGGAAATCTTATGTCCAAGGATAATGCCTTCTTGCACCATAAAGTAACACTTTTCCCAGTTGAGGATGAGATTCGTCTCTTCACATCTCACTAATACTATTTCCAAATTATTTAAGTAAGCATCGAAAGAGTCCCCAAACACTGAAAAATCATTCATGAAAACTTCCATAATATCTTCGAGAAAAACATCAAAAATGGCCGTCATGCAGCGCTGGAATGTTGAAGGGCCGTTACACAACCCGAAAGGCATTCTTCTATAAGCAAAAGTACCATAAGGGCAAGTAAATGTGGTTTTCTCCTGATCTTCTGGGGCTATTGGGATTTGAAAATATCCTGACATGGCATGAAGGAAGCAGTAGAAATGATGCCTCGCTAGTCGTTCCAACATTTGGTCAATAAATGGCAAAGGAAAATGATCTTTCCGAGTGACGCCATTCAGTCTTCTATAGTCAATACAAACTCGCCAACCAGTAACTGTCCTAGTTGGGATTAACTCAATCTTTTCATTCTTTACTACTGTCATTCCTCCTTTTTTTGGAACAACTTGGGTCGGGCTCATCCACTTGTTGTCAGATATGGGGTAGATGATTCCTGCATCCAAAAGTTTTATTACCTCCGCTTTGACAACCTCCTTCATATTTGGGTTCAATCTTCGCTGAGGTTGGATCACAGATTTGTAGTCATCCTCCACTAGGATCTTATGAGTGCAGAATGATGGGTTTATACCCTTAATGTCGGAGATCTTCCATGCAATAGCTGATTTGTGCTTTTTCAACATGCTAACAAGCTTATCCTTCTGCCCCGCAGACAAGTTTGAAGCAACAATTACAGGGAGTTTAGAGTCCTCTATTAAGAATGCATATTCCAAATGTGCTGGAAGAGTTTTGAGCTCAAGTTCTGCTGGTTCAATAATTGATGGGCACAAGCTGCCCTCTTTCAATCTATCAATCTCCTCGAAATCATTTGCCTCATGTTCACAGTTATTCTCCTCTTCTTCCACCTGGGTATCTATTTCTTTACACTCTGCAGTGGATATCAATGTGTCCATTCTACATAGTTCTGATTTTATAATAGCAACTCCCACTGAAAAGAGTTCTTGCCTTTGGTCTTGATAGGAAGAATCAAACTGAGCAAGGATTCTTTCTACACTTTCTTCTAACTGATCATTCATTAACACCGACGTGGATCTCTCAAACTACTTTATCACATTATCTAATTCACAGTTTTGCCCTCGAATCCTGGCTATGTACTCTTTAACTGATTCTTCTAGTGGCTATTAAGTTGTATACTACTCATGATGAGAATAAAACGGTATGTCGTGCAATGTAACTGTTTGAACTTTCTGCTCCACGTTTTTGACCATTCTCATGATAGTGTCAAATGACTCAAACATGTTAATCATTTTCTACAATAAAAAATAAATAAGGAAAAGTCAGAAAAATGATAGAATAAGAAGATATTAAATAAAATGTATGGTGAAATAGCTAAGAAAACAAAGTGCAAAGTATCTCTAAACGCCTACTCCCCGGCAACGGCGCCAAATACTGGGCAAGGTCCCCTTGCGTATATCCTGTAAGTGCACGGGTTTGTCAAAGTAATAATCCCGAATGAGCGGGTATCGAATCCACAGGGAGTAGTGAATAAAAACACTTAATCGACTTCTTAGCTATGTGAAAGATCAATAGTGATAATTGTGACAATGATTCAATTCTCAAAAGTAAAAGCAACAAGTAAGAGAGCACCAGTAAAGGAGGAGGTAAGGCAATTGATAAAGATGGGGTACTCGCATAATGCTCCGCCTTGGATAATTGTTTCAAGTGCAAGAACCCTCTATTATGCTGCCTAATCGATGCAATGGTGAGTCGTACAAATCCTTAATTACATAGTCCCGAATCTAAGGTCAACTATTGATAGATGTCTAAAAGTATGTATTTTGCATGTATTTGTTCTGTATTATTCTTTATATTTATTTGTTGAATTGATGCCTTTTTGGTCTAAATTGTAGTATTTTTGCATTTCAGGCCCTTTAGAAGCCCTGGTAGCTCGGCGACGCGATTGGGGATGAATTCGGCATCAAAACGGCATTTCCGGGGGGCGGGATTACTGCAGCACAGCACTGTAGTGATGTTACTGTAGCAGTTTCCACTACAGCAGCCACTGTAGCTCATCATGGGCTTCTCGGCAGAAAACTGAAATTCCCGAGGGGTCTGTATACGGCCGGTATACTGACCCGTTTACCGGTCTGGATCTGGGCAATTATAAGGTCTTGAAGGGCATTTTTTGGGCATCTTCTGCTTGATTCTTCTTCTTCTTTGGGGAAAAAAGGCCGGCTAAGCTTTGAAGAACACTTCCACATCACTTGAACCCAAGCTTTAGGAGGGCAAAAAGGAAGGAAATCCGAGCATTTTCTCGGCGGGGAGAGCAAGAACGAGGAGGATCTACTTCCAGGGCATCATTGCTTGGAGGTTGAATACAACGGGAAGCCACCCCTTCGAGTGGCATCTTCGGAAGGCTTTCTCCGGGGATTCTTGCGTCATTTGACCTTCATCATTTGAGGGAGTGTTCCTCATGTTTACTTTAGTTGTTTTTATGGATTATTTGGTTTTCTTGTTGAACATGAACAACTAAACCCCTAGGTCACCGGATGTAGGTGAACCTAGGGGGTGAACTTGTGATGTTTTGGATTGTTTGAGTAGTTTATGCATGTTTGGCTTGTTGTGATCCTTGTTTGGTGTTCTTGCTTGTTTTGGTATATTTGATTGAGTGATGTATCAAATTCTTGGTAGCACTTTGTAGCATGACCATTGCCTTAGTGCTAGACTCCACCAAACTAGGAAGGGTTCATTGTATAAATATGCCGTGACCATCTGGTATTTGTACCCCTCCAATCCTATGGTTGAAAACTACTTGTGTTTCCACCCTAACTTGTGAAAACCGACATTCTCCTTGCAACCGTGTGGGAAGTTGGGCGAAAGAGATTCCACGCTCAACACTTGCACCGGGTTAGGGTTCAATTGCCGTGACCATCGGGTTGACCTAGGCATTGGTTTTCTCGGTCCAACTAGCCATGTGTTTTATTACTCAATTTCCTACTCACTATAGTATCCCCCTTGGGAATCCGCATTTGTGACCATTTTCCAAAATTGGGCATCTCCCGTATTTTACTTGTTTCGTACTTCTTAAGATTTCATTTCGCTTTTCGTTTAGCTTTCTTTTCTTCTTTTCTCTTATCTTGGAATTGGTGAGCTAAACAACAGGTAAGAAGTGAGTAGGGTAGCTGATAAGTGCTTGAGTAGACATATTTTTATATATGTTTTGCATGCAGTGAGCATCATTTTTTCTGTGGTTTATGTCTCATATTGTGTATTTGGTGTTCTTTTATGCATATAAGTTGTGAATGCCTTGAAGAGTAAATAGGAAGCAAAGATAGGCTATAAAGACACAATGTTGGGAGTTCTTGTTTAATTCAAGGACCAAGACATGAGAGCAGTTCATAAACGTGGAGATGTGTGCCAACTTCCAAGAAGATTCAAGTTAATTCACTATTTGGAAGCGCACAAAGGCAGCCACATCTTCATATCTCTTCTCTTTGTGAAGATTGCAAGACCTCTCAAAGATACGTCGATGAAGAAAAGTTTTATAGCCTACCACATGGACGTGTGCCCGGACATGTGGCCTTAAGAGAAGAGTGTTCGGATCGTGTTCTGTGAAAAGTACTGTAGCAATTTTGCTATAGCAAAATTACTGTTCACGCGCCCGTGCAGAAATTCCACGCGCCTGAGTGGAATTTTCTGCAGCCCACGCGGCCGCGTGGAAAATCCACACGGGCGCGTGAGGGCACGTGACAGACGCGATCTAAGGCCTATAAATAGCCGTTTTGCCCTATTCTTTCTCATCTTTTTTGCGGCTCTTGAGGGGTGATACGGCTAGGGTTTGGAGAGGATGTCTTTGCGGCTTTGGAGGTGCTTTGTCACCAACTTTGATCGATTCCTCCTCCGTCATAGCATCAAGGAAGCCACCGGTGAACCTAGCTTTGGAGTGGGTCTATCAAGACGTCGAAGCTCTCCATCAAGGCCATCAGTTCATATATAAGAGGGGTTTATTTCTATGGTTTTAATGTACTTTCATTCATTGATGGTGTGTTTTGTATGTTGCTCCATGGAGAGCTAAAACTCTAGAGGGTATTTGGGCTTGTGAACCCTAGGATTCTCATCTTTTGTGGATTTGCTTAGTGTTTCATTTTAATCCAAGTTTGATTAAGTTTTAATTTTGTATTCTCATTGCTTGCTTGTTTACTTAATCCTTGTGGTTGATTGGATTTGCATGATTTGTTACTTTGATGTGAGAGAGGTCTCCATTAGAGTTAGAACTTCAAGGTTAAAGAGGGTTGAGAGGGTGAGTCATGAGATAGTGGAGTGTCCCCTCTCCCTTCCGATTGAGTGTATTCTATCTCTGTTCCTTAAGCTCTATGCAACCATATTTGGTGTGAGGCATGAGATTGAGAGATTTCTCTACCGGGACCTTGTAGGGGGTTAGGATCCTTCACCGGGAATTAGGGTTAGATCAATCTTTAGGAATCGGATATAACTCTTGGAATCCCTAGAGTGCTTTGCAGTTATATGTGGTGTGAGGTGTTGAGATTGAGCGATTTCTCCACCGGGACCTCGTAGGGGACTAGTATCGGTTATTGGGAGGCCGGATCCGATTATATTTGGATTTCCACGACTTAACTTACTCATCATAGAAACACTTTGCTTATTTGGTACCTAATACATGAATCCTAGGGGGAGCATTGCCCGAATACCCCACTTTTACTGATTGAGATCTCCATCCATTTTACCCTTGCATATTTGTCTCCGGTATTCATTTCTTCGCACATTAGATCACCACACCTTTCCATTTATCATTAGGTTAGAAAGCAGAGAAGAAGTTAGTACTAGTAGCCCTGTTCCCTGTGGATTCGACTACCCACTCACCGGGGTAATTATTACTTCGACACCCGTGCACTTGCGGTTTACACACATATTCGGACGCGTGTCAGTAGCTTCTCAGGCCCCTTGGGAATACGACCCATTCGCGCGTGCGCGAGTGGTTTATTACTTGACGACCCCGTGCGTGATTGCTTCCCCGCAAGTGTACGGGATCACCAAGTAATACCTCGTGTAAAGACACGAGGATCATATTCCACGGGGCTAAGGATCTCCTATTACCCCTTCTCGAGCTATTATCAAGCCTAATATCTCAAATGATGGATTTTTACTCTACTAAAAGCAATTAAAACTAAAACAAGGTTATGATCAAATTAGAGAGCACAAGCAATGAGCAAGCAAGAAATTCAATATAATGCAAAGGCCTATGGATGTGGATCCCCTTGAGGGGTTATCATGCAACATGGATGATGATCTAAAGATGCAAGGGTAAAAATGGACCATGAGATTCCAAGATTAGAACAACCCCAATTTCTCGGCGATTGAACCCTAATCCCATACAAACATAGATAGGAATTTCTTCCAAATCTACATTCCTACTATTGCATTAAGTACGAGAAAATCTCACTTAGGAATAAACCTACTCTTCTTCGGATTAAACCTACATGGAGGGCTACCAAACACCCAATTTCTCGGCGTGATGATACAAGTATCCCCTTCTAATCCATTCATGATCTAATACATGAGAGCAAGTCACATCTACATGCATCACTCATAAAAGAGCTACGGATTTCTCCTTAGTGTAGCACTTAGCATGAACACAATGGATTAAATCTCAAAATTACCCAAGTATGGAATTAACAAGTTATCATCCAACATACATGATAAAACCCCCCAAGGTTCACCAACACCCGGTGGCCTTGGGGGTCTAGTGTGTCATCATCCCACAACAAGCAATACAACCAAGCAAAACATGAAACAAAAGCATAAATGACACTCCCTAGATGAAATGGTTAAGGAGGAGGTGAAGAATGTGCCGAATGATGCTTTCCCCGCCAAAGGAGTTCCAAATGACGCTTCCTCTAGCCACGGGTCTCCTTCCTTCAAATCGTGGTAGATCTCCCCTTGAATGATGATTCCTTCTTGCCTTGAGAATCTTGGACCTTGGGCGTGGATGATCTTCTAGCTTCCTTGCCCTTCTTCTCCTCCACAAGGTCGCCCAAAAAATCACAAGTGATGTCTCCAAAGTCGACCAAGAAAAGGTCCAGCCAAAAGTCCTCTTTTCTGCCCACAAAGTTGGTATTTATAGCCCCTGAAGCATACGAGTCGTATGGGGGTCGTATGGGGGTCATATAGCACCCAAAAACCCAAGATTCGCGATCCATACGGGGTGCATACGGCCCCCATACTGGGTAGTATGGAAATCTGGGTAGACACTTCAAATCAATCTGCTGCTACAGTGCATATGGCCCCCATACTGGGTAGTATGGGGGTAGTATGAAATTCCTGTTTTTTTCTCTTTTCGCCCAAATGATATCTTCTTGTTCTCTATAGCTTCCTTATGCCCTACAAAGCAAATAATAGACGATTAAGCGCAAAACGGGCATCAAACCTCACAAAATACATGCAAAGTGAATACGATATATACATGAAAACATCTATATTTAGACACTTATCAAATATCACCACACTTAAGCGTTGCTTGTCCCCAAGCAAACAACTCATGAAAAATAAAGAGACTGAGAAGTGGTTAAATGCATTACCTCTGGCATCAAGTAAATATAAGACTCCAAAAGTAATGGACAATGATACATAGATGTTGAGTCATAGTCAATAAGCATAATAAAAATATCCTGTCTCACCCCTTATATGTCTGTGGCGTGTAAGTGAATCTTATATCCCATATGCCATGATCTGGTCTAGCCTAAGGACTTCAATCAGTACAGCTCCAGATGCTAATCAATCCACTTACAAAGAATACTAAGTCTTAAACTACTAAGTACTACTTCAATGGCCAAGTAAGATCCTTCTAATTCTATAGTTCGAAACTAGATCCACTTTCATCTCAAAACCTTTGGTAGGTACTCAAAAAGATCACTAGGGTTTTTTATTTTCATTTCATCATTGATAAGTGCTTGAGTAGACATATTTTTATATATGTTTTACATGCATTGAGCATCATTTTTACTGTGGTTTATGTCTCATATTGTGTATTTGGTGTTCTTTTATGCATATAGGTTGTGAATGCCTTGAAGTGTAAAAAGGAAGCAAAGATAGGCTATAAAGACACAATGTTGGGAGTTCTTGTTCAATTCAAGGACCAAGATACGAGAGGAGTTCATAAACGTGGAGATGTGTGCCGACTTCCAAGAAGATTCAAGTCAATTCACTAGTTGGAAGGGCACAAAGGCAGCCACATTTTCATGTTCCTTTTTTGTGAAGATTGCAAGACCTCTCAAAGATACGTCGATGAAGAAAAATTTTATAGCCTACCACATGGACGTGTGCCCAGACATGTGGCCTCAAGAGAAGAGTATTTGGATCTCGGTTTGCAAAAAGTACTGTAGTAATCTTGCTGTAGCAGTACTGTAGTAAAGTTACTGTTCACGCACCCGCGTGGAAATTTCTGCAGCCCACGCGGCGCGTGGAAAATCCACACAGGCGCGTGAGGGCACGTGACAGGCGCGATTTTGGGCTTTAAATAGGCCGTTTGCCCTATTTTAGAGGAGACTTTGGCGAGGGTTTTCGCGAGCACTTTGAAGGCAAGGCGGCTAGGGTTTTGTAGGAGGTCTTTGGCGATATTGGTGGGCGTCCATCACCAACTTTGATCGATCTTCTCTCCGTCATAGCAAAGAGGGAGCCTTCGGCGACCTAGCTTCGGAGAAGGATTCTTGAAGACGTTGGGCGACCCATCAAGGCCATCATCACGAATTTAAGGGGGTTTTACTTCATGGCTTTCATTGCTTTTCATTGTAATAATCATTGTTTTGTAACTTGCTCCATGGAGGGCTAAACCATTGTAGGTATTTGGGCATGTGAACCCTAGGATTTATGTTTTCGTAATGATTTGCTTTATGTTTCTATTAATTCGAGTTGATTTGAGTTTTAACCTTGTATTCCTATTGCTTGCTTGTTCAATTAATCCTCGAGGTTGATTGGATTTGCATGATTTGTTACTTTGATGTGAGAGAGGTCTCCATTAGAGTTAGAATGTCAAGGTTAAAGAGGGTTGAGAGGGTGAGTCATGAGATAGTGGAGTGTCGCCTCTCCCTTCCGATTGAGTGTTTCCTATCTCCGTATTCCCTAAACTCTATGCAACCATATTTGGTGTTAGGCGTGAGATTGAGAGATTTCTCCACTGGGACCTTGTAGGGGGTTAGAGATCCTTCATCGGGAATTAGGGTTGGATCTATCCTTAGGAATCGGTTTCACTCTTAGGTGTCCCTTGAGCGTATTGTGGTCATATGGGGTGTGAGGTGTTGAGACTGAGTGATTTCTCCGCCGGGACCTTGTAGGGGACTAGTACCGGTGGCTTGGAGGCAAGAACCGGTTGTTCTTGGATTACCTCGACTCATTAGACTGGGTTTAGAAGCATTTAGTAAATCTTGAGCTTCATGTTAGATCCTAGGGGGAGCATTGCCCGGATACCTCTTCTTTATTGATTGAGATCTCCTTTACTCGTTTTCTTGCTCGCTTGCTTGCTTATTAATTCTCTTGCAATTAGTTCATTTCATCATATCCATTGATTTTGACTAGATAATTAAGAATTGGTTAATACTAATACTTTCGTTCCCTGTGGATTCGACTACCCACTCACCTGGGTAATTATTACTTCGACACCCGTGCACTTGCGGTACATACACGCATATTCGGACGTGTCAATCATTCATTTCTTTTTGTTTTTTTTTCGAGTCTGACTAACGTAGACTGCATCAACATCATTTTGAAATCTTTCTGGAGGGTGCACATGCTGATTAGGCACAAGAGCCACCCAACTACTCGATTACAGTCTATATAGACGCATTCATGCTTCAACAGCAGAGGAATACTGACAAAGACTAATTTTTTTTTTTTTTCACATTCACCCTAGATCACATCTTCAGAGTAGTCTACATGCCCCAAAACTAGGATTAGCTCAAAAAGATTTAGAAGTTCTTAAGATAACATTGAAGGATAGAACTTAGTGTTCTAAGGCCAAGTACTCAAAGTAGTGTGTTATGCATCCAAGAGAGTTAGAGTAGTCACATTGGCTATTCCTAGGGCATCGATAAAAAAATTCAGTGGACAAGACAATACTAAGGGTAAAACAGGATTCAATAAAGCATATAAACAAATAACTCACATCAATCATTAATCCAAGCTAAAAGAATCTTATAAGAATGAACAAAGCCATCATAGGTAACACTAGCATGTAGTAAATAGTCCTAATACATGAAATACACCCACCCCCACACTTAGTGTTGTACATTGCCCTCAATGTACACTAATCATGAAAAACATGCAAGATGAAGCAATGCAAATAATAAAGGAGGATGAAAATGAACTCCCTGGTTCAACTTGTGCTCGTCGTGAGGTAGGACGTGAGAAAGTGTGTGGTGAGTAATACATGTCCCGTCCGACCTACATTAAAACCAGGAAAGCTCACCAAATTCCCTTAATGCCCTGCGAGGCAAAAAGGGGACATCATCATTCCACAAAGATTTAAAAATACAAGCACAAGGGGAAAACTTGAGAGTAGTCAACAAAAAGACAAAGATGAAAATAAACTACAGTTCGACAACACAAGTCGGTAGGGTAGAACCATGCCAACTTAACAAAATACAAAACAAAGCAAGCAAAAGTAAACAATATTTGTCCAAACTCCAACAAGTTGCTACTCATCACAATCTGATGGTGGTGGTGGTGGCATAGCGGTAGAAGAGGTAGCTACAGTGTGCGGGGATGAACCACAGTAGGAGGTGATGAAACAGTGAAGATCTGCCTTGAGCCGGCACTGTCCCTCAATGATCTGGTAAAGCTGACCATGAATCTCACACTGCTCCTCACGCACAGCCTGAACCTCGCCCTCAATCCCCCTCAGTCTCATGTCGAAGTCAGGTAAAGATGTAGCACCGGGGGTAGGAGCAGGTGCGCACTCAGGGTCTAACCCTGTGTGCTCAGTCTGTTGCTGACTAGACTCACCAGTGGCCTGGTGGCGTGTGGGCCGGCCATGCGTGATCACCAAGCTGATTGCCCGTATGTGGGTTGGTCCGAGGGGTACTGTACCTCCTACAACGGCCATGCCTCGCGTCTGCTCAAGTAAACCCATGCCACGGATCAATCTAGTCACATAGGGCCCAATAAATATAGCTCCCAATCGTGAATACGGGCCCTGGTGAAGTAATGCATCGGCGACAAGGTGGCCATGGTGAGTAGGGCATCGCTCGAAGATGCCATACATCATATAAATATCAGCTTGAGTGATAACCCCGTTGCTATCGGTCCGGCCCCAAATAGATAGAGCAATCAAAGCATGAATGAATCTGTGTGCCGGGTCAATCATACGTGAAGCCTTTCATGTTTGATCATCACCCGCCAAAGTCACCCAATAGTTTCTTCGACCTACTCCACTTGGGAAATCAAGCTTAAGACGTTTACCGGGCATGGAGTTGATAAACTCATCATCATAGATCCCCAAGTACTTTGCAAAATCCAAGTGGTGCATAGTACGCTTCCTTCCAAAAGCTTGAAAACGAATGGTGAGAATTTTCCTGTTCCACACAGAATCTCCTTCTTGTTGTGCCTCAAATGTACTCAAAACCTCCAAGGTTAGTTGACGAAAGGTTGGCTCATTTATGGCAAAAAGCTTGTCCCAACAATTTATTCATAGCCATTCCCTTACTTGACTTGCAATCCCAAGATTCTCCACAAGTCCCCACTCAAGGTAGCACAATGTTCAAAATGGTTTGGTTTTCAGCCGATCATATCTCTCTCGATGATGGGATAGCTTAAAGACGGGCTCATCGGGTGTAGAGGAGGGCCCGGTGGTCCTTGGGGGCTTGGAGGCGAGCCGTTTTGTGTTAGGCATCCCTACAATGAAGATAACGTTGTTCAAGCTCATAGGGGTACAAGGAAAAGTAAAAGAAAATGCTAGAGATAGAGGAAACTCAAGAAAAATCAAAGTTTTAAGGTCATACGGCCGTATAGGGGCCGTATGGTCACTATTCATACGGCAAGAGTTTCCCCTATATTCAAAGCATCGAAATTTTTTACATAAAATTGAAGGCAAATCCATCCATGACAATCACATCATTCAAACCAAGCAAAATGCTAAATAAATCTCACAAAAAATCTCCAAGAATGCCCAAGAAATGAGAAAAATAAAACTAGGGATAGAAAAAGTATACCGATGAAATCTTGAGAAAACAAGCTTTAAACTTGAGGAAAACCACTAGATCGACGTCTCAAATGGATGAAGAGAGGATTTATGAAGAAAAATGAAGAGATTTGGTCAAGAATTGAGTGAGAATGAAGAGATAAAATCGGTGGAGAAAGAGAGAAAAGAAGAGAATGGAAGAAGGAGAGAGAGAGGGATTAAAAGGGGGGACCCGACCCCATACGGCCCCCATACGGCCCAGTATGGGGGCCGTATGGGTCAAATGGCTCTCTCAGCCGAGAGGGCATCCCGTAACAGATGGGCCCCTACGGGGCCGTATGGGGGGCCGTCTGTGACGGCACAGAGCCTCTGTGTCGTCTTAGACGGCCACCATACGGTCCAGTAAGGTCGTATACCCATTAGAATCAATTAAAATTTCAAAAATCTGCCACCAAATGATGAAAAAATGATATAGCAAGCTCAAAGACTCCTCCAAAAATGAGTGAATTGAATAAAACGATGATCAAGTGCATGAATTAACACCTAAATATGAGTTTCTCAAGAAGTTGCATAAACATACCACAATTTAAACGATGAGAGCAAAGTGCCAAGTGCATGAGCATGAACTTATTCAAAAACAAACAAGACTAAGAAATACGAAAATTTGAAATGAACTAGGAACTAAAATATGAAAAATGCAAGCACACCCCCGAACGCTAGGGTTGCCTCCCAAGAAGCGCTTGTTTAACATCACAAGCCTGACGTACCTCATTCCTTACCTGATGGGGGTTCAGAGAGTTTGATGCCACCCCCGGTTTCCTTTGTAGCATTGTTATTAAAGTAAAATTTTAATCGTTGCCCATAGACCTTAAAAGTGTCATTTTCCGGGTGGGTTACCTCAACCGCTCCATGTGGAAAGACTTGAGTAACCGTGTATGGACCTTACCAACGTGATCTTAGCTTCCCCAAAAATAATTTCAGCATGGAGTTGAACAGTAGGACTTGATCTCCTTTGTGAAACTGCTTAGGGTGCTTGATGCATCTGTCATGGTACTCCTTGACTTTTTTTCTTTATATAGCTTTGAACTCTCATAGGCCGTGGAGCGCCGCTCATCAAGTTCATAGTTGGAGCTTCCTCTTACACCCTGCAAGAGTAGGATCAAGATTCAGAAACTTAATAGCCCAATATGCTTTATGCTCGAGCTCAACTGGTAAATGACAAGATTTTCCATAGACTAGTCTATATGGAGTGATCCCAATAGGAGTCTTGTTGGCTGTTATGTATGCCCAGAGAGCGTCATCGAGATGTTCTGCCCAATCTCTTTGGTTCTGAGATACAGTCTTCTCCAGGATTTGCTTTAAGTCCCTGTTAGACACTTCTACTTGCCCGCTAGTTTGTGGGTGGTATACTGTTGCCATTTTATGGGACACTCCATAGCGCTTCAATATCTTTGCGAATTGGGCATTACAGAAATGAGTGCCTCCGTCACTAATGATAGCCCGTGGTGCGCCAAACCTGGAGAATAATTTCTTCAAAAATTTCACCACCACCCTTGCATCATTTGTTTGCAATGCTTGAGCCTCCACCCATTTAGATACATAATCAACTGCCACAAGTATGAACTTGTATCCATGGGAGTTCGGAAAAGGTCCCATAAAATCAATCCCCCACACATCAAAAACTTCAGAGGCTTGGTTCCAAATTTGGGGCATCTCGTCCCGGCGAGATATGTTACTGACCCGCTGACATCTATCACAAGCTTGAATGAATTTCTGGGTGTCATGGAACACCAATGGCCAATAGAAACCTGCATCAAGAATTTTCTTCATTGTTCTATTCACATCATAATGGCCACCAGTGGGTCCCGAGTGGCAATGCCTCAAGATGCTTAGACCCTCAACCCTAGAAACACATCTTCGAGCTACCTGATCGGAACAAACCCTGAATAGGTATGGATCTGACCAGATGTAGTGCTTGAGTGATTGTGAACCCTAGGATGTATTCATTTCATTGAACTTCTTTATTATGCTTTCAATAAATTGATGTTTATTATGATTTCCAACCTTGAATGCTTGATTGTATGAACATTTCCCCTAGACTGACACTAGGGTTGAGAGTTCTTGTTGGTAACCTTGTGAGTGAGTGACACACCACGAGCGTTAGACAAAGCTAGGTTGGAGAGGGTTGAGAGGGTGAGTCGAGAGCTACAGGAGCGTCCTCTTTCCCCTCCGACATGATAGATTCTACCTCCATTCCTTGAGTTCTTTGAGGCTATAATAGAGTTAATGGTCTAAGTGATGAACCTCCTCTGGGGCCTAGTTGCGCGTGCAATGGAGTGAAGCGTTGAGGGAATCTTAGTATCTAGGGCTTAATTGTGGCTAGGGACCTTCCGCCTGGACCAAAGGGTTAGGCCTATAATTAGGAAGTGATTTATCACTTGGAATCCCTAGAACTCATTGCAACTTTATTCGAGTGCGAGGTTGAGAGGTTATTTAATCTCTCCTCCGGGACATGAATAGAGTTAGGCATAGTTGACCTTAGGTTTGCGACTATGTATGTAAGGATTTCCACGACTCATCATTGCATTGATTACGAAGCATAATAGACTGTTCTTGCACTTGAAGCGATTATCCTAGGTAAAGCATTATCGATTGCCTTGCCTCCTCTTTACTTTTGCTCTCTTACTTGTTGCTTTTAATTGTTGAGAATTGAATCATTATCACACTTATTATTGTTGATACTCCACATATCTAAGAATCGAATTAAGTGTCTTTACTCCCTACTTCCTGTGGATTCGACTCCGCTCACCCTGGATTATTACTTCGACAAACCCGTGCACTTGCAGGATATACGCAAGGGGATCTTGTCAAGTGTTCTTCAGGGAATGAGTCATTAATGTCCTTGTCTCTCATAGTTTCTGTGCTAGAGCCCTCCAAATGGGATAAATGATCAGCTACAAGATTCTCTGCTCCCCGCTTATCCTTAATCTCCAGGTGAAATTCTTGAAGCAGCAAGACCCACCTAATCAAACGTGGTTTGGCATCTGATTTGTGAAGCAAGTACTTCAAAGCTGAATGATCGGTGTACACCACCACTTTAGAAAGAACCAAATATGACCGGAACTTATCAAAGGCAAATACCACAGCAAGTAGCTCCTTTTCAGTCATAGTGTAATTCGCTTGGGCTCCCGTTAGAGTCTTACTTGCGTAGTAAATGGGGTGGAAATGTTTGTCCCTCCGCTGACCAAGCACTGCCCCAACTGTAAAGTCACTTGCATCACACATCAATTCGAATGGGGAGTCCCAATCTGGAGCTACCATAATCGGCGCTTGAATTAGTTTCTCCTTGAGTGCCATGAAGGATGTCATGCAGTCATTATCGAACTCGAATGGGACATCCTTTTCCAATAACCTTGTTAGGGGTCTAGAAATTTTAGAAAAATCCTTGATGAATCTTCTATAGAACCCGGTATGTCCCAAAAAACTTCTTATGGCCCTCACAGAATTTGGAGGTGGCAATTTTTCGATGGTGGAAATCTTTGCCTTGTCAACCTCAATTCCATCTTTTGAAATTTTGTGCCCCAAGACTATCCCCTCTTGGACCATGAAATGACATTTCTCCCAACTTAGCACAAGATTGGTCTCCTCACATCGAATGAGGACCCGCTCAATGTTCTTGAGGCACACATCGAATGAATCACCAAAGACGGAAAAATCGTCCATAAACATATCCATAAAATTTTCTACCATGTCTTCAAAAATGGCCGTCATGCATCTCTGAAAGGTGGCCGGGGCGTTACATAGCCCGAAAGGCATGCGGCGATAAGCAAATGTGCCATACGGACAAGTGAATGTAGTCTTCTCCTGATCTTCGAGGGCGATGGGAATTTGGAAATAACCAGAGAACCCATACAAAAAACAATAGTAGGCATGCCCAGCTAATCGCTCCGGCATTCAATTTTCTATAGTCAATGCATACTCTCCACCCAGTTGTTGTACGAGTTGGGATTAACTCATTTTTCTAATTGGTAATTACGGTCATTCCCCCTTTCTTTGGACCACTTGTACAGGGCTAACCCACTCACTGTCTGATATCGGGTAGATAATGCCCGCATCGAGAAGCTTGATGATTTCTGCCCGGACCACCTCTTTCATATTTGGATTAAGTCTTCGTTGTGGCAAGGCTTTGGGTCTGTGATCGTCCTTCATTAGAATTTTATGAGTGCAAACAGATGGATTTATCCCTCTTATGTCAGTAATCTTCCAAGAAATTGCTCTCTTGTGTCTCTTTAGTACATCCACCAACCCATTCTTCTACTCAATTGTTAGGTTCGAAGAGATGATTACTGGAAGTTTTGTACCTTCTCCCAAAAAGGCGTACTCAAGGTGTTCAGGTAGTGTTTTCAACTCCAAATTTGGTGCTTCCTCAGTTGACGACATCAACCCTCTGTTCCAAAGTCCATCACCTTGTTCGGACCCTACTTCTTCTATAGACCCCGCACTCTCATCAGAACTGTTGTCTGTACCATGAACACGAAACTCATAACATTCGGCATTATTTCCTAGACCTTCATGCTGCTCAAACTGTTGCCCCAAGTTGCACTCCTGTACCCTTGCTGACACTTGGCCCATTTCAACATGGCCCTCAAAGGTGGGATTCATGGTAGCAAACTGTCGACCCTCGGTAGTCAAAACAAACTGTTCAATTAGTGATATGCTTCCTTCGCTCTCTGATGGTGTTCCACTTTTCATAAAAGTCTCAAACACTGTTTGCCAGTTGCAACCATCAAAAGATATGCTAGAATCCCCAGATGGCAACAGAGTATATAAATGGTTGTCTGGAGGGTGTGAAAAATGTTGCTGAGTCTGTGAATTAATCCAACCATCAAATCTGTGTACACAGTCTTCCAACTTGATGTTCGGATTAGCCATGATGTACGCATGAGACAGACGTGTCATGCATAGTACCTTGCAAAACCAAGAAAGATGATAGAAAGTTAAGACAAAAGGAAAAGAAAAATAACGACAAGAAATGAGTAAAGAATGAAATGGCTAGAGTAATAATCTAAAAGATTCCTAGAATTCCTTAAGATCCCCGGCAACGGCGCCAAAAACTTGATTGCTTCACCGCAAGTGTAAGGGATCGCCAAGTAATACCCCGTGTAAAGACACGAGGATCGCATTCCACGGGGCTAAGGATCTCCTATTACTCCTTCTCGAGCTATTATCAAGCCTAAGATCTCAAATGATGGATTTTTACTCTACTAAAAGCAATTAAAACTAAAACAAGGTTATGAACAAATTAGAGAGCACAAGCAATGAGCAAGCAAGAAATTCAATATAATGCAAAGGCCTATGGATGTGGATCCCCTTGAGGGGTTATCATGCAACATGGATGATGATCTAAAGATGCAAGGGTAAAAATGGACCATGAGATTCCAAGATGAGAACAACCCCAATTTCTCGGCGATTGAACCCTAATCCCATACAAACATAGATAGGAATTTCTTCCAAATCTACATTCCTTCGATTGCATTAAATACGAGGAAATCTCACATAGGAATAAACCTACTCTTCTTCGGATTAAAACTACATGGAGGGCTACCAAACACCCAATTTCTCGGCGTGATGATACAAGTATCCCCTTCTAATCTATTCATGATCTAATACATGCGAGCAAGTCACATCTACATGCATCACTCATAAAAGAGCTACGGATTTCTCCTTAGTGTAGCACTTAGCATGAAAACAATGGATTAAATCTCAAAATTACCCAAGCATGGAATTAACAAGTTATCATCCAACATACATGATAAAACCCCTCAAGGTTCACCAACACCCGGTGGCCTTGGGGGTCTAGTGTGTCATCATCCCACAACAAGCAATACAACCAAGCAAAACATGAAACAAAAGCATAAATGACACTCCCTAGATGAAATGGTGAAGGAGGAGGTGAAGAATGTGCCGAATGACGCTTTCCCCGCCAAAGGAGTGCCAAATGACACTTCCTCTAGCCGTGGGTCTCCTTCCTTCAAATCGTGGTAGATCTCCCCTTGAATGATGTTTCCTTCTTACCTTGAGAATCTTGGACCTTGGGCTTGGATGACTTTCTAGCTTCCTTGCCCTTCTTCTCCTACCCAAGGTCACCCAAAAACTCTCAAGTGATCTCCCCAAAGTCGACCAAGAAAAGGTCCAGCCAAAAGTCCTCTTTTCTGCCCTAAAAGTTGGTATTTATACCCCCCCGAAGCATACGGGTCGTATGGGGGTCATATAGCACCCAAAAACCCTAGATTCGTGATCCATACGGGGTGCATACGGCCCCCATACTGGGTAGTTTGGAAATTTGGGCAGACACTTCAAATCAATCTGCTGCTACAGTACATACGGTCCCCATATTGGGTAATATGGGGGTAGTATGAAATTCCTGTTTTTTTCTCTTTTCGCCCAAATGATATGTTCTTGTTCTCTATGGCTTCCTTATGCCCTACAAAGCAAATAATAGACGATTAAGCGCAAAACGGGCATCAAACCTCACAAAATACATGCAAAGTGAATACGATATATACTTGAAAACATCTACATTTAGACACTTATCAGTGCACTTGCGGGTGTACACATTTCGTGTCGATCAAGTTTTTGGCGCTGTTGCCGGGGACCAATCACTGTGGAATATTTGGAAAGCTTTACACTTGTTGATTTAGCCTTTTCTTTTTCTTTTGTTTTTTCTCATTTGTTTTGTTTGCCTTTTGTGTTTTTGGTTGTTGAACTTTTGTAATTATTGCATCTTTTTAATTTTCTTTCACACCTTTACTTTAATCATGTGTATAACTAACAACTATCTTACGACTCCTTGTCTGTAGTATCCCCACCCTTTCTACTCAGATGAACCAATTCAGCGGGATAACATGGACTTCAATTACAATCAACGGAAGGAAGGTTTTTAAGAGGACTCACTTTCGCAAATTGTTCGAAATCGAGGAGCTCAATCGGTCTTCAATGACTACCTTAAATCAAAATGGGGAAAGAGGATAGAAGAAACTTTCTTATCCAGTAGTCAGCCCAATTGCATTCATGAAGAACTAGACAATGGACCGGAGGGACCACTCAAGTTAACTTGTTCAATTAATGAGGAGGTCATTCAACCCACACTTGAAAGCCTAAAAGAGGTGAACTACGCCCTGAGAGATGATTCGAATACAATTGAGGCAGAGTTTCAAGCGAAGGAATTTAGTTCGAGCAGTGATGGTGATTTAGATAAAATGGGGGAGATAGAGAAACATGATTTTAAAATTACGGAAGGGTAAAGTCATCAATTGAAGAACCACAAGAATTAGAATTGAAACCCCTCCCTGAGCACTTAGAGTATGCCTTCCTGGGGACAAAATTGACACTCCCTGTTGTCATCGCTTCAGATTTAACAAGGGAACAGAAGGATCAGCTCTTGAGCGTGCTGAGAAGGCACAAAAAGGATATTGAGTGGAAGATCTCTGACATTAGAGGAATCAACCCATGTTTTTGTACTCATAAAATACTCATGGAGGATAATCACAAACCTACTGCAATTCCCCAACGAAGGCTTAACCCCAACATGATGGAGGTCGTGAAAAAGGAAGTCATAAAGTTGCTTGATGCGGGCATTATTTACCCGATCTCTGATAGCGCATGGGTGAGCCCAGTGCAAGTGGTGCCAAAGAAAGGGGGATGACAGTCATCACTAATGAAAAAATTGAGCTTATCCCCACGAGAACCGTCACAGGTTGGAGAGTCTGCATTGACTATAGGAAACTCAATGATGCTACAAGGAAGGATCATTTTCCTTTACGATTCATTGACCAGATGCTCGACAGACTTGCAGGACATTCGTATTACTGTTTCTTGGATGGACTTTCGGGATACTTTCAGATTCTTATCACCCCAGAAGACCAAGAGAAGACTACTTTCACTTGCCCCTACGGGATAATTGCGTATCATCGAATGTCCTTTCGGCTTTGTAATGCACTAGCTACATTCCTGAGATGTACGCTTGCAATCTTTGAGAATATGGTGGAAGATATTATGGAGGTGTTTATGGATGATTTCTCGGTCTTCGGAGATTCATTTGAGTTGTGCCTTAAAAATCTTGAGTGAGTCTTAAAAAAATGTAAGGAGACTAATTTGGTTCTCAGTTGGGAGAAATGCCATTTTATGGTCAAGGAAGGCATCATTCTCGGTCATAAGATTTCAAGGAGAGGAATTGAAGTAGACAGAGCAAAAATTTCCATCATTGAGAAATGGCCTTCCCCAAGCTCAGTAAAGGCAATCCAAAGCTTCTTGGGACATGCAGGCTTTTATAGAAGGTTTATCAAAGACTTTTCTATAATTACCTGACCGTTAACAAAGCTCTTGGAAAAAGATGCTCGTTTTGAGTTCAATGATGATTGCATGAAGGCTTTCCTTTGTTTGAAGAAGAAACTTATTGAAGCACTAATAGTGGTTTCTCCAGATTGGAGTTTAACTTTTGAGGTGATGTGTGATGCAAGTGACTATGCAGTGGGTGCAGTATTAGGGCAAAGGCGGGATAATCACTTCCATCCTATTTATTATGCAAGCAATACTTTGAATGATGCTCAGGAAATCTACAGTACCACGGAGAAAGAGTTGCTAGCGGTGGTCTTTGCTTTTGATAAATTTCGGTCATACTTGGTGCTATCCAAGGTAATTGTTTACACTGATCACTCTGTACTCAAATACCTGCTTAGTAAGTCAGAGGCTAAACCTCGGTTGATCTGTTGGGTGCTTCTACTATAAGAGTTTGATTTAGAGATAAGAGATAAAAAGGGCGCAGAAAACTTGGCTGCTGATCATTTATCACGCCTTAAGGGCCCAATGATGTGGAGTTAAAAAGAGAAGGGATAATTGTCACATTTCCTGTGGAACAATTATGTAGCATTTAATCAGTGACAGACGATGAGACTCTGTGCTTTGCTGACATTGCCAATTATCTTGCAGCAAAGATCCTACCCAAGGGGCTTACTCATCAACAAAAGAAAAAATTCTTCGCCGATTTAAAGCACTATATATGGGAAGACCCCTATTTGTTTAGAATTTGTGCTGATCACATTGTCAGGAGGTGTGTTTTGTTGAAAGAAGGACAGGATATTCTGCTGCATTGTCATTCGGGCCCGACTGGGGGCATTACAGTGGAAGTAGAACACCTAAGAAGGTTCTTGATGCAGGGTTTTACTGGCCCACAATTTTTCAAGATGCTCAAACGATGGTGCAACATTGTGATAAGTGCCAAAGAGCCCGTAATATCTCAAAAAGAGATGAAATGCCGCAATCGTGGAATCAAGCTTGTGAGATATTTGATGTTTGGGGATTGATTTCATGGGACCGTTTCCTAGTTCTCACGGTAATAAATTCATCCTTGTTGCAGTGGATTATGTCTCCAAACGGGTGGAGGCGCAAGCACTTCCATCTTGCGATGCGAGGGTCATGGTGAAATTCCTCAAGAAATTGTTCTCACAATTTGGCACTCCACGGACAATCATTAGCGATCAGGGCACTCATTTTTGCAACTCCCAACTCGAAAAAGTGTTGAAGCGATATGGAGTATCACATAGAATCTCAACTGCTTACCATCCCTAAACAAATTGTCAAGTTGAGGTATCTAATAGGGAATGGAAGAGAATCTTAGAGCAAATGGTAAGTCATCACAGAAAGGATTGGGAAGATCAACTTGACGATGCACTCTGGGCATATAGAATGGCATTTATGACACCTATTGGATCAACACCGTATCAGTTGGTTTATGGGAAGGCTTGTCACTTGCCCGTCGAACTAGAGCACAAGGCTTATTGGGCTATAAAGCAATTAAACTTTGACCCTCATATAATCGGCCATAAGAGAAAATTCCAGTTAAATGCGTTGGATGAATGATGAGCCATGGCATATGAAAGCTCAGTGCGTTACAAAGAGAAGACAAAGGAATACCATGACAGACACATAAAACAAGCTAAACATTTCCAAGTCAGAGATCAAGTGCTTCTCTTCAATTCACGACTAAGGCTTTTCCCGGGAAAATTGAAGTCGAGGTGGTATGGGCCATATACGGTATCACAAGTATTTCCTCATGGTGCCATGGAAATTTGTCACCCAACAAAAGGTGTGTTTAAATTCAATGGCTATAGGTTGAAACATTATTTTCCAAGTGGCAACCCAACTCCAAGGGCTCGAGGTAACTTCCATCCATTTGTTCCACCATGATCGTTTGAGGTAATGCACGTCAAGCTAACGACGTTAAACAAGTGCTTCTTGGGAAGCAATCCAAGTTCATTTCATTCCTCGTATTATTTTTCTCATTTGTGTTTGTGTGTTTAACTTGTACTTTTAGTGTGGTTTGGTTGTATATGTGTTTTCATCATTTTTCTTAGCTAATAGCCTTCATATTCTCATATTTGTCATGTGGTCTTTGAGTAATTCTTGTTTTTGATGTAATCTTTATGATGTTTTGAGTGTTTTGTCGATGTTTCTGGCTTTATTTTTCATGGCTTTAATCATAAACGAAGTGTGCAATGCGTGGAGAATCGACGTGTGTCAGGAAAATCTCGAGGATCGTCCTTGCGGCCGCAAGGATGCCCCTCGGGACTCATCCAGTGAGTCTTGAGGACCATCCTTGTGGCCGCAAGGATGCCCCTCAAGACTCATCCCGAGGGTCTTGAGGACCATCCTTGCGGTCGCAAGGATGGTTGGCAAGACCACCCGAGTGAAGGTTATACTTAAGGACTTAGGGCAGCACACTATTCATTCATCTTCTCCACACTTCTACCCTCTTCTCCCTCATTTCTCCACCGTTTTCCTTCTTTTTTTTTGCTCTAGTTTTCTCTTCTTCCCCTCTTCTCCATTTTAGTGACATAAAATTGGAGTTTGAGCAAGCTTTTGGCCAGATCCAACCATTATATTTGCTCATCTTACTCTTGGTTGAAGGTTTGTTCTTTCACTCAAAACTTTGAGCTTTTCATGCTTTTGTGGGTGAAGTTTCTTGGATTTTTGTTGTTGAATGAATGATTAATGATTATCAAGAATTTTTCCTTGATTTGTAGAATTTTTGGCTACTTTTACAAGCAAATTTCTTGAAATTTTTTTCGAATTTACTGTAGCACTGGCCATTGTCTTGAATTTTTTAGATTCTTTTGGTGCTTTCTTTGCTTGTAAGTTGGTTGAATGATCTTGACTTTGCTTGTGCAAGATGCCCATCAAGAGATTTGCTTCCAAGAGGGCTAGGAGTTAACCTACTCCTCCCGTGCAAGAACTAAGGTTTTCTAAAGAAGGACACAAAACACGTTATGCACTCTTATCACGCAAGGTG
Source organism: Dioscorea cayenensis subsp. rotundata (assembly GCF_009730915.1). Taxonomy (NCBI): domain Eukaryota; kingdom Viridiplantae; phylum Streptophyta; class Magnoliopsida; order Dioscoreales; family Dioscoreaceae; genus Dioscorea; species Dioscorea cayenensis. The sequence goes on along the minus strand of NC_052485.1, from coordinate 19,409,441 downwards.
TTCGGCACGGATCATTAATTTTTCGAACCTTGTACTTATCTCCCTCATTATGTGGTATGCCCCTGATCCATGTTGAGCAATTTGGAATCACACCAGGGAATCATGGAAGTTTCTTTACTCCATTTCTGTGCTTATTGTTTTTCATTCCCCATTTTTCTCTGCTGACTTAGGACAATGTATGAGGACAATGTATGACTTTAGGTGTGGGGATGTTTTTCTTACTTGGAGTATTTTATCCTTTTGCGTGCTTAATACCTATGATGGCTATGATTGTTTAGTTAGGGACTTCCTGACTTGGTAGAATGATAGGTGTGAGCTGTACATTGCATGTGCTTGAATGTAGCTCTGTTTCATCTTTAGTGCACATGTATACATGTTCACGATCACTTCCACCTTGTACGCTCTAACCAACCAATCATGATGACATTGGCATTAATTTGTCAAATTCGGTCTTCAATGCTCTTTTAAAAGCTTCTGAGTTCCTTCACTGAACTTGTTTGTAGCAGGTTGATTGTCAGGGATCATGAGAGGTTAAAAAAAAAAAAGGGTCTATGTCAGTATTCCTCTGCTTTATAAGTTTATAAGCATTAATGCGTCTATGTATACTGTAATTGAGTAAGTGGGTGACTCTTGTGCCTAACCAGCATATGCATTCATCTGAAAGATTATTTTAAGTGCAGTCTATGTTAGGCGGACCCAAGAAAAAGAGAAAGTGTGTATAAGTGTGTGGGAAGAAAATAAAGCATCTCTTGTGATCTTTTGGAACCTGTTACATAATCACTTAAGGGTTAAAATCGTGTTGAGGAACCGGAGGACTTTTACTTGAGTATTGAAAAAGTCTTTGGCACTTTAATATCATCTTCATTATGTGTGAGGTGAAAGGGCATCCTGGGATAATCCAGGGTGTGGACGTCAAGGTGGGAGGTTGCACACACTCATTGGGGCATTCTAGATGAGACAAAGCTAATATCACTTCACTATTCATCGACCAGCTCACTCCTTGATTTCTGTCCATTCGTGCTTGTGGAGTTCTTTACTTTTGAGCTTGAGGTCGTATTTTTCACCGTTTATCTTATTTCCCTTAGTTCTTCATGTTTGTTTGCTTGGGGACAAGCAAACGCTTAGGTGTGGGGATGTTTGATCAACGTCTAAAAGTATGTATTTTGCATGTATTTGTTATATATTATTCTTTATATTTATTTGTTGAATCGATGCCTTTTTGGTCTAAATAGTAGTATTTTTGCATTTCAGACCTTTTAGAAGCCCTGGTAGCTCGGCGATGCGATTGTGGATGAATTTGGCATCAAAACGGCATTTTCGGGTGCCGGGATTAATGTAGCACAGTACTGTAGTGGTCTTACTATAGCAGTCACTGTAGCTCATCGTGGGCTTCTTGGCAGAAAACTGAAATTCCCGAGGGGTCGGTATACGGCCGGTATACTGACCCATTTACCTGTCGGGATCTGGGCACTTATAAGGTCTTGAACGACATTTTTTGGGCATCTTCTTCTTGATTCTTCTTCTTCTTTTGCGAAAAAAGGCCGGCTAGGGTTTGGAGAACACTTCCACATCACTCGAACCCAAGCTTTAGGAGGGCAAAAAGGGAGGAAATCCGAGCATTTTCTCGGCGGGGAGAGCAAGAATGAGGAGGATCTACATTTAGGGCATCATTGCTTGGAGGTTGAATACAACGGGAAGCCACCCCTTCGAGTGGCGTCTTCGGAAGGCTTTCTCCGGGGATTCTTGCATCATTTGACCTTCATCATTTGAGAAAGTGTTCCTCATGTTTACTTTAGTTATTTGTGTGGATTATTTGGTTTTCTTGTTGAACATGAACAAGTAAACCCCTAGGTCACCGGATGTAGGTGAACCTAGGGGGTGAAGTTGTGATGTTTTTGATTGTTTGAGTAGTTTATGCATGTTTGGCTTGTTGTGATCCTTTTTTGGTGTTCTTCCTTGTTTTGGTATATTTGATGAGTGTTGTATCAAATTCTTGGTAGCACTTTCTAGCATGACCATTGCCTTAGTGCTAGACTCCACCAAACTAGGAAGGGTTCATTGTATAAATATGCCATGACCATCGGGTATTTGTACCCCTCCAATCCTAGGGTTGAAAACTACTTGCGTTTCCACCCTAACTTGTGAAAACCGACATTCTCCTTGCAACCGTGTGGGAAGTTGGGCGGAAGAGATTCCGCGCTCAACACTTGCACCGGGTTAGGGGTCAATTATCATGACCATCGGGTTGACCTAGGTCTTGGTTTTCTCGGTCCAACTAGCCACGTGTTTTATTACTCAATTTCCTACTCACTATAGTAGCCCCCTTGGGAATCCGCATCCGTGACCGTTTTCCAACCTTGGGCATCTCCCGTATTTTACTTGTTTCGTACTTCTTAAGATTTCATTTCGCTTTTCGTTTTGCTTTCTTTTCTTCTTTTCTCTTATCTTGGAATCGGTGATCTAAACAACAGGTAAGAAGTGAGTAGGGTAGCTCCTCAGGCCCCTTGGAAATACGACCCATTCGCGCGTGCGCGAGTGGTTTATTACTTGACGACCCCGTGCGCTTGCGGGTGTACACACTTCGTGTCAATCAACTATTCCTAACTCTATACATGTCCCAGAGGAGAGATTAGATAAACTCTCAACCTCGCACTCGAATAGAGTTGCAGAGAGCCCTAGGGATTCCATGTGATAAATCTCTTCCTAATTATAGACCTAACCCTTTGGTCCATGTGGAAGGTCCCTAACCACGATTAAGCACTAGATACTAAGATCACCTCAACGCTTCACTCCGTGCCTGAATAGCTTCCTGAATCCATGCTTTCATCAGGGTAACGCAAATGGGCACACACTCACGTTGTGGATCATTTGCCTCTTTAATGACAGACAAATTGGTGGAGATCTTGTTCTATGTGCATAAGTCAGAATGCTGGAGTGTGACTGCCCTTGTGCCCCTCCAAATGGTTGTGCTAACTCAAATACGAGGAGGTTGGCACATACTCTAGCATCTCACGCCCGATGTATGTCTTCGCGTTTGAACCTTAGCAAGATTTCCTCCAAAATCGGTGCATTATGATCCACATTGGCTTCTTTCCTTCATACTCGGTCTCACAACCCTAACGCACAAAAGTAACATAAAAACACACATATTAGGGTCAAAACTGGAGAAGAGTAATGCTCAACACAAGGAAAGAATGCTTCGCATTAATATCACACAATCACTTATCAACAACGGAGTGAAGTGTTGAGGTGATCTTAGTATCTAGGACTTAATTGTGGTTAGGGACTTTCCACCTGGACCAAAGGGTTAGGTCTGTAATTAGGAAGAGATTTATCACTTGGAATCCCTAGAGCTCATTGCAACTCTATTCGAGTGCGAGGTTGAGAGGTTATCTAATCTCTCCTTCGGGACATGTATAGAGTTAGGCATAGTTGACCTTAGATTTGGGACTATGTATTTAAGGATTTTGATGACTCACCATTGCATTGATTAAGAAGCATAATAGAGAGTTCTTGCACTTGAAACAATTGTCCTAGGCGGAGCATTATCCGAGTACCCCATTTTTATTGATTGCCTTACCTCCTCCTTTACTCGTGCTCTTTTACTTGTTGTTTTTACTTTTGAGAATTGAATCATTGTAACACTTATCACTACTGATTTTTCACATAGCTAAGAAATGGATTAAGTGTTTTTATTCCCTACTTCCTGTGGATTTGATACTCTCTCATCCGGGATTATTACTTCGACAAACCCCTACACTTGCGGGATATACGCAAGGGGATCTTGTCACTAATCCTCAATTTTTATATTCACAAGACCATCTGCACGCATACACAAGGGGATTCAGTGAAGCTCAATAAAAATAAAATCAAATTTGAGTCCACAAAGATATAGAAATGAAATACAACTCGAAGAAATGAAGTACAAAAACATAAAGGCAACTAAAACTAAAAACGCCTCAAGAATCAATGTCGGGGGCTATCTCTGGTGCTGCTATTGATGAAGATGATACCAGTACCACAAAATAAATGAGGATTGAGCGAAGAAAAGAGAAAGGCATGCTTACCGATGAAATGAGGATGGAAAGCTTTGAAAATAACCGGCAAACAACTCTAGAACTCTATAAATAGATGGTGAGAGGTCGAGAAAGCGAGGAGAAGCGACATTTAAGTATTTTGGAGTTAAAGAATGAAGGGGTGCAATAGATTAATAGAGAAAAGTCACAATTGCTTACTGTCTGCACATCTACACGGACATGTGGAAATTACCCACGCCAGTGTGACTCCACAGGAGAGCTCACAGGGATAGAGACACGCCACTGTGTACTCTCGGGATAGCCTCCGAATACATCAACATGCGCGTGTGGACATTCCCTACGCCGGTGTGCCTGACCCACAGGGGCACCCACACGCCCCTGTGTCTTCTCTATCCATCCGAGAAATTTCACTAAGTTATCCACACGCCCTTGTGAAAATTCCACAATGCCGTGTGGAAATTCACAAGGGCAATCACAGGGGCACTAGCATGCCCCTATGTCTTCTCAGGATGGAGGAGAACTATCTACAGAAATTCACACAGGCATGCGAAAATTACCCACGCCCGTGTGCCATCCACAAGGGCATGCGCACACCCCTGTGTCTTTTCGGGATGGATCTCGTAGTAGAGACACACGCCCATGCGGAAATTCCACACGGACGTGTGTCTTCTCTTGATGACTTAGAAAAATTTGCAGGCTCTATAGAAAATTCCTGAACATGTATAAATACTTAGAGCCTGCTTAAGCGATGCAAATTTGACAAGAGAATCATGAAAAACATGCTCAAGCGACCAAGAAACTTCGTCAGACACCATTTTGAAGATGAAAACAACAATGATCCACAAGAAAAACACAGCAATAGCATATAAAAATCAAGACACTAACACTCAAAGCCTTATTTATGCAAACTACTAAACTAAACACTAAGAAAAAACAGTAAAGACTTGGGTTGCCTCCTAAGAAGCGCTTCTTTTACGTCACTAAGCTTGACGTACCTCTTCCTTACCTTATGAAGGCTTGAGAAGAGTGTGTTCCTCCTGACTAGACATTGCATAGCCACTTCCGTTAAACCAAAAATGAACTTGCCAGGGTAGAATATTTGTTGGAAATTCTAACCATCTTACCTTTGGCCTCTAAGGAAACAATTTGGTTGGCAATTGTCCAAGCTTACCACAGGTGGGTCATTGGATGGTTTAAATCTCCTACCCATATCTTCTTCAATTCCCAAAATCTCTTTCTTGCAATTTATGAGTTGATCAATCCCAAAGAGAGATGCTTGTTCCTTTACCTTAGTGTTTGCTTTTCCTTCGATTTCAACTTGAAAGCAATATGTCTTCACCAAGCCTTCTTGCATCATTCCTTGCTCATTAACACACTGTCCTTGAAGCAATCCCCACTTTGAAAGAAAGGTTCTTCTTGCATCCTCTCACTCTCTACAACATCATACCCATTCTGTCCTACTTCTTCATTGTCATTCACTACCACATCATTTCTATAAGGAACTTGAATTGCTTGCTCAAATACTTGTTGTTCCTTAGAGAGTGTATCAAGTATCCCTCCTAATTAATGCTCAAGGTTTTTAAAGGAGGCTTCATGACATCAAAATGTGTTCTCAATATTTTGGACACGGACATCGGTTGCATCAATAAAATTAGCTAATACTTTTTGCAACTGAAGCGCATCCTCTCTAAGTAGCTCACCCTTTTAATATTCACGTTGAGGTGCTTCCCAATGTTGTCCATCATTATTCCATAATGGGTCTGGGTAGCCCACTTCATTTGAACGATATGTGCTGCAACATGGATTGCTTTGTTGTTGTGAAGTAATAATTCTATCAACTTTTTTTACTCAGAGCTTCAACTTGAGAATATAGAGCAATGAGAGAATTAATCATCATTTAAGCTCCTTGCAAGAAAGAGTAAGACATGAGAAAAGAAAACAAATGAGAATGATGGAAGAATAAGAAAGTGTCAACTAGAATGAATGATAAATAGCTAAAGTAGCAAAGTACAAAGTGCTTCTAAAATTCCTATTCCCTGGCAATGACACCAAAAACTTGACAACGCCCTTGTGTGTGACCCGCAAATCACGGATTTATCAAAGTAACAAATCCCAGCGGAGTTCATCCTTTAGTTTTTCACTCTATTATAACCACAAAGAACTCTAGCAATTGGAGGTAAGACAAATCACACTAGATGTGAAATGGGACGCTCTGCTACCTCTAGACTCACCCTCTCAACCCTCTCCAATCTAGCTTTGTCTAACCCTCATGGCGTATCACCCATCCACAAAGGTTATCAAGATGAACTCTCAAATCTAGTGCAACTCTATGGGGGAAATCTTTCAACAAGCATTCAAGATTGAAACTAAATTAAAAACATTAATTAAGGAAGGCATAACAAAAGGTCAAAGAAACATTAACATCCTATGGTTTACAAAATCTAAGTACCCACTAGGGGATTTAGCTCTCCATGGAGCAAGATACAATCATAATGAAATCAAAAGTAAAAACAAGTAATCTATAGGAAATCTTCCTAGGGTACACCTCGCCGGATTAGTGCCGACGAAAGCTTCCCCAATAACCTTCTTCCAAGAGAAGCGTGGTGTTGAATCCTTAGGACTACTCTAAAGATAAGCCAAAAGCCTCTCTAAACCCTAATCGACGGGCTCTCAAATGTTGGAGAAAAGATAGGAAAAAAGATGCTGAAATTGGACTGAAAAATGGTTGTAAATAGGCTAGAATTGGGCATCCACACGGGCCTGTGGATCTTCCATACGCCCCACTGTAATTTCCACACGGGCTTGCGGAAATTCCACATGCACGTGTGGATTCTCTGGAATTCTGATTTTTGGCCGGCTGTAAACAGTAATTGCTACAGTACATTCCTTCATTGCTTTGCTACAGTGACATGCTATAGTACCCCCCGTAAAAGACACTCCCAAATCCACTTTTCATCGAGGCAACATAAACGGGCACACATTTATGCCGTAGATCCCATTGCTTCTTCAATAACAGGTTCATTGGTGACGATCTTTCTATTATTGTACATGTTGGGATACGCAAATGTGACTACCTTCGTGCCCCTCCAACTCATCATAATTGCTTGAATATATGGAGGTTGGCACACATTTGTGTATCCTTGAGCCCAACTTGTGTCTTCACGTTTTTTCCTTCCAAGAATTCATCAAATAATGCGTTCACGATCTACTTTGGCTTCTTTCTTCCATATTTGGCTTTACAACCCTACATGCGCAAAAGAACACAAATGCACAAGCATTAGCGCTAAAATCTGATGAAAGTAATGCTCATCGTTAGGAAAGAATACTTCGCATTCTTAACACACAAGCACTTATCACACATCTCGCCGGATCGGTGCCATTGAAAGCTCCCACAATAGCTATTTTCCAAGAAAAACGCGATATCGAAGCCCTAGAACCTCTACAAAAGCCTTCCTAATTCCTCACTAAACCCTAGGTGCAAACCTCTCAAGAGTTGGAGAAATGATGGAAAGACGGATCCTGAAATTGGGCATCCACATGGGCCTGTGGATTTTCACACACACCACTTTGGAAATTCCACACGGGCTTGTGGATTCTCTGGAATTCAGATTTTCTATGGGTTGTGAATAGTAACTACTACAGTAATTGCTACAGTGATTTGCTACAGTACCTGCTATATTACTCGGCTAAAAACACTCTCGATTCATAATTTTCATCGAGGCAACATAAATGGGCACACGTTTATGCCGTAGATCATGTTGCTTCTTCAATAAAAGACCTCATTGGTGATGATCTTGATATTATTGCACAAGTTAGGATACGGAAATGTGACTATCTTCGTGGCCCTTAAACTCATTAGAATTACTTAAATACATGGAGGTTGGAACACATTCTCGTATCTTTGAGCCCAACTTGTCTCTTCGCATTTGTTCCTTCCAAAAATTAATCAAATAGTGCATTTGCCATCCACATTGGCTTCTTTCTTATATATTTGGCTCCACAACTCTACATGCACCAAAATAACATAAATACACATGTATTAATGCTAAAACCTGATAAAAGTAATGGTCAATGAAAGAAAAGAATACTTCGTATTACTCATACACAAGCACTTATCAAACTCCCCCACACTTAAGCCTTTGCATATCCTCAAGAAAAAATAAAATATTGAAGCATAGAAGATGGAAATGCTGAAACTGCTTGGCCTTAGTTTACCAAAGCATGCAAGAAGAGCATTCCATAAGTAATGGAAATTTCAACACTAAATACGAAAAATCAAATCTCTAGCTAAAAACTTGAATCAAAAAGGTCAATAAACCCGAAATCGTGAAAGTGTGTGTAAACTCACTCAATTCAACCCAAAGTATACTCCTCAAAGTTCTTAGTATTAAATACTTATTTATGCACAAAAAAAAGAAAAAGCAATATTAGTAGCTTCACACATCCTCTAAGGTAGCCCTTTCCAAAGATGCCGCTAAGGTGGCTTTCACACTTTTGAGGTGGTAGCTCTTTCTACCAGGGTAATAGCTTTCATTCATCCCATGAGATAGCTCTTTCTTTCATTAGGGTATAACAAGTATCCAACTTATGAGAGTAGCTTCATACGTCATATGCGGTAGCACTTTCCATTCCCAATGCACACAAACAAGTACAATTTTTTTCTCTTTTTCCATTTTTTTAAATAACAAAACAAGAAACAAAACTAATTACTCCCTCAAACATCGAACTTGAGTTTCCAAAAGAGTTTAATGAGTGAGATGTCCAACAAGTGTCAATCGGGCAAAAATTCCTATAAATTCAAGCAATAACAAGAGCATGAAAACATTCATTGTTAAAAATTCACCTAGACTCAAGAATACAATCATTGCAACTTAGGTGAATAGCCATTAGCTACATAATCATGTATGTTCAGTTAAAACTTATGTAAAGGACTTGTGCAATGTAACTCCACCTTACACTTAAGTTGTACATTACCCTCAATGTAAATATGCAAACTCATTAACAAGCATAACAATCAAGAATATAAGCGGAAGTCGCAATCGAAACAATACTCACCTGACTCCTACTGTTGGATTTGATGGATCCAAATCCTTCAGAGTGAAGTTCCAATGGGTTGTGAAGCACACACGACAAAGTGTAAAACAACTTGGCTATGTCCCTGGCTAGTTCTCAATTCCCATACTGAGAAGACCATCTGCATGCATACACAAGGGGATTCAGTAAAGCTCAATAAACAAAATCAACTCGAGCATATTAAAGATTATGCAATGGAATGCTACTTGAGACAAAAATAAAACATAAACTCAGAAGGAAGATCCTTTTTGAGTGTACAAGTCCAAAATAAAATATGGAAATAGAATACAAAAATGTAACAGCAAAGCAAAGTAAAGACACATAAAGCATCGGTGTCTGGCTGGAGCCTCTCTACTGCTATAGCTGGTGAAGATACTGCAATAGGTGGATTGATTATTGCCTGAACTAATGATGGTGGTGCTGTGGATGCCTGAGGGGTCCAGGATCTCATGATGAATGGTGAGGTGACGTCTCACTCTAATAGCTGCTATAGGATGTCGAGACTTGCCTTCAGCTCTGTGTGGTTCACGACATGTGTAACGCGAACCTCAACCAAGTCTTCCTGTAACACCACTACAGTGCTCTTGAGCCTCTCAAATCAATCACGGGCTTGAGGTAAAGAAAAATATCCGAACTAGTTGGGGCTCATGTGCTGTAGAGGGAGCCTCTACCTGTGGCTCCAGTACTGGCTGTGACTCCTCTCCGGTGCCGCCTTGACCTTCGCTGTCTCAGAATCGGGCATGATCATCATATATAATCCTAGTCCGCATCTCCGGACCATCCTCATCAATCTTATAGTGATTATACCAAGTGGACTTGGTAAAATGGCCTTCTCGGCCCCACTAATAGCGTATAATAATCCCATCCCCATGATAAGTCTGGTGATGAATGGGCCTAGGAATAGAATACCGACTCTAGCATACTGGCCCTGATGATGAAGATAATCTTCCATGATATGCCCTAGATGAATAGGCTCGAACTAGACCTTCGAAAATAAGTAAAGTAAATCCTGCCGACTCAAAACACCTATGCTCTCACCTCGGCCGCGCACTTATCTACTGAGCATTGCATGTATGTATCTATAGCTCAGCCGGGACAGGCACGTGGCCTTAGACACTCCTGGCTCATACTGACCCTATCCACATAACATCCCTTACACTCTCGAGGAGTCAACCTGAAAGGATAATTAGTCGGTAAGTGCTTGTACTCCTCCGTGTCAGTAAAAGCCTTTTCATACATTCCCATGCAGATCTAAAATTGTGTAACACTCATACTTTAATAGCGTCTAAATGCTCAGAACTGTATGGTGTCAACACTATCAAATCTGGAATATGACTGGTCAAAATGGAAAGACTCTATAACCTGGAGCATCAATGCATGGATAGTTGGCTCTTGAATCGATAATAATGTCTTCTAGCTGTCTACGGCCAATAGCTTCTCGACCTCAGTGGCTAGTTCATTGCCTCACTACACATCTCTTAGCACACTCAGATCCAAAAACTACGACTGTCAAAACCTAAGCTTCGATTGCCTATTAAATCAGACCTGGTGCTCGGGAATAGCGAATTCTATATGCTCGGGCTTTCTATGTTCTTTGGGCCATACCGACAAGATGAAGTTAAAAATCTTTAAATCAACCGGTAAACTCGAATAAAACTTCTCTAAACCCACAGTTGGAGTTGAGAGCGAAACCAAGAGTGTTCTCCGAGGGTTTTGGAGTATGTAAATCGAGAAGCCTTGATAGATTTATAAAGAAGAACGCAGCCCTCTGCTTTTTGCACATCCACACGGGCGTGTGGAAATTGCCCATGGCCGTGGGACTCCACAGGACAAACCCACAGGGGCCGATGCACGCCCCTGTGTGCTCTCAGGATAACACTCAACACTTTCTGAACGCATCCACACGGGCGTGTGGAAATTCCCCACGCCCGTGTGCCCGACCCACAAGGGTATACGCACGCCCCTATGACTTCTCTGTCCAACTCGAGAAAATTTTCTAAGTACATTGCACGCCCGTGCGGAAATTCTAAACGGGCGTGGACCTTTACAGGCCCAGCTCATAGTGGCACCCACATGCCCTTGTGTATTCCCAGGATGGAGGAGAGCTCTTCTGCATAGATCCACAAGGGCATATGGAAATTACCCACAGCCGTGTATTTATTACAGGATCATCCACAGGGGTGAGTCCACGCCCTTGTGTGTTTCTGGAAAAAAAGAATCTTTAAGTCTTTGCATGAATACACAGGCTTGTGTGGAAATTACCCATGTGCGTGTGACCATCACGAAGTCGTTCACAGTGGCGAGTCCACGCCCCTGTATCCTCTCAGGATGGGCTCTCAATAAAGACCCACGGCCGTGTGGAAATTCCACACGATTGTGCATTTTCTCTAGATGACTTAGAAAGAACTGCAGGTGATAAGTGCTTATGCGATAAGAATGTAAAGTGTTCTTTCATTATGGTGAACATTACTTTTATTAGGTTTAAGAGCTAATACATGTGTGTTTGTGTTTTTTACCGCATGTAGGGTTGCAAAGCTAAATATTGACAAAAGAAGTTAATTTAGATCGTAAATGCACTATTTGATGAAATCTTGGGAAGGAACAAATGCGAAGACACAAGTCAGACTCAAGATACAAGAATGTGTGCCAACCTCCATGTATTCAAGCGAGTACAATGATGTGAAGGGGCACATAGGTAGTCATATTCGATCATCCCGATTTGTACATTGATAGTAAGATCTTCACCAATGAGGCCGTTTATTGAAGAAGCGTTATGATCTACGGCGTAAACGTGTGCCCGTTTATGTTACCTCAATGAAAGACATGGATTCGGGAGTGTTTCTGGCAGGTACTGTAGAACATACTGTAGCAAAACACTATAGTAATTTATTGTAGCAGTACTGTTCATGGTCGGCTGAAAATGTGGTTTCTAGAGAATCCACAAGGGCATTTGGAAATTCACCACGCCTATGTGGATGCCCGATTTCAGCCATTTTAAATCCGCGATTCAGCCAGATTTCTGCATCTTTCTTTCCATCTTTTCTCCAACTTTGGAGAGGCTTGTGGCTAGGGTTTAGAGATGTATTGCAAGGCTTTTAGAAGGGTTCTACGCCTTCGACATGATGATTGTCTTGCCAGATAGCTATTGGGGGAGCTTTCGTCGGCACCGATCCGGTGAGTTGTGCCTTATGCTTGACAAGGGGACCTTTGAAGAAGGTGCGACCACTCCACAAGACCATCGATAAGACTATCGAAGGGGTTTTCCTATTGACTATTTGTTTTTACTTTCGATTTTATGATTGATTATATCATGCTCCATGGAGTGCTAATCCCCTAGTGGGTACTTGGATTTGTGAATCCTTGGATGTATTTGTTTCATTGAACCTTTTATTATGCTTTCCTTAATTGATGTTTTAACTGAGTTCCAATCTTGAATGCTTGATTGTTTGAATAATCCCTTAGAGTGACACTAGCGTTGAGAGTTCACCTTGGTAATTCTTGTGAGTGACTGATACACCATGAAGATTAGACAAAGCTAGATTGGAGAGGGTTGAGAGGGTGAGCCAAGAGTTAGTGGAGCGTTCCCTTTCCCATCCGGTGTGATTTATCCTACCTCCATTTCGATGAGTTCTTTGTGGTCACAATAGAGTGAAGTGCTCAAGGATGACCTCCACTGGGGCTTAGTTACGCGAGTGACAGAGTGAAGCATTGAAGTTAACTCTAGTATCAAGGGGTTTAATTGTAACTAGGGGCCTTTCACTTGGACCAAAGGGTTAGGTTTATACATAATAATAGGGTTTATCAATTAGAATCCTTAGAACTCCATGCAACTTTATATAGTGTGAGGTGTTGAGACTATTCGATTTCTCCACCAGGGTATAGTATAGAGTTAGTCACTGTTTACCTTAGATTTGGGACTGTGTATTGTAGGATCTCCATGACTCATTAATGTATCAGTTAGGAAGCATAATAGTTGGTTTTGCACTTGAAACGATTATCCAAGGCAAAACAGTATCCGAGTACCCCACTTTATATCGATTGCCTTTCCTCTCACTTATTTGTGCTTCCCTTTCTTGTTCTTTTATTCTTGTTTACATCACACTTTATCAATACAATCATTTTTATCTTCACTTGGTTAAGTAGAAACTTAAGTATTTTTATTCCCTACTCCCTATGGATATGATACCCAACTCACCTGGGAATTTATTGCTCGACAAACCCGTGCACTTGCGGGTCACACAGAAGGGGCGTTGTCCAGTTTTTGGCGCCATTGCCGGGGAGTAGGCGTTTAGAGATACTTTGCACTTAGTTATCTTATCTATTCATTCATTCTATTTCATATCTTCTTATTCAATCATTATTCTAATTTTGTTTTCTTTATTTTGGTTCAGCTCCAAGTTCCACCCGAGGGAACCCTTCGATATTAATTAAAGGTGATCATGAACTTGAACATACACTAAGAAGAAGGAGAAAAGAACATGTGCAAGAATTTTTGAATCTAGCTGAAGGGAAAGTTGAAGGATCTGACAACATGGCAGAACAAAATGAACAACAAAGAGCACTCTCTGATTACGCCAAACTGTCAGTATTGGGTACAGAATCTAGCATTCTGCGGCCCCTAACCATACCTCAGAATTTTGATCTAAAACCGTCATTCATCCACATGTTACAGCAGTTCGCAAAGTTCAATGGTTTGGCCGATGAGGATCCAAACAATCACATAGAGAATTTCCTAGAAGTGTGTGATATGCTCAAGATCAATGGTGTTACGGATGATGCCATTCAGTTGAAAGTCTTCCTATTTTCCTTAAAGGGGAGAGCGAAGCAGTGGCTACACTTATTACATAGAGCATCGATCACTACATGGGAGAAGATGGTAGAAGCTTTTCTTGCCTATTATTTCCCTCCCGGAAAATCTACAAAGCTTAGGAATGAGATCTCGTCCTTTGTGCAAAGATAATTGGAGTCTCTATTCGAGACATGGGAAAGGTTCAAGGAACTCCGGCGAAAATGTCCTCAACATGGGTTTCCAGTGTGGATGATCATTCAAACTTTTTACAATGGTTTGAACCCAAGTACAAGAAAGTTACTTGATGCAGTTGCAGGAGGTATATTAGGTAGCAAGACCCCCATAGAAGCCCCACAATTAATTGAAGAAATGGGGTTGAACAACTAACAATGGAATGCTAGGGAGAAGAAGAAAGTGGCCGGCATCCATGAGATCGATGCAGTTACATCGTTGGCGGCCCAAGTGGAGGTGACAAGATCCCCTTGCTTATATCCCGCAAGTGCACGGGCTTGTCGAAGTAATAATCCCGGGTGAGCGGGGTCGAATCCACAGGGAGTAGGGAGTGAAAATACTTAATTTGATTCTTAACTATGTGGAAGATCAATTGTGATAGGTGTGAAATTGATTCAATTCTCAACAATAAAATCAACAAGTGAAAGAGCAAAAATAAGAAGAGGCTAAGGCAATTGATAAAGATGGGGTACTCGGATAATGCTTCACCTAGGATAATCGCTTCAAGTGCAAGAACTCTCTATTATGCTTCCTAATCAATGCAATGGTGAGTCGTGGAAATCCTTACATACATAGTCCCATATCTAAGGTCAACTATGCCTAACTCTATACATGTCCCAGAGGAGAAATTGAACAATCTCAACACCTCGCACTCGCATAGAGTTGCAATGAACTCTAGGGATTCCAAGTGATAAATCTCTTCCTTAATATAGACATAACCTTTTGGTCCAGGCGGAAGGTCCCTAGCCATAATTAAGCCGTAGATACTAAGATCCTTTCAACGGTTCACTCCATTGCACGCGTAACTAGGCCCCAGAGGAGGTTCATCCCTTAGACCACTCACTCTATTATGGCTGCAAAGAACTCAAGGAATGGAGATAGAATCTATCACGCCGGAGGGGAAAGAGGACGCTCCTGTACCTCTCGACTCACCCTCTCAACCCTCTCCAACCTAGCTTTGTATAACGCTCGTGGTGTGTCACTCACTCACAAGGTTACCAACAAGAACTCTCAACCCTAGTGTCACTCTAGGGGAAAAGTTCATACAATCAAGCATTCAAGGTTGGAACTCACAATAAACATCAATTTATTGAAAGCATAATAAAGAAGTTCAATGAAACGAATACATCCTAGGGTTCACAATCATCCAAGTACCCACTAGGTGTTTAGCTCTCCATGGAGTTTAATACAATCAAAGAAATCGAATGTAAAAGCAATGAATCCATAAAGAAACCACCTCGATGGTCGTGTCGATGGTCTTGTGAAGAGTCCTCTACTCGTCGTCCAAAGATTCCTTCATTCGGTATAGGATACGCCTCGATCGAAGCTCCCCTACCAACCTTCTTCCTAATGGAATCACGATGTTAGAGCAGTAGAACTTCTCCAAAACCTTGGCCAATACCCCTCGAAACCCTAGCCGAAGTCCTCTCACTAGTTGGGGAAAAGATGGAGAAAAGAATACCAAAATCGGGGCTAAAATCGGCTTTAAATACGGCTGGAATCGGGCGACTGCACGGGCGTGTATGATGTCACATGCCCCTATGGAATTTCCACACGGGCGTGGATAATTTCCACACGCCCGTGTGGATTCTCTGTTTCTCTGATTTCTCGGGCGGGCTGCTACAGTACTTGCTACAATGTTTTGCTACCGTAACCTGCTACAGTAATATGCCGAAAATACTCCCGAATTCCATACTTTCATTGGGGTAACACAAACGGGCACACGTTTACGCCGTGAATCACTTGCCTCTTCAATGATGTGCACGTTGGTGGATCTCTTGTTTGTTATATGCATAAATCAGAATGTTCGAGTGTGACTGCCTTTGTGCCCCTCCAAATGAATGTGCTCTCTCGAATACGAGGAGGTTGGCACACAATCTAGCATCTCACAGCTGACCTATGTCTTCGCGTTTGAACCTTAGCAAGATCTCCTCCAAAATAGGTGCATTATAATCCACATTGGCCTATTTCCTTCATACTCGGCCTCACAACCCTACCTGCATAAAAGTAACATAAAAACACATATATTAATGTAAAAACCTGAGAAAAGTAATGCTCAACATAAGGAATGAATGCTTCGCATTCATATCGCACAAGCACTTATCAAACTCCCCCATACTTAAGCTTTTGCTTGTCCTCAATCAAACATTAAAACATTATGTGCATTGATGAAGAAAATATTGAAAGTGCTTGGCCTTAGGTTCACCAAGGTATACAAAGAAAGTATTCTACAAGTAAGGAAAATTTCAACACTAAATAGGAAAAATCAATGCTCTAGCTAAAAACTTGAATCAAAAAGGACAACAAACCCGAATTTCGTGTATGTGTGTGAACTCACTCAAAACAACCAAAGGTATACTCCTCAAAGTTCTAAGTACAAGGGACTTATTTATCTACAAAAGTGACAAAAATTTAAAAGATGGTAGTAGCTTCACACATCCTCTAAGGTAGCCCTTTCCAAAGCGGCCGCTAAGGTGGCTTTCACACTTTCGAGGTGGTAGCTCTTTCTACCCGAGTGGTAGCTTTCACTCATCCTATAAGATAGCTATTTCTATCATTAGGGCATAACTAGCATCCGACTTGTGAGAGTAGCTTCATACTTCATAGGTGGTAGCTCTTTCCACCCAACAAACACAAATAAACAATAAAAACTATTTTTGTTCCTTCTTTTTCATTTTCAATTTTTGAGTTTAGCACAAGAAAATAAACCTAACTAGTCCCTTTAACATCGAACATGAGTTTCAATAGAGTTCAAAAAGTGAGTAGTGCACTAAGTGTAAATCGGGCAAAAATTCCTAAAAATTCAAGCAAGAACTAGAGTATGAAAACATTCAATGTTAGCAATTCTCCCAGACTTAAGAATAC
The DNA here is from genome assembly GCF_009730915.1 of Dioscorea cayenensis subsp. rotundata. Taxonomy (NCBI): domain Eukaryota; kingdom Viridiplantae; phylum Streptophyta; class Magnoliopsida; order Dioscoreales; family Dioscoreaceae; genus Dioscorea; species Dioscorea cayenensis. Next base: position 19,392,446 of record NC_052485.1, on the reverse strand, counting down.
AATCATTGCAACTACGTGAACCTCCATTGGCTATGTGAGAATATATCAATCATGAAAAATAGAAAAGATGTGCGCATTATGAAACTTCCCCCCACACTTAAGTTGTACATTGTCCTCAATGTACACATGCAAGCTCACTCAAAATATATCATTCAAAAATAGATGTGGGAGAAGCAATCAAAACAATACTCCCCTGACTCCTAGTGTTGCGTTTGATGAAGCTAATTCATTGGGAGTAGTGTTCCAATGGGTTGTGAAGCTCGCACGGCCAAGTGCCAAAGCACCTTGGCCGTACCCATGACTAAGTCTCAATTTCCAAGAAGACAAGACCATCTGCACGAACACACGAGGGGATTCAGTGAAGCTCAAAAAAAACAAAAATAACTCGAGTATACAAAAGATAGAGCAATGAATACAACTCGAGACAACAAATGAAAATAAACTCAGAAGGAAAATCCATTCTGAGTATACAAATCCAAAATAAAATGCAGAAAGTAAAATGCAAAAAATAAGAACAAAGAAGGTAAAGACGCCTCAAGTGTCGGTGTCAATAGCTAGTACATTTGTTTCCCTTGCTGGTGAAGATGACGCTGGTGCTGCAAAATAAATGAAGATTGGCAAAGAAAAGAGAAAGAGAAGCTTACTGACAAAATGAGAATGAAAGACTATAAAATGGCCGGAAAACTCAATGAACAACCCTCTAAAACGATGGTGAGAGGTCAGGATAGAGCAAGGATGTGTTCTCAAAACATTTGAGGGTGAAAAGATAGAGAAAACCGAAAAGATTTTAAAGAAAACCTGCGGTTCTAGCATATCTGAAAATCCACACGGGCGTGTGGAAATTACCCACGCCCGTGTGCCCGACCCACAGGGGTAGACGCACGCCCCTGTGGACTCTCCATGCAATCGAGAAAATTCTCTAAGACCCACGCCCGTGCAAAAGTTCCACACGGGCGTGGACATTCACAGGCCCAACTCACAGGGGCAAACGCACGCCCCTGTGTCTTCTCGGGATGAAGAGATCCTCTGCAGAGATTCGCACGGGCGTGCGAAAATTACCCACGCCCGTGTGTGGTTCACAAGGTCGCCCACAGGGGCGAGTCCATGCCCCTGTGTGCTCTCTGGATAAACTGCCTAACTCTGCAGGAATTCACACGCCCGTGTGGAAATGACCCACGGGCGTGTGACAGTCGCATGGTCGTTCATAGGGGCAGCCGCACGTCCCTGTGCCTTCTCTGGATGAGCTCGCAGTGCAAATCCACGGGCGTGTGAAAATGCCACACGCCCGTGTGTTTTTTCTGGATACCTTAGGAAATTCTACAGGCTCTGCAGAAATTTTTTTAACATATTTACACACTCAGAGCCTGCCCTAATATGTAAGTTTTACCAGTGAAAAACATGTAAAATAGCTCAAACGACCAAAACTTCACCAAAACACATGAAAGCACAAGATAACACCAACGGTCCACAAGAAAAGCATAGCAATGGCATATAAAAATCAAAACACCAACACTCAAGCTCTTATTCATGCAACACTAAACTAAAAACTAGGAAAACAGAATTGCTTGCGTTGGCTCCCAAGAAGCGCTTGTTTTACGTCACTTAGCTTGACGTACCTCTTCCTTACCTTATGGAGGCTTGAAAAGAGTATGTTCCTCCCGACTAGACATTGCATAGGTACTTCCATTAAACCAAAAATTTGCTTGCCGTGGTGGAATATTTGTTGGAGAGTCCAACCATCTTACCATTGGCCTCCAAGGAAACAATTTGGGTTGGGAATTATCCAAGCTTAGCACAGGTGGGTCATTGGATGGCTTCAATTTCCTACCCACATCTTCTTCCAAACCCAAAACCTCTTTCTTGCAATTTATGAGTTGATTAATCCCAAAGAGAGATGCTTGCTCCATTAACTTAGGATTTGCCTCTTCTTCCATTTCAACTTGAAAGCAATATGTCTTAACTAACTCTCCTTGCACCATTTCTTGCTCACAAACATATTGTCCACTCAAACAATTATCACATTGAATGAACGGTTCTTCTTGTATCCTCTCAATCTCGACAACATCATACTCGTTCCGCCCCACTTCTTCATTGTCATTCACTACCATATCTTCTCTATAAGGAACTTGACTTGCTTGCTCAAATACTTGTTGTTCCCTGGAGAGTGTGTCAAGTATCCCTCCTAGTTGATGCTCAAGGTTTTTATAGGACGCTTCATGACATCTTCGTGTGGTCTCTATATTTTGGACGCAGACATCGGATGCTTCAATAAAGTTAGCTAATACTCTTTGTAACTGAAATGCATCCTCGCCGAGTATCTCACTCCTTTGACATTCCTCTTGAGGTGTCTCCCAATGTTGTTCACCATTATTCCACAATAAGTTTGGGTAGCCCACTTCAATTGGATCATAAACATTGTAACATGGAATGCTTTGTTGTCATGAAGTAGCAATTCTATCAACCTTTTTACTGAGAGCTTCGACCTGCAAATATAGAGCAACAACTGGGCAATCATCATTTAAAATCCTTGCAAGAAAAAATAAGACATGACAAAAGAAAAACAAATGAGAATGATGGAAAAATAAGAAAGTGTGAAATAATATATATATATATTTTTTTAATAAATCAGAACGGTGATAGAGAAGAGATGTGAAATAGAATGAAAGGTAAATAGCTAAGAAAACAAAGTGTAAAGTATCTCTAAACACCTAACTCACCGGCAACGGCGCCAAAAACTTGACAATATCCCCTTGCTTATATCCCGCAAGTGCACGGGCTTGTCGAAGTAATAATCCCGGGTGAGCGGGGTCGAATCCACAGAGAGTAGCGAGTGATAATACTTAATTTGATTCTTACCTATGTGGAAGATCAATTGTGATAGATGTGAAATTGATTCAATTCTCAACAATAAAATCAACAAGTGAAAGAGCAAAAGTAAGAAGAGGGTAAGGCAATCGATAAAGATGGGGTACTCGGATAATGCTTCACCTAGGATAATCGCTTCAAGTGCAAGAACTCTCTATTATGCTTCCTAATCAATGCAATGGTGAGTCGTGGAAATCCTTACATACATAGTCCCATATCTAAGGTCAACTATGCCTAACTCTATACATGTCCCATATCTAAGGAAATCGAACAATCTCAACACCTCACACTCGCATAGAGTTGCAATGAACTCTAGGGATTCCAAGTGATAAATTTCTTCCTTAATATAGACCTAACCCTTTGGTCCAGGCGGAAGGTCCCTAGCCACAATTAAGCCGTAGATACTAAGATCCTCTCAACGCTTCACTCCATTGCACGCGCAACTAGGCCCCAGCGGAGGTTCATCCCTTAGACCACTCACTCTATTATGGCCGCAAAGAACTCAATGAACGGAGGTAGAATCTATCATGCCGGAGGGGAAAGGGGATGCTCCTGTACCTCTCGACTCACCCTCTCAACCCTCTCCAACCTAGCTTTGTCTAACGCTCGTGGTGTGTCACTCACTCACAAGGTTACCAACAAGAACTGTCAACCCTAGTGTCACTCTAATGGAAAAGTTCATACAATCAATCATTCAAGGTTGGAACTCACAATAAACATCAATTTATTGAAAGCATAATAAAGAAGTTCAATGAAACGAATACATCCTAAGGTTCACAATCATCCAAGTACCCACTAGGGGTTTAGCTCTCCATGTAGCTTAATACAATCAAAGAAATAGAATGTAAAAGCAATGAATCCATAAAGAAACCCCCTCGATGGTCATGTCGATGGTCTTGTGGAGAGTCCTCTACTCGTCATCCAAAGATTCCTTCATCCTGTATAGGATACGCCTCGATAAAAGCTCCCCTACCAACCTTCTTCCTAATGGAATCACGATGTCGGAGCCGTAGAACTTCTCCAAAACCTTGGCCAATACCCCTCGAAACCCTAGCCGAAGTCCTCTCACAAGTTGGGGAAAAGATGGAGAAAAGAATACCAAAATCGGGGCTGAAATCTGCTTTAAATAGGGCTCGAATCGAGCGACTGCACAGGCGTGTATGATATCACATGCTCCTGTGGAATTTCCACACGGGCGTGGATAATTTCCACACGCCCGTGTGGATTCTCTGTTTCTCTAATTTCTCGGCCGGGATGCTACAGTACTTGCTACAATGTTTTGCTACCGTAACTTGCTATAGTATTATGCCGGAAATACTCCCGAATTCCATACTTTCATTGGGGTAACACAAACAGGCGCACGTTTACGTCGTGAATCACTTGCGTCTTCAATGATGTGCACGTTGGTGGATCTCTTGTTCTTATATGCATAAATCAGAATGTTCGAGTGTGACTACCTTTGTGCCCCTCCAAATGAATCTGCTCACTCGAATACGAGGAGGTTGGCACATAATCTAGCATCTCACACCTGACCTATGTCTTCGCGTTTGAACCTTAGTAAGATCTCCTCCAAAATAGGTGCATTATGATCCACATTGGCCTATTTTCTTCATACTCGCCTCACAACCCTACCTGCATAAAAGTAACATAAAAACACACATATTAATGTAAAAACCTGAGAAAAGTAATGCTCAACATAAGGAATGAACGCTTTGCATTCATATCGCACAAGCACTTATCAGGAGGCATTGAGTAAGAAGTTAGACACCCTAATTTCTCCGAGATTGGCGTCCATAGTAAGTTATGATGGATGTGGAAGGGGACATACCCATTCAATTGCAAGATAGCCATTGGTGGTACACTCTCCGTCGAGCAAGTTGACTATATGGGTAATGCAATAAGAAACCAAGGCAATCCTTATTGCAATACCAACAATTCTGGTTTGAGGAACCACCCTAATTTCTCATGGAACAACCAAGGGCAACATAAGGCTACCTCACCACTGTGTTTCCAATAACAACAAGCCCCTAACATGGAGAATAAAGTTTCAGGCTTGGAGACGAGGATGACCGATATGGAGAAAGTCCTGACTAGATTTGTACAATCATCAGAAACATGGTTTCAATCGGTCGAGTCTACACTTCGCAATGACACTGCTTCATTGCATAATTTAGAAAATCAAGTGGGGCAAATCGCATAGTTTCTATCAATGAGACCACAAGGAAGCTTGCCGAGTAATACCGAGACTAATCCAAGAGAACATGTGAAGGCGATCACTTTCAGAAGTGGTCGTGAGGTCGAGGGTAGGTTTCCAAGTGAGAAGACCAATGTTGAAGCACCCGAGGTCATAGAGGTTGAGGAAAAAGTGAACAAGGAGAAAGAGGTGGCACCTTACTTTACAAGCCAAGAATCTCTTATCCCTCCAGGTTGAAGAATGACCAAAACGATGAGCAATACAAGAAGTTCTTGGGTCTATTTAGGTAATTGCATATAAATATTCCCATTGTTGAGGCATTGCCCCAAATCACTAGGTATGCCAAGTTCTTGAAAGATTTGTTGGCCAACAAAAGGAAATTGGAGGAGAGTGCCTCTGTGATTGACAACGCCTCTTGCGTATGTCCCGCAAGTGCACGGGTTTGTCGAAGTAATAAAATCCCAGGTGAGTGAGTATCGTATCTATAGGGAGTAGGGAGTAAAAATACTTAAATTGTTTCTTAACTATGCGAAATATGAATAGTAATTTTTGTGACAAGATGTAATTCAAAGTAAAGTAAAAGAGACAAGAGAGAGAGCAAAAGTAAAGGATAGGTAAGTCAATCGATATAAATAGGGTAATCGGATATTGATCTACCTACGACAATCGTTTCAAGTGCAAAAACCCTCTATTATGCTTCCTAACTAATTAATGAGTTATGGAGATCTTTTAATACATGGTCCCAAATCTAAGGTCAACCATGCCTAACCCTATACATGTCCCAGAGGAGAAATTGAACAATCTCTAAACCTCGTACTTGTATAGAATTGCAATGAGTTCTAGGGATTCCAAGTAATAAATCCTCTTCCTATATGTAGACCTAACACTTTGGTCCAGGTGGAAAGTCCCTAGCGACAATTAAGCCCTAAATGCTAAAATCACTTCAACGCTTCACTCCATTGCACCGGCAACTAAGCCCCAGCGGAAGGTCATCCCTCAGCCCATTCATTCTACTAAGACCACATAGAACTCGAGGAATTGGAGGTAGAATAAATCTCACCGGGGAGGAAGGGGACGCTCCGCTACCTCTCGACTCACCCTCTCAACTCTCTCCAATCTAGCTTTGTCTAACTCTCATGGTGTATCACTCACTCACAAGGATTACCAACAAGAACTCTCAACCCTAGTGTCACTCTAAAGGATCAGTCATACAGTCAATGCATTCAAGATTGGAACTCAATAAAAACATCAATTAATGAAAGCATAATAACAAGGTTCAATGAAATGAATACATCCTAAGGTTCACAATCCAAGTACCCACTAGGGGTTTAGCTCTAAATAGAGCTAATTATAATCAATGAAATCGAATGTAAAAGCAATAAATCTATAGAAAAGCCCCTCGATAGTCATGACAATGGTCTTGTGGAGAGTTCTCTACTCGTCCAAAGGTCCCTTTGTCTGGCCTAGGATACACCTCGCCGGATCGATGCCAACGAAAGCTCTCCCACTAACCTTCTCCCAAATGGAGTGTGATGTCAGAGCCATAGAACCTCTCCCACTCCCTAGCTAATACCTCTCAAAACCCTAGCCGCAACCCTCTCTCAAGTTGGGGAAAAGATGGAGAAAAAAATATTGAAATCGGGGCTGAAATCAGCCTTAAATAGGGTTGGAATCGGGAATCCACACGCCCATGTGGGTGCTCCTGTGGATTTTTCATACGGGCGTGTGGAATTTCCACACACGTATGTGGATTCTCCATTTTGCTCAGTTTCGGCTAGCTGTGAATAGTATCTACTACAGTGGAATGCTGCAGTGTTTTGCTACGATAGAATGCTACAGTACCGATTCGAAACATTACCGAAACCATGCTTTCATCGAGGTAACTTAAACGAGCACACGTGTACATCGTAGATTGCTTTGCTTCTTCAATGAACGGCCACGTTGGTGAAGATCTTGTTATACATGCACAAGCCAGAATACTTAGAATGTGAATGCCTTTGTGCCCCTCCAAATCATTGTGCTAGATTGAATACTAGGAGGTCGGCACACATTCTAGCATCTTGAACTCGACTTATGTCTTCGCGTTTGAACCTTCTCAAGATTTCCTCCAAATGGTACACTGATAAGTGCTTGTGCGATATGAATGCGAAATGTTCATTCCTTATGTTGAGCATTACTTTTCTCAGGTTTTTACACTAATATGTGTGTTTTTATGTTACTTTCGTGCAGGTAGGGTTGTGAGACCAAGTATTAAGGAAAGAAGCCAATGTGGATTACAATGCACCGATTTTGGTGGAAATATTGCTAAGGCTCAAACGCGAAGACATAGGTCGATGTGAGATGCTAGAGTGTGTGCCAACCTCCTCGTATTCAAGTTGAGACATCCATTTGGAGGGGCACAAAAGGCAGTCACACTTGAGCATTCCGACTTATGCACATAGAACAAGAGCTTCACCAACGTGCCTATCATTGAAGATACAAGTGATCCACGACGTGAACATGTGCCCGTTTGCGTTACTCAGATGAAAGTATGGATTCGGGAAGCTATTCAGGCCGAATACTGTAGCAGAGCACTATAGCAGCATGGTAGAAAGTACTGTAGCAGTAATGTTCACAGCCGGCCGAAAAACCAGGAGTTCTGAGGATCTACACAGGCGTGTGGAAATTATCCATGCCCGTGTGGAAATTCCCCACGGGCGCGTGAAGCATCCACGCCCGTGTAGTCGCCCAATTCCAGCCCTATTTAAAACAGAATCAGCCACGATTTTAGTATTCTTTTCGCCATCTTTTCCCCAACTTGAGAGAGTATTTTGGCTAGGGTTTTGAGGGGTATTGGCCAAGGTTTTGGAGAGGTTCTACGGCTCCGACATCGTCATTCCTTAGAAAGAAGGTTGGTATTGGAGCTTCCATCGAGGCGTATCCTATACCGGACGAGGAAATCCTTGGACGATGAGTAGAGGACTTTCCACAAGACCATCGACATGACTATTAAGGGAGTTTCTTTATGGATTCATTGCTTTTACATTCTATTTCTTTGATTGTACTTAGCTCCATGGAGAGCTAAACCCCTAGTGAGTACCCGGGTTTTGTGAACCCTAGGATGTATTTGTTTCTTTGATCCTCTTTATTATGCTTTCAATAAATTGATGTTTATTGTGAGTTCCAACTTTGAATCCTTGATTGTATGAACATTTCCCCTAGAGTGACACTAGGGTTGAGAGTTCTTGTTGGTAACCTTGTGAGTGAGTGACACACCACGAGCGTTACACGAAGCTAGGTTGGAGAGGGTTGAGAGGGTGAGTCGAGAGGTACAGGAGCGTCCCCTTTCCCCTCTGGCGTGATAGATTCTACCTCTATTCCTCGAGTTCTTTGCGGTCATAATAGAGTGAATGGTCTAAGGGATGAACTTCCGCTGGGGCTTAGTTGCGCGTGCAACGGAGTGAAGCGTTGAGGTGATCTTAGTATCTAGGGCTTAATTGTGGTTAGGGACCTTCCACCTGGACCAAAGGTTTAGGTCTATAATAAGGAAGAGATTTATCACTTGGAATCCCTAGAGCTCATTGCAACTCTATGCGAGTGCGAGGTGTTGAGATTGTTCGATTTCTCCTCCGGGACATGTATAGAGTTAGGCATAGTTGACCTTAGATTTGGGACTATGTAATTAAGGATTTCCATGACTCACCATTGCATTGATTAGGAAGTATAATAGAGGGTTCTTGCACTTGAAACAATTATCCTAGGCAGAGCATTATCCGGGTACCCCATCTTTATCGATTGCCTTATCCCCTTCTTTACTTTTGCTCTCTTACTTGTTGCTTTTACTGTTGAGAATTGAATCATTGTCACACTCATTATCATTGATCTTTTACATAGCTAAGAATCAAATTAAGTATTTTTATTCCCTACTCCCTGTGGATTCGATACCCGCTCACTCGGGATTATTACTTCGATAAACCCATGCACTTGCGGGATATATGCAAGGGGATCTTGTCATGCACTTACGATCTACATTGGCTTCTTTCCCTAAGATTCGGCTTCACAAAACTATATGCATGAAAGTAACATAATTACACACATATTAGTTTTAAAACCTGATAAAAGTAATGCTCATCATAAGGAAAGAACACTTCGCATTCTTATCACACAAGCACTTATCAAACTCCACCACACTTAAGCTTTTGCTTGTCCTCAAGCAAAAATTAAAACATTGTATGCATAGATGAAGGAAATATTGAAAGTGCTTGGCCTTAGGTTCACCAAAGCATGCAAAGAGAGTATTCTACAAGTAAGGGAAATTTCAATACTAAATACAAAAAATTAATGCTCTAGCTAAAAACATGAATCAAAAAGGACAACAAACCTGAAATCGTGTAAGTGTGTGAACTCACTCAAGACAACTCAAAGTATACTCCTCAAAGTTCTACGTATAAGGGACTTATTTGTCTACAAAAGGTAACAAAAATTCAAAAAGGGTTGTAGCTTCACACAACCTCTAATGTAGCCCTTTCCAAAGCGGCCGCCAAGGTGGCTTTCACAGTTTCGAGGTGGTAGCTTTCGCACATCCCATGAGATAGGTCTTTCTCTCATTAGGGCATAAATAGTATCCGACTTATGAGAGTAGCTTCATACATCATAGGTGGTAGCTCTTTTCACCCAACAACCACAAATAAACAACAAAACTATTTTGTTCTTTCTTTTCATTTTTCTATTTTTTTCAGCAAAATAACATAAGAAACAAAACTAAAACTAGTCCCTTTAACATCAAACTTGAGTTTCCAAAAGTGTTTAAAGAGTGAGTAGTGCACAAGTGTCAATCGGGCAAAAATTCCTAAAAAGTCAAGCAAGAACTAGAGCATGAGAACATTCAATGTTAAAAATTCTCCTATACTCAAGAATACAATCATTGCAACTAAGGTGAACTTCTATTGGCTATGTGAGCATGTATAACAATGAAGACTAATATAAAAGATATGTGCACTATGAAACTCCACCCCAAAATTAAGTTCTACATTGTCCCCAATGTACAGATGCAAGCTCAGTCATGATGTATATAAATCAAGAATAAATGTAGGAGAAGCAATAAAAACAATACTTCCCTGACTCCTAATGTTGCATTTGATGGAGCTAAATCGTTGGGAGTGGTGTTCCAACGGGTTGTGAAGCATACACGACCAAATGCCGAAGGACCTTGGCCGTGTCTATGACAATTTCTCAGTTCCCATGATGACAAGACCATCTGCACGCATACACAAAGGGGTTCAGTAAAGCTCAATAAAACAAAAATAGCTCGAGTAAATAAAAGATAGAGAACTGAATACATCTTGACACAATAAAACAAAAATAAATTCAGAAGGAAAGTCCTTTCTGAGTATACAACTCTAGAAGGAAATTCAAATAAAGAGATGAAATTAAAGTCAAGTGTTGGTGCCGCGCTCTGTCTCCGTTACTGGATAGTCGAACGGTACTGGTGCATCTGGTGAAAAGGATGCAGGAGGTGCCTAAGAGGTGCGGGGTCGCAGCACAAATGGTGAGGCAACGTCTCTCTAGAGGATCTACTGTAGAACGTCAAAACGCGCCATGAACTTTGTGAACTGTGTGGCCTGCGTCACATGAACCTCTACTATCTATGCTCGTGCCTCAGCAATCTCGGTCCATACCACCCCTACAACACTCTCGAGCCTCTCAAAATGATCATGGGCTCGAGATGGTGAAAACATGCATAATGAGCGGTGGGTCCTCTACCGTAGGAGGTGCGTCGGTCTCCATTGGCGTCGGCATCGGCTGAGGCTCGGGAACAGGATGAGAAGCCCCAGCATCATCTCCGTCAACCTCAACTATCTCCGGGGTAGGAATAATCGGAGCATATACTCCTGACTGAACTCTCTGTACCATCACCATCAACCTCAGTGTCTCCATGCCCAGGTGACACGCGTCCGAATATGCGTATAAACCGCAAGTGCACGGGTGTGTAAGTAATAATTACCCGGTGAGTCGGGTAGTCGAATCCACAGGGAACAGAAGTATTAGTAATAACCACTTCTCAATTATCTAGTCGGAATCAATGAATATGATGAAGTGAACTAATTGCAAGCAAAGCAAACAAGTATGCAAGAAATAAAGTAGAAGAGTCTCAATCACTAAGGATGAGGTATTCGGGCAATGATCCCCCTAAGATCTTCCTTAAAGCTCAAGATTCACTAAATGCAATAGAATCGAGTCTAATGAGTCGAGGTAGTCCAATGATAACCAATCCTTGTCTGCAAGCAAAAGACACTAGTCCCCTACAAGGTCCCGGTGGAGAAATCGACCAATCTCAACACTTCACACCCTATATGACCGCAATATGCTATAAGGAAACCTAAGAGTGAAACCAATTCCTAAATGTAGATCCAACCCTAATTCCCGGCGAAGGATCCTAACCCCCTACAAGGTCCCGGCGGAGAAATCGAGCAATCTCACGCCTCACACCAAATATGGTCGCAAAGAGAATATGGAATACAGAGATAGGAAACACTCAATCGAAGGGGAAAGGGGACACTCCTCCATCTCAAGGCTCACCCTCTCAACCCTCTTTAATCTTGGAAATCTAACTCTAATTGAGACCTCTCACATCAAAGTATTAAATCATGCAATGTAAATCAACCACAAGGATTAACAACACTAGCAAGCAATTAAATCACAAGATTAAAACTCAAGACAACTCGGATTAACTAGAAGCATTAAGAGAATCAATCCAAAATATAAAACTTAGGGTTCACATGCCGAAATACCCACTAGGGTTTAGCCCTCCATGGGCCTAGTTACAAAATAATAATGGATACAATGAAAAGAAATAAAACCCATAGAGAAAACCCCCTCGAGTTCGTGTGGATTGGCCTTGATTGGTAGTTCTACGTCTTGAAGGGTTCCTCTCCGAAGCTAGGTCGCCAATGGCTCCCCAAAATGCTATGACGTCGAAGGAACCTATCAAAGTTGGTGAAGAACTCCCTCTCAATCGGCGAAGACCTTCTCCTCAAACCCTAGCCGCCTCTCTCTCAATGTCTATGCTCAAAGCTCCGCCAAAAGTCCCTTTAGAATCGGCCAAAAGGTGTATTTATAGCCTCACATCACGTCTGTCACGTGCCCCCACGCGCCCATGTGGATTTTCCACGCGCCCGCGTGGGCTGCAGGAATTTCACAGTAATTCTGCTACTGTAAACTTGCTACAGTACTTTTGCTACAGTGATTTCCACAAAACGCGATGATAAACATTCTCCTCTTAAGGCCACACGATCGGGCACATGATCATATGGTAGGCTATACGGCTTTTCCTTCATCAATGCGTCTTGAAAGGTCATGAAATCTTTACAAAGAGGAGGAATGTGGAGACATGGCTGTCTTTATGCCCTTTCATTAATAAATTGGCTTGCAAAACTATGGAAGTTGGCACACATCTCCTCATACACGAACTCCTCTTGTGTCTTCCAACTTGATTTGTACAAGAACTCCCAATATTATGCCATGATAGCCTATCTTCGCTCCCTTTTGAATTCCCAATGCCTTCACAACCTATATGCATAAAAGAACACCCAATACACGAAATGAGACATAAACCGTATAAAATATGATGCTCAATGTATGTAAAACATGCATCAAAACATGTTCACTCAAGCACTTATCACCAGGGAACCAGCTACTCTTTGTATTTTTCACGATCGTGAATCCACACGGCCATGAGGAATTTCCACTCGACCGTGTGGATTCCTGCAGTATTATTTTGTGAGATTCTTTGATCGTTCTTTCTTTAATTTTTGCAAATGTGGCACCTCATTCGAAGAAGCATGACAGTAAGCGTCCTAGGGAGACTTCACTTGAGTTGGAGCACATCGAGTTCTCGAATCCTGAGCACCAGACTCAATTTGAGTAGCTATCGAGACTCAGGTTTGGATAGTCTCATTTCGTGAACTTGACTACGTTGAGAGAGGTTCTGCGAGGAGATCAGCTGGCATATGAGATAGACAAACTATTAGCCGTGGGGAGCTGGAAGAGGTTATTGATGATTCAAGAACCAAATTTCCCCGCATTGACACTAGAGGTATTAGCATTTTCGAGTTTGACCAGCCATATGGGAGATTCGATATCAATGATGTCATATAGTTTAGAGCATTTGGACGCTAGTTTAGCATAAGTGTCACTGAGTTTTCAGTTTGTATAGGTTTGTATGACGAGATATACACATATACAGAGGAGTACAGACACTTGTCGACGGATTACCCCAGCACCCTGACCCCGCAGCAAGCATACCGAGCCTTATGTAGATAGGGACAGTGTGAACAGGGAGTGTCCAAGGCCTCTTGTTTGTCCTCACCGACTTACAGATACTTACACTCAGTCAGTAGCAGATCTGTGATTAGCTGAGGCGACAACACAGGTGTCGATTCACCTAGGGCACGTAGTGGCAGACTTCTTGAGGTAATAAGGCCAGTATGTAAGAGTTGGAGTATTATTCGCTGGCCCCTACATCAGTAGTCTCATCTTGGTGATGGCCCTTATGGATGCTATCCAAGGTGCCGAAATGATAGTTATCCCCTCCCCTCTTGGACTTGATACGATTAGGATAATGGGATTAGTGCGTAGATATGGGCCTGGAGCATACATTCTGGCTACGACTATCAAATAGACCGCTGAGGATGAGGGATACGCAGCAAATGGCTCACGGCAGGTTCCTGAGCCTCAGTTGACACCGATGGAGACTGGGCACCCCTTATAGCACAGGAGACACCCTAGCGCCTGGTACCCATTCATACTTCTTCTTGAGTCCATGATCATTTTGAGAGGCTTGAGAGTATTGTGGGTGTGCTTCGGATCGAGATCGCCGAGGTTCGGGCTACACAGGTTACATAGTACGAAGGGATGATGGCGCGTCTTGACACCATACTGAAGTTCTTAGAGCAAGACGTGTCTTCATCCCTCATCAGATGACCGAGAAGCCCTTAGACCCCGCCAGCATCACCATCTCTACCTCCACCGGCACCACTCGACCTAGCACAGACAGCAGCTGCAGCAGAGCCGACACTGGATGACACCGACACTTGACTCATCTTTCTCTTTTTTACTTTTGCATTTCAATTTGGACTTGTACACTCAGAAAGGATCCGTCTTCTGAGTTTATTTTTTATTTTTTGTTTTAGTTGTATTTCATTGCTCTATCTTTTATATACTCAAGCTATGTGGGCCGTGTGTGCTTCACAACCTGTTGGAACTTTACACCCAAGGATTTTGCTCCACTAAACGCACCACTAGGAGTTAGGGGAGTATTGTTTCAATTGCCCACTCCCACATATTTGCTTGATTGCTCTACTTCCTATTGTGCTTGCATATGTACATTGAGGGAAATGTATCTTAAGTGTGGGGGGGGGAGTTCACATTGCACATGTCTTTTACACAAGTTTTGATTGACATACATGCTCATATAGTCAATAGCGGTTCACCTTAGTCACAATATTTATATTCTTGAGTTTACGAGATGTTTTTACATTGAATGCTCTCATGCTTTAGTTTTTTCTTGAATTTGTAGGGAATTTTTGCCCAATTGATACTTGTTGAACCACTCACTCTTGAAACTCTTTCAGAAACTTAAGTTCATTGTTTAATGTAGTAATTAGTTTTGTTTCTTGTTTTATTTTGCTAAAAAAAAATAGATATATCATTTATTTGTGCATTCTGGGTGGAAAGAGCTACCACCTATGAAGTATGAAGCTATTCTCATAAGTCGAATACTAGTTATGCCCTAATGATAGAAAGAGCTATCTCATGGGATGAGTGAAAGCTACCACCCCGGTAGAAAGAGCTACCACCTTGAAAGTGTGAAAGACACCTTAGCGGCCGCTTTGGAAAGGGCTACCTTAGAGGATGTGTGAAGCTACTACCATCTTGTTGTTTTGTTATATTTTGTAGATAAATGTGCCCCATTTAGTTAGAACTTTGAGGAGTATACTTTGGGTTGAATTGAGTGAGTTTGCACACACTTACACAATTTCGGGTTGTTGTCCTTTTTTATTCAAGTTTTTAGCTAGAGCATTGATTTTTCGTATTTAGTGTTGAAATTTCCCTTACTTGTTGAATGCTCTCCTTGCATGCTTTGGTGAACCTAAGGCCGAGCGCTTCCTATCTTTCTTTCTTCTATGCTTCAATGTTTTAATTCTTTGCTTAAGGACAAGCAAAAGCTTAAGTGTGGGAGAGTTTGATAAGTGCTTGTGAGATAAGAATGCGAAGTGTTCTTTCCTTTTTATGAACATTACTTTCATCAGGTATAAGCACTAGTATATGTGTATTTGTGTTTAGTTGCGCATGTAGGGTTGCGAAGCTAAATATTGAGAAAAAAAGCCAATGTAGATCATGAAAGCACTATTTGATGACATATTGGGAAGGAACAAATGCGAAGACACAAGTCAGGCTCAAGATATGAGAATGTTTGCCAACCTCTAGGTATTCAGGCGAGTACAATGATGTGGAGGGCATAGAGGCAGTCACATTCGAGAGTCCTGATTTGTGCATTGATAGCAAGATCTTCACCAATGAGGCTGTTTATTGAAGAAGTGACACAATCTACGGTGTAAACGTGTGCCCGTTTATGTTACCTCGATGAAAAACAAGGATTTGGGATTATTTCTGGCTGGTACTGTAGCAGGTTACTGTAGTAAATAATGTAGCAACTTACTGTAGAAGTTCTACTCATGGCTGGCTAAAAATGAGATTTCTAGAGAATCGACATGGGCGTGTGGAAATTCCCCATGGCTATGTGGATGCCCGATTCAAGCCCTTTTAAAGCAGCGATTCAGCCCGATTTCAGCATCCTTCTTTCCATCTTTTCTCCAACTTTGGAGAGGCTTGTGTCTAGGGTTTAGAGAGGTATTGGCAAGGCTTTTTGAGGGGTTCTATGCCTTCGACACCATAATTCTCTTGGAAGATAGTTGTTGGGGGAGCTTTTGTCGGCACCGATCCGACTAGGTATGCCCTAGGCTTGACAAGGAGACCTTTGAAGAAGGCGCAGCCACTCCACAAGACCATCGACTTGACTATTGAGGAGGTTTCCTATGGAGTATTTATTTTTACTTCCGATTTTATAATTGATAATATCTTGCTCCATGGAGAGCTAAACCCCTATTGGGTACTTGGTGATAAGTGCTTGAGTAGACATATTTTTATATATGTTTTACATGCATTGAACATCATTTTTACTGTGATTTATGTCTCATATTGTGTATTTGGTGTTCTTTTATGCATATAGGTTGTGAATGCCTTGAAGAGTAAAAAGGAAGCAAAGATAGGCTATAAAGACACAATGTTGGGAGTTCTTGTTCAATTCAAGGACCAAGACACGAGAGCAGTTCATAAACGTAGAGATGTGTGCCAACTTCCAAGAAGATTCAAGTCAATTCACCATTTGGAAGGGCACAAAGGCAGCCACATCTTCATATTCCTTCTCTTTGTGAAGATTGCAAGACCTCTCAAAGATACGTCGATGAAGAAAAAGTTTTATAGCCTACCACATGGGACGTGTGCCCGGACATGTGGCCTTAAGAGAAGAGTGTTCGGATCGCGCTTTTTGTGAAAAAGTAATTTCACCGTAGCAATGTCACCGTAGCGGAAATCTGCTGCTCACGCGCCGCGTGGAAATTCCGCGCCCGCGTGGAAATTCTGCGCCCACGCGGCGCGTGGAAAAATCCACACGCGGCGTGAGGGCACGTGACGGACGCGATCTAAGGCCTATAAATAGCCGCTTTTGCCCTATTCTTTCTCATCTTTTGTGCGGCTCTTGAGGGGTGAGACGGCTAGGGGTTTAGAGAGGAGGTCTTTGCGGCTTTGGAGGCGCTTCGTCACCAACTTTGATCGATTCCTCCTCCGTCATAGCATCAAGGAAGCCACCGGTGAACCTAGCTTCGGAGTGGGTCATTCAAGATGTCGAAGCTCTCCATCAAGGCCATCAGTTCATATATAAGGGGGTTTATTTCTATGGTTTTAATGTACTTTCATTCATTGATGGTGTGTTTTGTATGTTGCTCCATGGAGGGCTAAAACCCTAGAGGGTATTTGGGCTTGTGAACCCTAGGATTCTCATCTTTTGTGGATTTACTTTGTGTTTCTATTTAATCCGAGTTTAATTAAGTTTTAATCTTGTATTCTCATTGCTTGCTTGTTTAATTAATCCTTGTGGTTGATTGGATTTGCATGATTTGTTGCCTTGGTGGGAGAGAGATCTCCATTAGGGTTAGAACCTCAAGATTGAAGAGGGTTGAGAGGGTAAATCATGAGATAGTGAAGTATCCCCTTTCCCCTCCGATTTGTGTATTCTATCTCCATTCCCTAAGCTCTATGCAACCATATTTGGTGTGAGGCGTGAGATTGCTCGATTTCTCCGCCAGGACCTTGTAGGGGGTTAGGATCCTTCGCCGGGAATTAGGGTTGGATCAATCTTTAGGAATTGGATACACAATTTGGAATCCCTAGAGTGCTTTGCGGTCATATGTGGTGTGAGGTGTTGAGATTGAGTGATTTCTCCACCGGGACCTCGTAGGGGACTAGTATCGGTGATCTAGAGATAGACCCGATTATGTTTGGATTTCCACGACTTAACTTACTCATCATAGAAACACTTTGCTTATCCGGTACCTAATACCTGAATCCTAGGGGGAGCAATGCCCGAATACCCCACTTTTACTGATTGAGATTCTTCTTCCATTTTACCCTTGCATATTTGTCTCCGGTGTTCATCTCTTCGCACATTAGATCACCACACCTTTCCATTTATCATTAGGTTAGAAAGCAGAGAAGAAGTTAGTACTAGTAGCCCTGTTCCCTGTGAATTCGACTACCCACTCACCGGGGTAATTATTACTTCGACACCCGTGCACTTGCGGTTTACACACGCATATTCGGACGTGTCACTTGGATTTGTGAATCCTAGGATGTATTTGTTTCATTAACATTTTATTATGCTTTCCTAATTGAGTTCCAATCTTGAATGCTTGTTGTATTATTTCTTCCTTAGAGTGACACTTGGGTTGAGAGTCAATATTGGTAATCTTTGTGAATGGGTGACACGCCATGAGGGTTAGACAAAGCAAGATTGGAGAGGGTCGAGAGGGTGAGTCAAAAGGTAGCGGAGCGTCCCCTTTCCCCTCTGGTGTGATTTATCCTATCTACACATTCCAAGAGTTCTTTGCGGTCACAATAGATTGAAGGGGTAAGGGATGAAATTTGTTGGGGCTTAGTTGCAAGCCACAGAGTGAAGTGTTGAAGTGACTTTAACATGTGGGGCTTAATTGTGACTAGGGGTCTGATAAGTGCTTGTGTGATAAGAATGCAAAGTATTCTTTCCTTATGATGAGCATTACTTTTATCAGGTTTTAGGGCTAATATGTGTGCATTTATGTTACTTTCATGCGTATAGGGTTGTGAAGCTAAATGTTAAAGAAAGAAGCCAATGTAGGCCGTGAACCAACTATTTGGAGGAAATCTTTAGAAGGTTCAAACGCGAAGTCAAAAGTCGGGTTCAAGATGTAAGAATGTCTGCCAACCTCCTTGTATTCAAGTTAGCACAATGATCTGGAGGGGCACAAAGGCAGTCACATTCGAGTATCCCGGCTTGTGCATTGATAGCGAGATTTTCAACAGTGAAGCCGTGTATTAAAGAAGAAATGCGATCTACGATGTAAACGTGTGCCCGTTTATGTTACCTGGATGAAAACATGGATTCGGGAGTGTTTATGGTCACTACTGTAGCAGGTTCTGTTCACAGCTAGTCAAAAAAGTGAAGTTCAGAGAATCCACACGGGCGTGTTGACATTATCCACGCCTGTGTAGAATTTCCACAGGCCCGTGTAGAATTTCCACAAGCCCGTGTGGAATTTTCACATACCCGTGTGGAGAATCCACAGGAGGGTGTAGATGCCCGATTCAAGCCCTATTTAAGGCCAATTTAAGCCCTGATTTTAGATTTTCCTTGATCCATCTTTTCCGAATTTTCAAGAAGGCAGCGCCTACTATTTAGAGAGGTATTAGCAAGGGATTTGGAGAGGTTCTACGGCATCGACATCACACTCCATTTGGAAAAAGTTTAGTGGGAGAGCTTTCGTCGGCATCGATCCGGTGAGGTGTATCGTAGCCCAGACAAAGGAACCTTGGAAGAGTTGAGGCTTCTCCACAAGACCATCATCACGACTATCGAGGGGGCTTTCTATGAATTACTTGCTTTTACATTTGATTTCATTATTGATTGTAACTAGCTCCATGGAGGGCTATGCCCCCTAGTGGGTACTTGGATTTGTGAACCCTAGGATGTATTTGTTTCATTAAACCTTTTATTATGCTTCATTAATTGATGCTTTAATTGAGTTCCAACCTTGAATGTTTGATTAAATGAATAGTCCCTTAGGGTGACACAGCTAGATTGGAGAGGGTTGAGAGGATGAGTCGAGAGGTAGAGGAGCATCCTTTTCCCCTCTGTTGTGATTTATCCTACCTCCATTTCCTAGAGTTATTTGTGGTCATAGTAGAGTAAATGGGCTAAAGGATGACCTTCCGTTGGGGCTTAGTTGCAAAGGTACCATAGTGAAGCGTTGAAGTGATTTTAGCACCTAGGGCTTAATTGTGACTAGTGACCTTCCACTTGGACCAAAGTGTTAGGTCCACATCTAGGAAGAGGATTTATCACATGGACTACCTAGAACTCATTGCGATTCTGTACGAGTGCAAGATGTTGAAATTGTTCAATTTCTCCTCCTAGACATGTACAGAGTCAGGCACGGTTGACCTTAGATTTGGGTTGCTTCCCCACAAGTGTATGGGATCACTAAGTAATACCTCGTGTGAAGACACGAGGATCGTATTCCACGGGGCTAAGGATCTCCTATTACTCTTTCTTGAGCTATTGTCTAGCCTAAGATCTCAAGCGATGGATTTTACTCTACTAAATGTAATTAAAGCTAAAATAATATTTGCCAACAAATTAGAGAGAATAAGCAATGAGCAAGTAAGATAATCAATGAAATGCAAAGGCCTATGGATGTGGATCCCCTCAAGGGGTTATCATGCAACATGGATGATGATCTAAAGATGCAAGGGTAAAATGGACCGTGAGATTCCAAGATTAGAACAACCCCAATTTCTCGGCGATTGAACCCTAATCCCATACGAACATAGATAGGAATTTCTCCCAAATCCATATCCCTACGATTACATTAAGTACGAGAAAATCTCACTTAGGAGTAAACCTACTCTTCTTCGGATTAAACCTACATGGAGTGCTTCCAAACACCCGATTTCTCGGCATGATGATACAAGTATCCCCTTCTAAATCATTCACGATCTAATACATACGAGCAAGTCACATCTACATGCATCACTCATAAAAGAGCAACAGATTTCTCCTTAGTGTAGCACTTAGTATGAAAACAATGGATTAAATCTCAAAATTACCCAAACATGGAATTAACAAGTTATCATCCAACATACATGATAAAACCCCCCAAGGTTCACCAACACCCAGTGGCCTTGGGGGTCTAGTGTGTCATCATCCCACAACAAGCAATACAAATAAGAAAAACATGAAACAAAAGCATAAATGACACTCCCTAGATGAAATGGTGGAGGAGGAGGTGAAGAATATGCCGAATGACGCTTTCCCCACAAAAGGAGTGCCCAATGACGCTTCCTCTAGCCGCGGGTCTCTTTCCATCAAATCATGGTAGATCTCCCCTTGAATGAAGTTGCCTTCTTGCCTTGAGAGTCTTGGACCTTGGGCTTGGATGATCTTCTAGCTTCCTTGCCCTTCTTCTCCTCCCCAAGGTCACCACAAGCCTCTCAAGTGTCTCCCAAAATATGCCCAGCAAAAATTCTAGCCAAAAGTTCCTTTTCTACCCTAAAAGTCAGTATATATACCCCCCGGGTTATACGGGTCATATGGGGTCGTATAGCACTCAAAAACCCTAGATTCGCATTCCATACGCTGGGGGTGCATACGGCCCCGTATACTGGGTAGTATGGAAATATGGGCAAACACTCCGAATCATTCCGCTGTTACAGTACATACGGCCCCCATACTGGGTAGTATGAAATTCCTGTTTTCTTCTCTTTTCGCCAAAATGATATCTTCTTGTTCTCCGTGGCTTCCTTATGCCCTACAAAGAAAATAGTAGATGATTAAGCGTAAAATGGGCATCAAACTCACAAAATACATGCAAAGTGAATACGATATATACATGAAAACATCTACATTTAGACACTTATCAACCATGTATTGAAGGATGATAAACGCCTAAATGTATGTATTTTATATGTATTAATCTTGTATCTTTTTTGAATATGTTAACGAATTGATGCCCGTTTTATGTCTAAATTGGTTATTTCGGTGTTGCAGGTCTTAAATGAGTCAAACAATGCTCAAAAATGCAAATCGGATGAATTCGACATCAAAAACGACATTTTTGGGGTCCCGGCACTGTAGCGGTACTGTAGCAGGTCATTGTTCTTGCTGCGGGCATTTGGCTGGGAGTTTCACGGGCTCCATGCGCCCGCATGGATGCCCGTGAGGTTTGCTGGAAATTATCATGGCTCGGTACTGCAGCAAAAACACTGTAGCATGGAGCCCGCATGGACTGACGGGGTATATAAGAAGCTGATTTCTTCTAGGGCATGGAGAGTTTTTTGGGTAGAGTTCTTCAAGCCGATTTTCACCAGTCTTTGAGAGGCAAGATTACATGTTTTGGAGAAGGGAAATCTAAGGGAGAAGCTCGGATTTGGCTAAATCTTCATCGATCTCTTCTTTGGGAGTTTGTAGACGACGAGGAAAGCCGCCCCCATTGCGGCGTCCATGGAAGCCTTTCCACCTAGCTTGGCTTGTCTTCCTTCTTCCATTGTTCGAGGGAGTTTTTATTATGCCATTTGTAGTTGTTTGCATGGATTTGTTGCTTGGATTTGTTTGTATGGACGAGTAGACCCCAAGGTCACCGGATGCCGGTTAACCTTGGGGTGAACTTGTGTATTTGGATGATTTAAGTTTGTTTATTGCAATTGTTGTGTTTTGAGATTCATTCTTGGTGCATTTGATGTGTTGCCTACATGAGAACTCTGTAAACCAACTGCTAGGTTGTACTTGGTAGCGTGACCATCGCCCTTGTACTAGACACACCAAGTTTGGAAGGGATTCATGTACGAATACGCCGTGACCATCGGGTATTCTTTACCCCTCCACCATTAGGGCTAGACCAAGTTGTGTTCCGGCTCTAATTAGGGATTTACCCACTTGTTAATGCAATCGTATGAGGATTTGATCGAAAGAAATTCTGTGTCAATACTTATACCGGATTAGGGGTCAATGGCCGTGACCATCGGCTTGACCTAATCTAGGAAATCTCTAGGTCCAAACCTTCAATTGCATGACATTCTTAGCATCCTGTGCACTTTAGTAGCCCCTAGGGAATCCGCATCCGTGACCGTTCCTTTCCCCTGATTTTATACCCCTCTCCGTATTTTAGTCTCCACTTGTAGTTATCTTATTTAAATTAATAGATTAGAGAAACCTTTCGAATCTGTCGGCTAGACAATAAGCGAAGAGGAAGTAAGGGTAGATCCTTGGGCTCAGGAAATACGACCCTCTCGTGCTCGCATGAGAGGTATTACTTGATGACTCCGTGCACTTGCGGATCGCACTCATCAAAGGATCTCCATGACTCATTAATGCATTAGTTAAGAAGCATAATAGAGGGTTTTGCACTTGAACCAATCATCCTAGGTGGAACAATATCCGAGTAACCCATTTATATCGATTGTCTTACCTCCCTTTTACTTGTGCTTCTCTTTCTTGTCTTTATTATTCTTGTTTACATTATATCTTATTTACTTTCACTTGGTTAAGAAACAATTTAAGTATGTTTATTACCTACTCCTTGTGGATACGATACCCACTCACCTGGGATTTTATTACTCGACAAACCCGTGCACTTGCGGGACATATGCAAGGGGCGTTGTTAAGTTTTTGGTGCCGTTGCCGAGGAGTAGGCATTTGGAGATACTTTTCACTTTGTTTTCTTAGTTATTCATTCATTCATTCTATTTCACATTTTCTTTTTCTATCATTGTTCGGATTTGTTTTCTCTTCGGTTGACTACAGAAAAATGATTGACATGCCCGAGTTATGTGACACTATCACGGGGATTGTTGAAAATGTGGAACATAAAGTTCAATTGTTTGCAGTACAGGACACACCTTGTTATCTTTTGCAAGAACCATATGTTATTCAATAGCCCATGGAAGAATCAGTTGAAGTGTACATCACCATAATTCAAGAGCGGACTGCGAATTAGATAGTGTGTTAGATCAGTTTGAGAGATCTCGCTCAGTTTGACTTGTCTTGTCATGAGCAAAGACAGGAACTTTTCTATATGGGTGTGTCAATGTCTGGAAGTGAGATTTGTGGAATGGAGACATCGATAGTCATTGAAGACCATACATAAATTCATTCACAAGAGGAAAAGGGGAAGAATGAGTTTGAGCAGGAGGCGAACAATTTTGAGGAGATTGACAGATTGAAGAAGAGTAGGTTGTGCCCAGCAATTGATGAACTACCAGAACTTGAGCTTAAAACCTTGCCAGCACATTTGGAGTATGCTTTCTTGATGGAAGAATCTAAACTCCTGGTGATTGTAGCTTCGAACTTGTCTGTTGATCAAAAGGGCAAACTTGTTACCATGTTGAAAAGGCATAAGTTGGCTATTGCGTGGAAGATTTTAGACATCAAGGACATAAATCCTTCCTTTTGTTCTCATAAAATCTTAATGGAAGATGACTATAAATCTATGATCCAACCTCAGTGAAGACTAAATCCAAACATGAAGGAAGTCATTAAGGCGGAGGTGGTGAAGCTCCTAGATGCAGGGATTATCTACCCCATATCCGATAGTGCATGTGTAAGCCCAACTCAAGTGGTTTCGAAAAAAGGGGGAATGACAGTTGTTAGAAATGAAAAGATTGAATTGATTCCAATTAAGACAGTTACATGATGGAGAGTTTGCATTGATTATAGAAGATTAAATGATGCCACCTGAAAAGATCATTTCCCATTCCCATTTATCGATAAAATGTTGGAACGATTGGTAGGGCATCAATTTTATTGCTTCCTTGATGGCATATCGGGATACTTTCAAATCCCCATAGCTCCAGAAGATCAGGAGATGACCACATTTACTTGCCATTACATTACTTTTGCTTACAAAAGAATAGCTTTCGGGTTGTGTAATGCACCAAGCAACATTCCAACGCTGCATGACAGCCATTTTTTATGATCTTCTGGAAGACATTATGGAGGTGTTCATGGATGATTTTTGATATTTGGAGACTCTTTCGATATATGCTTAAAGAATTTGGAAAGAGTGCTAGTGAGATGTGAAGAAACGAACCTCGGTGATAAGTGCTTGTGTGATATGAATGCGAAGCATTCTTTCCTTATGTTAAGCATTACCTTTCTCGGATTTTTACAATAATATGTGTGTTTTTATGTTACTTTTATGCAGGTAGGCTTGTGAGGCCGATTATGAATGAAAGAAGCCAATGTGGATCATAATACACCGATTTTGGAGGAAATCTTGCTAAGGTTCAAACGCGAAGACATAGGTCGGGTGTGAGATGTTAGAGTGTGTGCAAACCTCCTCATATTTGAGTTAGCACAACCATTTGGAGGGGCACAAGGGTAGTCATACTCAAGCATTCCGACTTATGCATATAGAACAAGATCTCCACCAACATTTCCATCATTGAAGAAGCAAAGCGATCCACGACGTGAACGTGTGGCCGTTTGTGTTATCTCGATGAAAGTATTTATTCGGGAAGTATTTCAGGCTGGTACTATGGTAAAGTTCTGTAGCAGCACTGTTCATAGCCGGCCGAGAAAACTGCAGAACAGAGAATCCGCACGGGCGTGTGGAAATTCCACACGGCCGTGTGAAAAAACCACAGGGGTGTCCACAGGGGCATGTGGATCCCCGATTCTAGCCCTATTTAAAGCCGATTTAGCTTTGATTTCAGTATTCTTTTCTCCATCTTCTCCCCAATTTGAGAAAGGGTTTCGGTTAGGGTTTTGAGAGGTATTGGCTAGGGTTTTGGATAGGTTCTATGGCTCCGACATCGTCATATCTTTGGAAGAAGGTGGGTAGGGGAGCTTCCATCAAGGCATATCCTATACCGGACAAGGGGATCTTTGGATGCCAAGGAGAGGACTTTCAACAAGACCATCGACACGACTATCGAGGGGGGTTTCTATGGATTCATTGCTTTTACATTCTATTTCTTTGATTGTACTTAGCTCCATGGAGAGCTAAACCCCTAGTGGGTACTTTGGTATTTGTGAACCCTAGGGTGTATTCATTTCTTTGAATCTCTTTATTATGCTTTCAATTAATCGATGTTTATTGTGAGTTCCAACTTAGAATGCTTGATTGTGTGAATGCTCCCCTAGAGTGACACTAGGGTTGAGAGTTCTTGTTGGTACCCTTGTGAGTGAGTGACACACCACGAGTGTTAGACAAAGCTATGTTGGAGAGGGTTGAGAGGATGAATTGAGAGGTAGAAGAGCGTCCCCTTTCTCTCCGATGTGTTAGATTCTACCTCCGTTCCTCGATTTCTTTGCAGCTACAATAGAGTGAATGATTTAAGGGTTGACCTTCTGCTGGGGCTTAGTTGTGGGTGCAACGGAGTGAAGCACAGAAGTGATCTTAGTATCTAGGGCTTAATTGTGGTTAGGGACCTTCCACTTGGACCAAAGGGTTAGGTCTACAATTAGGAAGAGATTTATCACTTAGAATCCCTAGAACTTATTGCAATTCTATGCGAGTGCGAGGTTCAGAGGTTATTTAATCTCTCTTCCGGGATATATATAGAGTTTGCAAAGTTGACCTTAGATTTAGGACTATGTAATTAAGGATTTCCATGACTCACTTGCATTGATTAGGAAGCATAATAGAGGGTTCTTGCACTTGAAATGACTGTCCTAGGCCGAGGAATATCTGGGTACCCCATCTTTATTGATTGGCTTACTTTCTTCTTTACTTGTGCTCTCTTACTTGTCATTTTTACTTTTGAGAATTGAATCATTGTCACACATATCACTATTCATCTTTCACATAGCTAAGAAGTGAATTAAGTATTTTTATTCCCTACTGCCTGTGGATACAATACCCACTCATCCGGGATTATTACTTCCACAAACCCGTGCACTTGCGGGATATACGCAAGGGGACCTTGTCAAGTTTTTAGCGCCATTGCCGGGGAGTAGGCGTTTAGAGATACTTTGCATTTTGTTTTCTTAGCTATTTCACTATACGTCTTCACCTCTTATCAGGAGACTAAGAACCCCTCAAATCTCACCTATATCTATCTCTAACAGCACCATTTGACCTAGCACAGACAACAGCTGTAGTAGAGCGGACACTGGACTATACCGACACTTGACTCATCTTTCTCTTCTTTACTTTTGTATTTCATCTTTCACTTGTACACTCAGAAAGGATCCTTCTTCTGAGTTTATCTTTTATTTTTTTGTTTGAGTTGTATTTGAATGGTCTATCTTTTATACACTCGAGCTATTTTTATTTTTATTGAGCTTTACTGAACCTCTTTGTGCATGCATGCAGATGGTCTTGTCAGTATGGGAATTGAGAACTAGTGATTGACACGGC
This sequence comes from Dioscorea cayenensis subsp. rotundata, assembly GCF_009730915.1. Taxonomy (NCBI): domain Eukaryota; kingdom Viridiplantae; phylum Streptophyta; class Magnoliopsida; order Dioscoreales; family Dioscoreaceae; genus Dioscorea; species Dioscorea cayenensis. The sequence goes on along the minus strand of NC_052485.1, from coordinate 19,365,677 downwards.
TAATGTGGGATGTGATCGGGGGTAGCATAATATTCGATTATGTACCCAAAACTGAGGGTCTAGCATAATCAGAAAGTATCCTCTGTTGCTCATTCTCTTATGCCATATTATCTAACCTTTTAACTTCTATTCCAACTTAATTAGACGGTTCTTGCATAGGTTCTTTTCCCCTTCTTCTAAATGTACGTTCAAGTTCCGGATCTCCTTCAATCATAACCTGGAGCTGTACCAAAAGAAAAAAAAACCAAATCAGAACGATGATAGAAAAAGAAGATGTGAAATAGAATGAATGAATAAATAGCTAAGAAAACAAAGTGCAAAGTTTCTCTAAATGCCTACTCCCCGACAATGGTGCCAAAAAACTTGACAACACCCCTTTCTTATGTCCCATAAGTGCACGAGTTTGTCGAGTAATCAAATCCCAGGTAAGTGGGTATCGTATCCACAGGGAGTAGGGAATAAAAATACTTAAATTATTTCTTAAAGAAGTGAAAGATAAATAATGGTTTTGTTAACAAGATAGAATGTAAACAAGAATGAAAGAGATAAGAAAGAGGAGCACAAGTAAAGGGGAGGTAAGGCAATCCATATACATGGGATACTCGGATATTGTTTCGCCTAGGACGATTAGTTCAAGTGAAAAACCCTCTATTATGCTTCCTCACTAATGCATTAATGAGTCATGGAGATCCTTTATTACATGGTCCCAAATCTAAGGTCGACCATGCCTGACTCTATACATGTCCTCGAGGAAAAATCCAACAATCTCAACACCTCATACTCGTACAGAATCACAATGAGTCCTAGGGATTCCAAGTGATAAATCCACTTCCTAGATGTAGACCTAACTCTGTGGTCTAGGTGGAAGGTCCCTAGTCACAATTAAGCCCTAGCTACTAAAATCAGTTCAACACTTCATTCTATTGCCTCTACAACTAAGCCCCAGCGGAAGGTCATCCTTTAGCCCGTTCACTCGACTATGACCGCAAAGAACTTGAGGAAATGGAGGTAGGATAAATAACACCAAAAGGCATAGGGGACACTCCGCTACCTCTCTACTCACCCTCTCAACCCTCTCTAATCTAGCTTTGCCTAACTCTCGTGGTGTGTCACTCACTCACATGGGTTACCAATAAGAATTCTCAACCCTAGTGTCACTCTAAGGGAGTATTCATTCAATCAAACATTCAAGATTGTAACTCAATTAAAGCATCAATTAATGAAAGCATAATAAAAGGTTTAATAAAACAAATAGATCCTACGGTTCACAAATCCAAGTACCCACTAGGGGGTTTAGCTCTCAATGGAACTAGTTACAATCAACAAAGAAATTGAATGTAAAAACAAGTAATCTATAAAAAATCCCCTCGAAAGTCATGACGATGGTCTTGTAGAGAAGCCTCAACTCTTTCAAAGGTCTGTTTGTTTGGCCTAGGATACACCTCGTCGGATCGATGCGGACGAAATCTCTCCCACTAACCTTCTTCCAAATGGAGTGCTATGCCAAAGCTGTAGAACCTCTCCAAATCCCTTCCCAATACCTCCCCAAAACCTAGCTTCCACCCTCTTGAAAGTTTGGGAAAAGATGGAGAAAAGAATTCTAAAATCGGGGCTAAAATTGGCCTTCAATAGGGCTATAATCGGGCATCCACATGTCCCTTCAGATTCTCCACACGGGCCTGTGGAAAATCCACACGAGCGTGGATAATGTCCACATGCCCGTGTGGATTCTCTGAAGTGCACTTTTTTCTTCTGGCAATGAATAGAACCTGCTATAGTAGCGACATTAAACACTCCCAAATCCATATTTTCAACGAGTTAACGTAAACGGGCACACGTTTATGTCATAGATCACCTTACTTCTTCAATAAATGACTTCATTGGTGAAGAACTTGCTATCAATGCACAAGCCGAGATAATTGATAAGTGCTTGAGTAGACATATTTTAATATATGTTTTACATGCATTGAGCATCATTTTTACTATGGTTTATGTCTCATATTGTGTATTTGGTGTTCTTTTATGCGTATAGGTTGTGAATGCCTTGAAGAGTAAAAAGGAAGCAAAGATGGGCTATAAAGACATAATGTTGGGAGTTCTTGTTCAATTCAAGGACCAAGACACGAGAGGAGTTCATAAACGTTGAGATGTGTGCCAACTTCCAAGAAGATTCAAGTCAATTCACTAGTTGGAAGGGCACAAAGGCAGCCACATCTTCATGTTCCTTCTCTTTCTGAAGATTGCAAGACCTATCAAAGATACGTCGATGAAGAAAAGTTTTATAGCCTACCACATGGACGTGTGCCCGGACATGTGGCCTTAAGAGAAGAGTGTTTGGATCGCGTTTTGTGAAAAGTACTGTAGCAATCTTACCGCAGCAACTTCATTGCAGCAGCATTGTAGCAAAATTACTGTTCACGTACCCGCGTGGAAATTCCATGCGCCCGAGTGAAAATTCCTGCAACCCACATGGCCACGTGGAAAATCCACATGGGCGCGTGAGGGCACGTGACAGGCGCGATCTAAGGCCTATAAATAGCTGTTTTGCCCTATTCTTTATCATCTTTTGTGCGGCTCTTGAGGGGTGAAACGGCTAGGGTTTGGAGAGGAGGTCTTTGCGGCTTTGGAGGCACTTTGTCACCAACTTTGATCGATTCCTCCTCTGTCATAGCATCAAGGAAGCCACCGGTGAACCTAGCTTCGGAGTGGGTCCTTCAAGACGTCGAAGCTCTCCATCAAGGCCATCAGTTCATATATAAGTTGGTTTATTTCTATGGTTTTAATGTACTTTCATTCATTGATGTTGTGTTTTGTATGTTGCTCCATGGAGAGCTAAAACCCTAGAGGGTATTTGGGCTTGTGAACCCTAGGATTCTCATCTTTTGTGGATTTGCTTAGTGTTTCTATTTAATCCGAGTTTGATTAATTTTTAATCTTGTATTCTCATTGCTTGCTTGTTTAATTAATCCTTGTGGTTGATTGGATTTGCATGATTTGTTACTTTGATGTGAGAGAGGTTTCCATTAGAGTTAGAACTTCAAGGTTAAAGAGGGTTGAGAAGGTGACTCATGAGATAGTGGAGTGTCCCCTTTCCCTTCTGATTGAGTGTATTCTATCTCCGTTCCTTAAGCTCTATGCAACCATATTTGGTGTGAGGCGTGAGATTGAGAGATTTCTCCGCCGGGACCTTGTAGGGGGTTAGGATCCTTCGCCAGGAATTAGGGTTGGATCAATCTTTAGGAATCGGATACAACTCTTGGAATCCCTAGAGTGCTTTGCAGTCATATGTGGTGTGAGGTGTTGAGATTGAGCGATTTCTCCACCGGGACCTCGTAGGGGACTAGTATCGGTGATCGGGAGGCCGGATCCGATTATATTTGGATTTCCATGACTTAACTTACTCATCATAGAAACACTTTGCTTATTCGGTATCTAATACCTGAATCCTAGGGGGAGCATTGCCCGAATACCCCACTTTTACTGATTGAGATCTCAATCCATTTAACCCTTGCATATTTCTCTCCGGTATTCATTTCATCGCACATTAGATCACCACACCTTTCCATTTATCATTAGGTTAGAAAGTAGAGAAGAAGTTAGTACTAGTAGCCCTGTTCCCTGTGGATTCGACTACCCACTCACCAGGGTAATTATTACTTTGACACCCGTGCACTTGCGGTTTACACACAGATTCGGACGCGTGTCAATAATCGAATGTGATTGCCTTTCTGTACCTCCAAATCATTATGCTAACTTGAATACAAGGAGGTTGGTACACATTCTAGCATCTTGAACCCGACTTATGACTTTGCGTTTGAACCTTCTCAAGATTTCCTCGAAATAGTCGGTTAACGACCTACATTGGCTTCTTTCTTTAACATTCATCTTCACAACCCTATACCCATGAAAGTAACATAAATGCACATATTAGCACTAAAACTTGATATAAGTAATGCTCATCATAAGGAAAGAATACTTCGTATTCTTATCACACAAGCACTTATCATGTATTCTTGAGTTTAGGAGAAGTTTTAACATTGAATGTTTTCATGCTCTAGTTTGTTCTTGAATTTCAAGGAATTTTAGAAACTCTTTTAGAAACTCTTTTAGAAACTCGAGTTCATTGTTTAAGGGACTAAATAGATTTGTTTGTTTTTTTATTTTGCTAAAAAAAAATAGATATATCGTTTAGTTGTGCATTCTAGGTGGAAAGAGCTACCGCCTATGAAGTATGAATCTACTCTCATACGTCGGATACTAGTTATGCCTAATGAGAGAAAGAGCTATCTCATGGGATGAGTGAAAGCTACCATGCTGGTAGAAAGGGCTACCATCTCGAAAGTGTGAAAGCTACATTAGCGGCCTCTTTGGAAAGGGCTACATTAGAGGATGTGTGAGGCTACTACCATCTTGTTGTTTTGTTATGTTTTGTTGATAAATATGTCCCTTTTACGTAGAACTTTGAGGAGTATAAATTGGGTTGAATTGAGTGAGTTTACAGATACTTAAATGATTTCAGGTTGTTCTCCTATTAGATTCAAGTTTTTAGCTAAAGCATTGATTTTTTCCTATTTAGTGTTGAAATTTCCCTTACTTGTAGAATGCTCTCCTTGCATGCTTTGGTGAACCTAAAGCCGAGCGCTTTCAATCTTTCCTTCTTCTATTCTTTAATGTTTTATTTCTTTGCTAGAGGACAAGGAAAAGCTTAAGTGTGGGGGAGTTTGATAAGTACTTATGTGATAAGAATGTGAAGTGTTCTTTCTTTATGATGAGCATTATTTTTATCAGGTTTAAACGCTAATATATGTGTATTTGTGTTCTTTTGCACATGTAGGATTACGAAGCTAAATATTGAGAAAAGAAGCCAAAGTAGATCATGAATGGACTATTTGATTAAATCTTTGGAAGGAACAAACGCGAAGACAAAATCGGGCTCAAGATAGGAGAATGTGTGCCAACCTCCACGTATTCTAGCAAGTATAATGATGTGGAGGGGCACAGAGGCAGTCACATTCGAGTATCCTAATTTGTGCATTGATGGAAAGATCATCACCAATGAGTCTGTTTATTGAAGAATCGACATGATCCACGGCGTAAACGTGTGCCTGTTTATGTTACTTCGATGAAAAACATGGATTCAGGAGTGTTTCTCGTAGGTATTGTAACAGGTTATTGTAGGAAAACATTGTAGCAATTTATTATAGTAGTACTGCTCACGGCCGGCTAAAAATGAGATTTCCAGAGAATCCATATGGGCGTGTGGGAATTCCCCACGCCGGTGTGGATGCCCTATTCCAGCCCTTTTAAAGCCATGATTCAGCCCGATTTTACTATCCTTCTTTCCATCTTTTCTCCAACATTGGAGAGGCTTGCGGCTAGGGTTTAGAGAGGTATTGGCAAGGCTTTTGGAGCGGTTCTACACATTCAACACTTTGATTCTCTTCAAAGATAGCAATTGGGGAAGCTTTTAGCGGCACCGATCTGGCGAGGTGTGCTCTAGGATTGACAAGGGGACCTCTAAAGAAGGCGCGATAACTCTACAAGACTGATTGATTTCCCGCAAGTGTACGGGATCGTCAAGTAATACCCTGTGAGTGACACAGGGGTCGTAGTATTCCACGGGGCTAAGGAGCTCCTATTACTCCTCCAACACTTACTTTCTAACCTTATAATTGAAACATTGTGTTACTCTAATACATGAAATAATGTAAATAAGAATACAAGTGTAGCAGTCCCACAATAAGCAAGGAAATCACAAGAGCAATAATGATAAGAATAGGCCTCGGGATAAGGATTTCCATGAGGGGTTCACCATGATGCATGGATGCAAAAGAATAGATGGCATGGGTGATTCAGACCGACAGATCTCAACAATAGTTCAACCCCGATTTCTCGGTAGTCAAACCCTAATCCCATACAAATGATGACAAGGATTTCTCCTTAGTCAAATTCCTACGATTGCGTTAAGAACATGGAGATCGTGCAATAAGGATGCACTTAATCTAAGTTCATCCTCATGGTTCGGAGGGGCAACCAACATCCAATTTATCGGCATGTTGGTCAAGGATCTCCCCTTTTAGCTAAAAAGTGATCTAGTACACATGAGTAGGTCACGTCTACGTGTACAACTCAAGTAAGAACTAAGGATTTCTCTGTATTATAGTTCTAGGCATGAAGAAACATGAGCTAAACCACAAATCACACCAATGCATTCCAAATAAAAGTGAAGCATCCAAAATACATGATGAACACCCCAAGGTTCACCTACATCCGGTGGCCTTGGGGTCTAGTGTGCCATCACACAAATAAATGTCTCAAACACAACAAAAGCAAGAAGTAAATGCATAAATGGCACTCCCTAGTCTGAATGATGAAGAGGAGGAAGAATGCCGGCTGAATGACGCTTCTTCTAGCCCAAACGGTGCCGAATGCTTCTCCTCCCTTGATGATGAAGCTTCCCCTTGAAGTTCAAACCCTTGGGGGCTGCCAAGAACCCTTAAAAATGTCTCCCAGAAATCCTCCCAAAAAGTCCCCCTTTCTTCTCCCCCAGATGCTCTTTATAACCCTCCTCATTTACTCCAAGATCCATCAATCCCGAGGTGGTATACTGGCTCAATGAGGACCTCATTGAGCTCCTCATTGACACTGTTCGGTTCAAGAAAACTCCTCATATGCACACCCAATAGTATCCATACTGGCTCAATGAGCACCTCATTGAGCCAATATGCCTTCAATCAATCAACTTCCTCTGTGCTACAGTGATTATCCCGGGCTCTATACCGGCAGCATTGAGGCCGTATGCCATGATTCGATTTCTGCCTTGAAAACTCTCACTTTGCTACAAGGAATATGCTATAGTACCATGACCTGTTTTTCTTCTCTTTTTCACCCAAATTGTATCTTCGTGTCCTCCATGGCGTCTCCGTGCCCTACAAAGCAAATAATACACGATTAAGCGCATAACGGGCATTAATTATAATAAAATACATGCTAGAAGTGAGCAATACATATATAGAAATACATACATTTGGACACTTATCAAATATCCCCACACCTAAGTATTTGCTTGTCCCCAAGCAAACACATCATGAAAAACAAAGATAATGATAAGTGGTTAAATGTATTACCTCCGGCTCAAATAAATACAAGACTCTACAAGCATTGGAAAATGATAAATAGATAATGAGTTACAAACATTAAGCACAAAAGAAAGATCCTGTCTCACCTCTTATATGTCTGTGCCATGTGTGTGAATCTCGTATTTCATCTACCCCTGAACTCGGGTCTAGCCTCATCGACTTCAATCAAGACAGACTCTAGATGCTAATCACTCCACATGTAAGAGTACTAAGCCTTAAAATGCTAAGTGCTACTCCAATGGACAAGTAAGATCCTTCTAAGCCCTAAACTTGAACTAACTCCCATTTTCTTCTCAACACTTTTAGTAGGTAGTCAACAAGATCACTAGGGTTTTTTTATTTTCATTTCATTTCATTTTTTTTTTTTTGAGTCCCGACTAACATAGACTCGCACCAAAAAAATCTTTCTCGAGGGTGCACATGCTGTTTAGGCACAAGAGCCACCCAACTACTCGATCATAGCTACATAGACGCATTCATGCTTCATTAGCGGAGGAATACTCGACATAGACTCATTTTTTTATCTTTTTCTCTCATTTTTTTTTTCATCATTTTCTTTTTCACATTCATCCTAGATCATGTCTTTAGACTACTCTACATGCCACAAAACTAGGGCTAGCTCAACAAGACTCAGAAGTTCTTAAGAGTTCATTGAATGAAAGAACTTAGTACTCAAAGACCAAATACTCAAAGTTGTGTGTTAAGCATACAAGAGAGTTAGAGTAGTCATGTTGGCTATTCCCAGGGCATCAACACAAGATTCAGTAAACAAGACAATACTAGAGGTGAAACAAGATTCAATAGAGTACAACAACAAGTATGTAACTCAAATCGATCATTAAATTATGCTAGAAGAGTCTTACAATAATGAACAAGCCATCATGGGTACACTAGCATGTAAATAATCACCCTAATACATACAATACACCCATCCCAACACCAAGTGTTGTACATTGTCCCCAATGTACACTAATCATGAAAACATAATAATATGTGCAATGAAAATAATGGAGGAGGGTTGAACGAACTTCCCCGGTTAAATCTTGTGCAAACGGCGAGAGGTGACCCGAATAAAAGGTGTTGCAAGCGTTGCATGTCGGGTCCGGCTTCCATGAAATATGGGAAGCTCACCAAGCTCCCTTAATGCCCTGCACGGCATAAAGGGGCATCATCATTCCATTTTAAGATTGCAAAAATAAATACTAGAGAGTAATCCAAACACACAAATACTAGATAAAGAGTAGCAAATTTGTATACAATGTTGGTCCCTCCCCAACTTATTGAAGGCAAACAAACACACTTGCATCAAAAGTAAAGCAAAGAAATAAACTAAAGAAGCAAAGCAAATGTCCATGCTCAAATGTCCAACTTGTCATCACAAGATATTGAAGATGTGGTTGTTTTGGTGTGCTTAGAAATTGCTCAAAACCTCCAAAGTATGTTGGTGAAAGGTTGGATCATCAATTGAGAATAGAGTCACCAAAAACCATGTGAAAGTAATTCCTTGAATTGTTCATGAGTCCCAAATATTTCCAAAATACCCTATTCTATGTGATGAAGTGTGCCACATGGTTTGGTCTTTGAAACTTCACACTTCGCCTTATGATAAGCATGCTTAAAGTGTGGTTCTTCGGGGTTGGCATTGTGTTTCTTGGACGTTTGGAGGCAAATTTCTTGACTTGTGGCATTCCTACATCAATAATAATTCAAATAAGAATGAAAGGAATCAAAAAGCATGTATCATATGGCATGAAAAGGGCTAAAACATGAATAATATAAAGGGAATAGTATCCATACGGGTCTCAATGAGGAGCTCATTGAGACAGTATGGGTACTATTCATTTTGCAAGAGTTTCCCCTAAATCATGAATTCGAAAAAAAATTATACAACAATTCAAGATCATACAAAGACATGATGTTCATACCATAAAATACATGCCAAAAGCTTGAAACATCCACACACAAGCTCAAGGAAGCCAGAAGAAAAGAAAAGAAATTTATTTCATCAACCAAGCTTCATACCAACTAAAATCTTGAAAACACTTGAGTGGAGCTTGAAGAAAAGCACTAGATCTACTTCCCAAAGCGATTTGGAGATGATTTAGAGCACTATCTAGTGAGATCCGGCCATGGAGAGAGAACTCATGGAGGCTAAGGTTCGGTTGGAGAAGAAGAACAATGAAGAGAGAGAAGAGAGGACAAGGTCACATGCAAAAAGGAGGGTCCATACGGCCTCAATGAGCTCCTCATTGAGGCCGTATGCCCTAGTGTAGTGTTTCTGGAATTTCATGTGGACCTCAATGAGGAGCTCATTGAGGCCGTGAGAGGTAGTGCAAACTTTCTGGAATTTCTTGAGGACCTCAATGAGGAGCTCATTGAGGCCGTATGGCTTCTAAAAATAAGGTGAAAAGTCATCTTAGCTCCACCAAACACATGGACATGGCTACAAAATGTTCTAAAATCATCTCCAACATAAAAGAATGGTTCAAATGCTCGATCTAATGCATGAAATGATGACCAAAACAAGTGTTACTTCACAATAAAAATAAGTAAACAACCACATGAACAATGATCATGATGAACAAAATAGTTAGAGCATGGACTTATTCAAATTCACAACTCTAAGAAAATACGAAAAATGACAAGAACATGAACATGAACACAAAGAACAAATAAACATAAAAATAAACCCCCGAATGCTTGGGTTGCTTCCGAAGAAGCGCTTGTTTAACGTCGCGAGCTTGACGTACCTTTTCACTTACCTTACGGGGGCTCGAACAATTTGAAATTTCCCCCGGTCATCTTTGAATTGTTGTTGTTAAAGTAAAGCTTCAACCTTTGTCCATTCACCTTAAAAGTACCATTTTCGGGGTGAGTTACCTCGACTGCTCCGTGTGGGTAAACTTGAGTGACCGTATATGGACCTGACCATCGTGACTTAAGTTTTCCCGGGAATAGCTTCAACCATGAGTTGAACAGTAATACTTGATCCCCTTCTTGAAATTGTTTAGGATGCTTGATATGCCTATCGTGATACTCCTTCACTCTTTCTTTGTAAAGTTTGGAATTTTCGTATGCCATGGCACGCCATTCATCTAACTCATTTAATTGAAGCTTCCTCTTCTCACCTGCAAGTGTGGAATCAAAATTTAGAAATTTAATGGCCCAATAAGCTTTGTGTTCATGTTCTACAGGTAAATGACAGGCTTTCCCATAGACTAGTCTATATGGAGTGGTTCCAATAGGAGTTTTGTATGCTGTTCTGTATGCCCATAGAGCGTCATCCAAGTGTTCCACCCAATCTCTTCTATTTTGAGTGACATTTTTCTCCAAGATTCTTTTTAAATCCCTATCGGAAACTTCTACTTGTCCACTTGTTTGTGGGTGATATGCCGTTGCTAGTTTGTGGTAAACATGGTAGCGCTTTAGGAGTTTTGCAAACTGAGCATTGCAAAAGTGTGTGCCTCGATCGCTAATGATTGCCCATGGTGTTCCAAACCTGGAGAAAAGCTTCTTCAAAAATTTGACCACTGCCCTTGCATCGCTTGTTGGTAGGGCCTCAGCTTCCACCCATTTAGACATGTAATCGACAGCCACAAGGATGAACTTGCAACCATGTGAACTTGGGAATGGTTCCATGAAGTCGATCCCCCACACTTCAAAAATTTCACAAGCTTGGTTCCAAATCTGAGGCATCTCATCTCGGCGAGGAATGTTGCCTACCCTCTAACATCGATCACATGCTTGTATGAATTTGTGGGTGTCATGAAATAATGATGGCCAGTAGAATCCTGCATCGAGAATCTTCTTTGCGGTGTGGTTTGCATTGTAGTGACAACCAGTTGGTCCTGAATGGCAGTGCTTCAAGATACTCAAACCCTCAGTCCGTGACACACATCTGCGAACAACGTGATCTGAACAGATTCTGAAAAGATAAGGGTCTTCCCACACATAATGCTTCAAATCTGAAAAAAATTTCTTTCGTTATTGAAATGTAAACCATTTTGGAATGACACCCCCGACTAAATAGTTAGCAAAATCAGCAAACCAAGATGGTTCCAGCTCTTCCACTGCCTGAATGTTGAACAAATGTTCTTCAGGGAATGAATCATTGATATCTTTTTTCCTTAAAGTATCGAGATTGGGATTCTCTAGCCGGGATAAATGATCTGCTGCAAGGTTTTCGGCCCCCCTCTTATCTTTAATCTCCAAATCAAACTCCTGGAGCAATAGGACCCATCTAATCAAGCGTGGCTTGGCATCAGACTTATTGAGCAGATACCGCAAAGCAAAATGATCAGTGTATACCACCACCTTGGATAGAACCAAATATGATCGAAATTTATCAAATGCAAAGACGACGGCAAGCAACTCTTTTACCGTTGTGGTGTAATTCTCCTGAGCATCTGTCAATGTTTTACTGGCATAGTATATAGGATGGAAATGTTTGTCTCTTCGCTGTCCAAGGACTGCACCCACCGCAAAATCACTTGCATCACACATTAATTGAAATGGAGAATTCCAATCTGGAGCTATCATTATGGGTGCCTGACTGAGTTTTTCTTTGAGCATGAAAAAGGCTTTCATGCAGTCATCGTCAAACTTGAATGGTACATCTTTCTCCAACAATTTTGTTAAAGGTTTAGAAATTTTGGCGAAGTCCTTGATGAATCTTCTATAAAAACCTGCATGTCCAAGAAAACTACTGATAGCCTTTACTGAAGTTGGAGGAGGTAGTTTCTCTATAACGGAGATTTTTGCCCTATCTACCTCGATTCCCTCTTTGGAAATTTTGTGACCCAGAACTATTCCTTCTTGAACCATGAAATGGCATTTCTCCCAACTTAGCACAAGATTGGTTTCTTCGCAACATGCAAGAACACGCTCAATATTCTTAAGACATAACTCAAATGAGTCACCAAACACAGAAAAGTCATCCATGAACACCTCCATGAAATCTTCCACCATATCCTCGAAAATTGCCAGCATGCATCTCTGAAAAGTAGCAGGGGCATTACAAAGGCCAAATGGCATTCGGCGATATGCAAATGTTCCATAAGGGCATGTGAATGTAGTTTTTTCTTGGTCTTCTGGAGCAATGGGAATTTGAAATTAACCTGAAAAGCCATCCAGAAAACAGTAGTATGAATGCCCGGCAAGCCACTCAAGCATCTGATCGATGAATGGTAGTGGGAAATGGTCCTTTCGGGTGGCATCGTTCAATTTTCTGTAGTTAATGCAGACACGCCATCCTGTAATCGTTCGCATAGGAATTAATTCATTTTTATCATTGGTGATTACTGTCATCCCCCCTTCTTCGGTACAACATGGACTGGGCTTACCCACTCATTGTTAGAGATAGGATAAATAATTCCTACATCAAGGAGTTTGATAACTTCTGCCTTCACTACTTCCTTCATGTTCGGATTTAGTCTTCTATGTGATAAGACTGAAGGCCTATGATCATCCTCCATCAATATTTTGTGAGTGCAGAACGAAGGATTTATCCCCTTGATATCGGCTATCTTCCAAGCAATCGCTTTCTTATGCTTTTTCAAGACGTTTAACAAATCATTCTTTTGTTCGCCCGTGAGGCTTGATGCAATGATGACAGGAAGTTGAGTCGCTTCCCCAAGGAAAGCGTATTCGAGGTGGTCAGGTAACTTTTTCAATTCCAATTCAGGTGCTTCTTCAGTTGAAGGTCGTAAATTTCTATTCAGCAGTACCTCGCTATGCTCTAGTTCATCTTCATCCGTAGATACTGAGCTTTCATCTGAACTCTCAATGATGTTATACACAGGTTGCACAATATCCTCAGTGGTTCCCCCTAGAACATTGCAAGTGTCATGTACTGGAACTGACTGATATGCTTGCAGTTTTTCTATGTCTTGTGTAATTAGATCAGTGGAAATATTGACATCTTCTCTTATGGGAACTCTACCGTAATTCATGAAATCTGTGAGCAAAGTTTTCCACTCATTATTTTCAGCTACTATATTATAACCTTCCCATGGTTTGAATCGGCAACCTGTACTATCTTGTATATGGAATAAATAAGGTATAGGTGGTATCCAATCCTTCCATATATCAACCATAGCCTGTTCATTCCCTTGTGCAATTTCCACCCCTGCCATAATGAATTTTCTCCCAGCACGGTACCTTGCAAAGTCAATAAAGCTAAAGGAAGTTAAGCTCAAAAGAAATAAAATAAATAATAAAAAAAAATGCAAGAAAAGAAAAATGGTTAGAGCAATAAGCTAGAAGTTTCCTAGAATTCCTTAATGTCCCCGGCAACGGCGCCAAAAACTTAATTGATTTCCCGCGAGTGTACGGGATCATCAAGTAATACCCTGTGGGTGACACATGTTTCGTAGTATTCCACGTGGCTAAGGAGCTCCTATTACTCCTCCAACACTTACTTTCTAACCTTACAATTGAAACATGGTGTTACTCTAATACGTGCAATAATGTAAATAAGAATACAAGGGTAGCAGTCCAACAATAAGCAAGGAAATCGCAAGAGCAATAATGATAAGAATAGGCCTCGGGATGAGGATTCCCAAGAGGGGTTCACCATGATGCATGGATGCAAAAGAATAGATGGCATGGGTGATTTAGACCGACGGATCTCAACAATAGTTCAACCCCGATTTCTCGGTAGTCAAACCCTAATCCCATACAAATGATGACAAGGATTTCTCCTTAGTCAAATTCCTACGATTGCGTTAAGAACAAGGAGATCACGCAACAAGGATGCACTTAACCTAAGTTCATCCTCATGGTTCGGAGGGGCAACCAACATCCAATTTCTTGGCATGTTGGTCAAGGATCTCCCCTTTTAGCTCAAAAGTGATCTAGTACACGTGAGTAGGTCACGCCCTACGTGTACAACTCAAGTAAGAACTAAGGATTTCTCTCAGATTATAGTTCTAGGCATGAAGCAACATGAGCTAAACCACAAATCACACCAATGCATTCCAAATAAAAGTGAAGCATCCAAAATACATGATGAACCCCCCAAGGTTCATCTACAACCGGTGGCCTTGGGGGTCTAGTGTGCCATCACAGAAATAAATGTCTCAAACAAAACAAAAGCAAGAAGTAAATGCATAAATGGCACTCCCTAGTCCGAATGATGAAAATGAGGAAGAATGCCAGCCGAATGACGCTTCTTCTAGCCCAAAAGGTGCCGAATACTTCTCCTCCCTTGATGATGAAGCTTCCTCTTGAAGTTCAAACCCTTGATCTTCCCAAGCTTCAAGCCAAAATCTCCTCAAGAATATAATATCTTCGTTTTCTCCGTCTTCCCAAGTGGTAGCTGCCAAGAACCCTGAAAAATGTCTCCCAGAAATCCTCCCAAAAAGTTCCCCTTTCTTCTCCCCCAGATGCTCTTTATAACCCTCCTCATTTACTCCAAGATCCATCAATCCCGAGGTGGTATACTGGCTCAATGAGGACCTCATTGAGCTCCTCATTGACACTGTTCGGGGTAAGAAAACTCCTCATATGCACACCCAATAGTATCCATACTGGCTCAATGAGCACCTCATTGAGCCAGTATGCCTTCAATCAATCAACTTCCTCTGTGCTACAGTGATTATCCCGGACTCTACACTGGGCAGCATTGAGGCCGTATGCCATGATTTGATTTCTGCCTTGAAAACTCTCCAGGTGCTACAGTGGAAGCTACAGTGCCTGTGTTACAATACCACTGCTACAGTACTCCATCTACATTACTTTGCTACAAAGAATATGCTACAGTACCATGACCTGGTTTTCTTCTTTTTTTTGCCCAAATTGTATCTTCGTGTCCTCCATGGCGTCTCCGTGCCCTGCAAAGCAAATAATACACGATTAAGCGCATAACGGGCATTAATTATAATAAAATACATGCTAGAAGCGAGCAATACATATATAGAAATACGTACATTTAGACAATTATCAAAGACCATCGACATGACTATCGAGGGGGTTTTCCTATGGAGTATTTGTTTTTACTTCCGATTTTACAATAGATTGTATCTTGCTCCACGGAGAGCTAAACCCCTAGTGGGTACTTAGATTGGTGAACCGTAGGATATATTTGTTTCATTAAACCTTTTCTTATGATTTCCTTGATGGATGTTTTAATTGAGTTCCAATCTTGAATGCTTGTGATAAGTGTCTAAATGTAGGTGTTTTCATATATGTATCGTATGCACTTTGCATGTATTTTGTGAGGTTTGATGCCCGTTTCGCGCTTAATCATCTATTATTTGCTTTGTAGGGCATATGGAAGCCATGGAGAACAAGAAGATATCATTTTGGCAATAAGAGAAGAAAAGCAGAATTTCATACTACCCCCATACTACCCGATGATGGGGGCCGTATGCTATCGTAGCAGCGGATTGAGTTGGTGTTCCGTCCGATTTCCATACTACCCGAGTATCACGGGGCCGTATGGAGGCCGTATGCACCCCGTCCGGAACACGAATCTAGGGGTTTTACGTGTGCTATCGACCCCCATACGACCCCTATATGGCCCGTATGCCTCGGGGGTATATATACTCACTTTTAGGGGCTGATTAAAGAACTTTTTGTTGGCCGACTTTTGGGAGATCATTGGGGAGATTTTGGGCGACCTTGGGGAGGAGAAGAAGGGCGAGAAAGCTAGAAGATCATTCAAGCCCAAGGTCCAAAGCTCTCAAGGAAAGAAAGCAACATCATTCAAGGGGAGATCTATCACGACTTGAAGGAAAGAGACCCACGGCTAGAGGAAGCGTCATTCGGTATTCCTTTGGCGGGGGAAGCGTCATTCGGCACATTCTTGCCTCTTCCTTCATCATTTCATCTAGGGAGTGTCTTACTATGCTTGTATTTCATGATTTGCTTGATTGTATGGTTTGTTATGAGATGATGACACACTAGACCCCCAAGGCCACCGGGTGTTGGTGAACCTTGGGGGGGTTTATCATGTATTTTGGATGATTACTTGTTAATTCTATGCTTGGGTAATTTTGAGATCTAATCCATTGTTTTCATGCTAAGTGTTACACCAAGGAGAAATCCGTAGCTCTTTTATGAATGATGCATGTAGATGTGACTTGCTCGCATGTATTAGGTCATGAATGGATTAGAAGGGGGATACTTGTATCATCACGCCGAGAAATTGGGTGTTTGGTAGCCCTCCATGTAGGTTTAATCCGAAGAAGAGTAGGTTTATTCCTAAGCGAGATTTCCTTGTACTTAATGCAATCGTAGGAATGTAGATTTGGAAGAAATTCCTATCTATGTTCGTATGGGATTAGGGTTCAATCGCCGAGAAATTGGGGTTGTTCTAATCTTGGAATCTCATGGTCCAATTTACCCTTGCATCTTTAAATCATCATCCATGTTGCATGATAACCCCTCAAGGGGATCCACATCCATAGGCCTTTGGACTTCATTGATTCTCTTGCTTGCTTATTGCTTGTTCTCTCTAATTTGCTAGCAAATCTTGTGTTTAGTTTTATTTGTATTTAGTAGAGTAAATCCATCACTTAAGACCTTAGGCTAAATAATAGCTCGAGAAGGAGTAATAGGAGATCCTTAGCCCCGTGGAATACGATCCTCGTGTCTTTGCACGAGGTATTACTTGGCGATCCCGTACACTTGCGGGGAAGCGATCAAGTTTTTGGCGCCGTTGCCGGGGACTCTTAAGGAATTCTAGGAAACTTTTAGATTATTACTCTAGCCATTTCATTCTTTACTCATTTGTTGTTTTTCTTTTCCCTTGATCTTAACTCTCTATCATTTTTTCTTGGTTGTGCAAGGTACTGTGCATGACACGGTCAGATCCGTCGCCTTTGATTACTCCGGATAGTGAAATTGAAAGAACTTTGCGTCGGAGATTGAGAGAAGTTGGTGAAGGGTCGGGTACACAGAACATCGAAATTGAGGATAGAGTGTCTACAATCATGGCCGAAGAACGACGTACTTTATCCGAATATGAGAGACCCCAATTCACGGGTGATGAGTTCAGTGTTCAAGCACCGTCAGTGGCATCCAACAACTTTGAAATTAAAGCAAGTACAATCGGCATGATCCAAAATTCAGTCCAATTCAATGGTCTTGCCCATGAGGATGTGCATGACCACCTTTCCCGGTTCCTCCAAATTTGCTCTACATTCAAGATCAATGGGGTGTCGGACGATGCTATCCGTTTGAGACTATTTCCATTCAGTTTGAGAGATGGAGCTTATCGTTGGCTTACCTCATTGTCTCCGGGATCTATTAAAACATGGAAGGACATGGTGGAGAAGTTCCTTGGAAGATATTTTCCGCCAAGCAAAGCGGCGAAGTTGAGGCAAGAAATTTCAGCCTTTAAACAAGGGGAGTCCGAAACATTGTTTGAAGCTTATGAGAGATTCAAGGATCTCCTTAGAAGGTGCCCCCCCACCATGGTTTTTGCTTCATGGATGCGAGTACAAATCATTTACAATGGGCTAAATTATGCTACTCGCCAACTCATTGATGCTCACGGTGGGCGGTTCCCTTAGCAACAAGTACCCCGATGAGGCCGAGCAATTACTTGAGTCAATGGCAAGCAATGAATCACATTGGGCCTCAAGGGGATCTTCACAAAAGACTACTTGGGCTTTATGAAGTAAGTAGTGATAATGCCTTAGCCGCAAAGGTTGGCGTGTTGACTCGAAAGATTGATCTTCTTATGGGCGTGAGTTCAAGGCCGAATCGGTGCTAAGTTGTAGTACTTGCGGTGGTGGGCACGGTGCAGCCCAATGTCCGATTGCTAGCTCATCTGTTGCATCCGTTGAGAATGTGGACTACATTGGGGGCAACGCAATCAAGGGAACCCATATAGTTCAACTTACAATCTGGGTTGGAAGAACCACCCAAATTTTTTTCATGGAACCAAGGCCAACAACAACAAAGAGGTGCACCACCTCAAGGATCTCAATTTCAACAACCGGCCGTTGAGAGGAAGTTTTCCATGAAGAGATCCTTGCCAAGTTCATGCTCGAGTACCAATGAGCGAGGGTTCAATAATCTAACTAGTAGCATGGATGCACAATTTGGCAAGGTGAATGCTCAACTCACTCGACACGCCCGAGCAGGTTTAGTGAGATAGGTTCTATTTTTGAGAAACCTCCAAGCTTCGGTGAAGTCACTTGAGTATCGAGTTGGGGGAACTCACGAAGGGCAAATTCGAGACGTCCCCTAGGGTGTCTTCCGAGTAACACGGAAGAAAAATTCAAGGGAGCACTTGAAGGCCATTGCTCTTAGAAGTGGGAAGCAAGTGGAGACAAGGGTCGAGAGTTGACCCAAGTGTCAAGAAAAAGTGGGGGTAGCCTCCGGGGAAGACCCCAAGCTAGTTGAAGAAAAGCAGTGAAGACAAAAAAATCTAGGGCATAAATGACAAGTTCCAACACCAAGGACCAACAAAAATCATCCAGTATAAGCCTCCAATCCCTTATCCAACCAGATTGACGCATGAGAAGGAGGATGTTCACTTCAGAAAATTCATGAGCATCTTCAAACAACTCCATTTGAACATCCCGATAGTTGAAGCGTTGACCCAAATGCCAAAATATGCCAAGTTTTTAAAAGAGCTCCTCACGAACAAGAGAAAGTTGGAGGAAGAGGGCACAGTTGCACTTACGGGGAATTGCTCGGCCATTCTCGAAAAGAAGCTCCCACAAAAGTTGAAAGATCCGGGAAGCTTCATTATCCCGTGCTTGCTTGAAGGTGGAATCCAAGAAAATGCTCTAGCGGACTCGGGGGCTAGCATAAACGTCATGCCCTACACCATGTATTTGAAACTTGGCTTGGATGAATTAAGACCCACGAGGATGACCTTATAGTTGGCAGATCGATCAACACGAAAACCTCGTGGGATTGTCGAAGATGTGATTGTGCGAGTGGATAAATTTGTTTTTCCGGTGGACTTTGTCATCATGGACATAGATGAAGATGTGGAGATACCACTAATTCTTGGCCGACCATTCCTCAGCACCTCGGGTGCCTTAATTGACTTGAAAGGAGGGAAGTTGACGTTAAGAGTCGGAGAAGAGGAAGTGGTGTACACTTTGCCAGCTGCGATGAAACATTCTTTAGATCATGATGACACACTTTATTTCGTTGATGAAAGCCGATAGATTGATTTCGATTGTGTGCGGGGAAGTGCTCTCTTTAAATCCTTTGGATGAATATTTGGGGGAGTTGGAGAGCGAAGAAGAAGAAGAACCTCATCATCATCCTCCAATTCACAATTTGAAGCCACCAAAAGTGAGGGTATCCTGTACTAATGCTAAAGAAAAAAAGTCAAAAAAAGAATCATTTATGAAGAGAATGTGGAGGGAGATCCATGGGAGAAAAAAAGAAAGGTAACAAGCTTCATCCTCCCACATCTCATGGAGGAAAGGTAAATTTTTTTCACCCCTCTCCACTCATGAACAATTCGAGGTATTTTCAATGTTGTCACTCAATTTACCGGGAAGAAACAACACTACAAAGGACGTTGGGGGTGGGTTCAAATTGTTTGAACCCCCATAAGGTAAGGAACAAGGTACGTCAGGCTCGTGACGTTAAACAAGCGCTTCTTGGGAGGCAACCCAAGTGTTCGAGTGGTCTTTGCTTGCATTTTTTTCAGTATTTTTAGTTCTTAGTTCATTTCAATTCTCGTATTTCTTAGACTTGTTTGTTTTTGAATAAGTTCATGCTCATACACTTGGCACATTGCTCTCATCATTTTTAATTGTGGTATATTTGTGCAACTTCTTGAGAAACTCATTTTTAGGGTGTTAATTCATGCACTAGATCGTCGTTTTATTCATTTTTAGTCGTTTTTTTGGAGAAGTCGTCAAGCTTTCTTTTTTCATTTTTACAACATTTGAGGCAGGTTTTCATGGATTTGATTGGCATTTAAAGGTTTACGGCCATACTGGGTCGTATGGAGGCCGTCTGAGCTGACCACAGAGCCGATCCGGATGGCTCTGTGCTCACTCGAGCGGCCCCCCATCTGACCCCGTATGAGGGGCCGTCCAGTCGGGCTGGATGTTTCGGCCGAGGGGGCTCCCTCACTCGAGGGCGGCCCCCATACGGCCCGATATGGGGGGCCGTATGGTGGCGGGACTCCCCCTAAAGGCCTCTCATTCTCTCTCTCTCTTCCACCTCTCATTTCTCTTCAACTCCACCGAAATTTTCTCTCCTTTCTCTCTCGATTCTTGGCCGAATCTCTTCATTTTTCTTCCAAAAAAACTTCTTCCAATCCATTGGAGACTTCGATCTAGTGATCTTACCCGAGTTTAAAAGCTTGTTTTTCTCAAGGTTTTCAGTCGGTATGCTTTTTCAATGCCCTAGTTTTATTCTTTCCATTTTTTTGGGCATTCTTGAGACTTTTGCATGGAATTTCTTTAGCAATTTGCTTGGTTTGGTTGATGTGAATGTTGTGAATGAATTTTCATTCAAATTTATGTACAAATTTTTCGATTCCATGATATAGGGGAGACTCTTGCCGTGTGAATAGTGGCCATACGGCCCCCATACGGCCGTATGGTCCCATAAAACCAATTTTTCATTAGTCTCCTCTATCTCTACCATGTTATTTTGAGTTATCTTGTCTCCCTTTGAGCTTGATCAAAGTTTTTCTTCATTGTAGGGATGCCTAACACTAAAAGACTCGCCTCCAAGCGCCCAAGAACTACCGAGCCATCCTCTACACCCGATGAACCCGTCTTCAAATTGTCCCACCATCGAGAGAGATATGATAGATTGAAGACAAAACCATTCGGGACTTTGTGCTATCTTGATTGGGAACTTGTGGACAACCTTGGATTTTGCAAGTCAAAGTGCAGGGATTGGCTCTCACACAATTGTTGGGATAAACTCTTTGCCATTAACGAGCCAACCTTCAGTCAATTAACCTTTGGAGGTCTTGAGTACATTTGAGGCAGCGACAAGATGGGCAATCCGTGCGGAATAAGAAACTTATCACCATCCGTTTTTCAAGCTTTTGGAAGGAAGCGCACTATGCATCATTTGGACTTTGCCAAGTACTTGGGGTTATATGATGATGATTTTATCAAATCCATGCCCGGCAAAGCGTCTTAAGCTTGATTTCCCGAGTGAGGGTGGGTAGGGAGCAACTATTGGGCAACTTTGGCGGGTGAAGATACGACCCAAAAGGCCTCACGCATGATCGACCCGGCACATAGATTCATTCATGCCTTGATTGCCCGTTCTCTTTGGGGGCCGGACCGATAGCAAGGGGTGGTCACCCAATCCGATCTCTTTACGATGTATGGCATCTTTGAGAGGCACCCTACTCACCTTGGCTACATTGTCGCTGATGCATTCCTTCACCAGGGCTCGTATACTCGATTGGGAGCTATCTTTATTGGGCCCTATGTGACCAGATTGATCCGTGGCATGGAGTGCATTTGAGCGGACGCAGGTATGGCTGTTGTAGGAGGTACGGCACCCCTCGGGAAGGCACACATACGAGGCGATTGGCTTGGTGGTTCTTGGCGCATGAGGGCGAGGCCCCCACGGCACCAAGCCAGCTGGTGAGTCCGATCAGCAGCAGAGCAGAGCACTGCAGTCGAGCACGAGGCGCACCTATTCCTACCCCCGGTACTACTTCATTACCTGACTTCGACATGAGACTGAGGGGGATTGAGGGAGAGGTTCAGGGCGTGCGTCAGGAGCAGCGCGAGATCCGTGACCAGCTTCACCAGGTCCTTGAGGGACAGCGTCGACTCGAGGCAGATTTTCACCGTTTCATTACCTCATACTATGGTTCTGCCTCGCATACTCCGCCACCATGCCACCACCACCAGCACCGGATTGTGATGAGTAGCGGCTCGTTTGAGCATGGACACTTTTTATCTACTTTACTTTATTCTGTTATGTTTTATGTTTGTGTTTTTGTTGAGTTGGCATGGATCTCTTCCTCCCAACTCTTGGTGTTGAACTTTTATTGTGTTTTTCATCTATGTATTTTTGTTGACTTTTTCCCTAGTCTCTCCCTTGTGTTTGTATTTGTGAATTTTTTTGTGGAATGATGATGTCCCCTTTTTTTGCCTCGCAGAGCATTGAGGGAATTTGGTGAGCTTTCCTAGTTTTTAAATGGAGGTCGGACAAGACATGTATTGCTCACCACACCTTTTTGTCGAGTCGCACCTCACGGCGAACACAAGATAAACCGGGGAAGTTTTGTTTTTTTCACCCTCCTCAATTATTTTGCATTGGCCCTTCTTGCATGTTTTTCATGATTAGTGTACATTGAGGGCAATGTACAACACTAAGTGTGGGGATGGGTGCATTTCATGTTTTAGGAACATTGTTTACATGCTAGTGTTACCAATGATGGCTTTATTCATTCTTGTAAGATTCTTTTAGCTTGGACTAATGATTGATGTGAGTTACTTGTTTTTATGCTTTATTGAATCCTGTTTCACCCATAGTATTGTCTTGTGCACTGAATTTTTTTTTGTCGATGCCCTGGGAATAGCCAATGTGACTACTCTAACTCTCTTGTATGCTTAACACACTACTTTGAGTACTTGGCCTTAGAACACTAAGTTCTATCCTTCAATGTTTTCTTAAGAACTTCTAAGTCTTGTTGAGCTAATCCTAGTTTGTGGTATGTAGTATACTCTGAAGATGTGATCTAGGGTGAAAGTAAAAAAAAAAAAAAATATATATATATATATATATATATATAAAAAAATAAAAAAAGAAAAGAAAAGAAAAAAATGAGTCTATGTCAGTATTCCTCTGCTATTGAAGCATGAATGCGTCTATGTAGACTGTAATCGAGTAGTTGGGTGGCTCTTGTGCCTAACCAGCATGTGCATCCTCCAGAAAGATTTTAAAATGATTTTGATGCAGTCTACGTTAGTCGGACTCGAAAAAAAAAAATATATATATATATATATATGTTGAATAATGAGTTGAAAATAAAAACCCTAGTGATCTTTTTGAGTACCTACCAAAAGTTTTGAGAAGAAAAATGGATTTAGTTTCAAACTATAGAATTAGAAGGATCTTACTTGGCCATTGAAGTAGCACTTAGTAGTTTAAGACTTAGTATTCTTTGTATGTGGAGTGATTAGCATCTAGAGCTGTACTGATTGAAGTCCTTGAGCTAGACCAGATCAGGGCAAATGAGATAAAGGATTCACTTACACGCACATACATATTAGGGGTGAGACAGGATATTTTTATTATGCTTAATGACTATAACTCAACATCTATGTTTCATTGTCCTTTGCTTTTGGAATCTTATATTTGCTTGAGCCAGAGGTATTGCATTTAGCCACTTCTCAGTCTCTTTGTTTTTCATGAGTTGTTTGCTTGGGGACAAGCAACGCTTAAGTGTGGGGATGTTTGATAAGTGTCTAAATGTAGGTGTTTTCATATATGTATCGTATGCACTTTGCATGTATTTTGTGAGGTTTGATGCCCGTTTCACGCTTAATCGTCTATTATTTGCTTTGTAGGGCATATGGAAGCCATGGAGAACAAGAAGATATCATTTTGGCAATAAGAGAAGAAAACAAGAATTTCATACTACCCCCATACTACCCAGTATGGGGGCCGTATGCACTGTAGCAGCGGATTGAGTTGGTGTTCTGTCCAGATTTCCATACTACCCAGTATACGGGGCCGTATGGAGGCCGTATGCACCCCGTCTGGAACGCGAATCTAGGGTTTCGTGTGCTATACGACCCCCATACGACCCCTATACGGCCCGTATGCCACGGGGGGTATATATACTCACTTTTAGGGCTGATTAAAGAACTTTTTGTTGGCCGACTTTTTGGGAGATCATTGGGGAGATTTTTGGGCGACCTTGGGGAGGAGAAGAAGGGCGAGAAAGCTAGAAGATCATTCAAGCCCAAGGTCCAAAAGCTCTCAAGGAAAGAAAGCAACATCATTCAAGGGGAGATCTATCACGACTTGAAGGAAAGAGACCCACGGCTAGAGGAAGCGTCATTCGGCATTCCTTTGGCGGGGGAAGCGTCATTCGGCACATTCTTGCCTCTTCCTTCATCATTTCATCTAGGGAGTGTCTTACTATGCTTGTATTTCATGATTTGCTTGATTGTATGGTTTGTTATGAGATGATGACACACTAGACCCCCAAGGCCACCGGGTGTTGGTGAACCTTGGGGGGTGTTTATCATGTATTTTGGATGATTACTTGTTCATTCTATGCTTGGGTAATTTTGAGATCTAATCCATTATTTTCATGCTAAGTGTTACACCAAGGAGAAATCCGTAGCTCTTTTATGAATGATGCATGTAGATGTGACTTGCTCGCATGTATTAGGTCATGAATGGATTAGAAGGGGGATACTTGTATCATCACGCCGAGAAATTGGGTGTTTGGTAGCCCTCCATGTAGGTTTAATCCGAAGAAGAGTAGGTTTATTCCTAAGCGAGATTTCCTTGTACTTAATGCAATCGTAGGAATGTAGATTTGGAAGAAATTCCTATCTATGTTCGTATGGGATTAGGGTTCAATCGCCGAGAAATTGGGGTTGTTCTAATCTTGGAATCTCATGGTCCAATTTACCCTTGCATCTTTAAATCATCATCCATGTTGCATGATAACCCCTCAAGGGGATCCACATCCATAGGCCTTTACACTTCATTGATTCTCTTGCTTGCTTATTGCTTGTTCTCTCTAATTTGCTAGCAAATCTTGTGTTTAGTTTTATTTGTATTTAGTAGAGTAAATCCATCACTTAAGACCTTAGGCTAGATAATAGCTCGAGAAGGAGTAATAGGAGATCCTTAGCCCCGTGGAATACGATCCTCGTGTCTTTGCACGAGGTATTACTTGGCGATCCCGTACACTTGCGGGGAAGCGATCAGCTTGATTGTTTGAATAATCCCTTAGAGTGACACTCGGGTTGAGAGTTCACCTTGGTAACCCTTGTGAGTGAGTGACACACCATGAAGATTAGATAAAGCTAGATTAGAGAGGGTCAAGAGAGTAAGTTGAGGGGTACCGGGACATCCCCTTTCCCCTCCGGTGTGATTTATCCTACCTCTATTTGCTCGAGCTCTTTATGGCCACAATAGAGTGAAGTCTAGAGGATGAACTCCATTGGGGCTTAGTTGCGTGAGCGACAGAGTGAAGCGTTGAAGTGAACTGTAGTATCTGGGACTTAATTATAACTAGGGGCCTTTCACCTGAACCAAAGGGTTATATCTATGCATAGGAATACAGTTTATCACTTCGAATCCTTAGAACTCCATGCAACTTTATATTGTGTAAGGTGTTCAGACTGTTTGATTTCTCCGTCGGGGTATAGTATAGAGTTAGTGACGGTTGACCTTAGATTTGGGATCGTGTATTGTAGGATCTCCATGACTTATTAATGCATTAGTTATGAAGCATAATAGTTGGTTTTGCACTTGAAACGATTATCTTAGGCAGAACAGTATCCGAGTACCCCACTTTATATCAATTGCCTTTCCTATAACTTATATGTGCGTCTCTTTCTTGCCCTTTTATTCTTGTTTACAACACACTTTATCAACACAATCATTGTTTATCTTCACTTGGTTAAGTAGCAACTTAAGTATTTTTACTCCCTACTCCATTTGGATACATACCCCACTCACTTGGGAGTTTATTACTCGACAAAGCCATGCTCTTGTGGGTCACACGCAAGGGGCATTGTCAGCAGGCTCTTCAGAAAATCCCTGAACATGTAAATACACTCAGAGCCTGTCCTATCATGTGAAATATACCAAGGAAAAACAAGAAACACTATCTCAGATGACCAATAACTTTGCCAGACACAATAAAGCACACGAAAACACCAAATAATCCACAAGAAAATCACAGCAAAAGTATCTAAAAGATCTAGACACCAACACTCAAAGCGTCGTTATTCATGCAAAACTAACTAAAAACTAGATAAACAATAAAGACTTGGGTTGGCTCTTAGAAGCTCTTGTTTAACATCAATTAGCTTGACGTACCTTGTCTTACCTCACGGGGGCTCATAGATGAAGGTTTCCCTCTTATCCATGACTTGGAAGAAACGATGAACATTGATAAGTGCTTCTGTGTTAAGAATGCGAAATATTCTTTCTTATAATCAACATTACTTTTATCATATTTTACAGCTAATACATATATATTTGTGTTCTTTTGCACATGTAGGGTTGTGAAGCTAAGTACGAAGAAAAGAAGCCAAAGTATATCGTGAATGCACTATTTGGTGAAACCTTGGAAGGAACAAACGTGAAGACACAAGTTGGGTTCAAAGATATGTGAATGTGTGCCAACCTCCATTTATTCAAGCAATTACAATGATTTGGAGGGGCACGAAGGCAGTCATGTTTAACCATTCCAATTTGTACAATGATAGAAAGATCTTCAACAATGAGATGTTTATTGAAGAAATAACGCAATCTATGACATAACTTTGTGCCAGTTTATGTTGCCTCTATGAAAAGTGGATTCAGGAGTGTGTTCGGCTAGGTACTACAGTAAGTACTATAGCAAATCACTGTAGTCGGCCAAAAATTAAAATTTCAGAGGATCCACACGAGCGTTTGGAAATTCCACAGGCCCATGTGGAAATTCCATAGGGGCGTGTGGATGCCTGATTCAAGCTTATTTAAAGCCGTGATTCAGCCCGATTTCAGCATCCTTATTGATATCTTGTCTCCAACTTTTGAGAAGTCGGCGGCTAGGGTTTAGAGAGGGTTTGGTAAGGCTTTTGGAGTGGTTCTACGGCTTCGACACCATGATTCTTTACAAAGATAGATTTGGGGGAGCTTTTGTCGACATCAATCCGGCGAGGTGTGCCCTAGACATGACAAGGGGACCTTTGGACATGACAAGGCCACTCCACAAGACCATCGACACGAATACCAAGGGGTTTTAATATGGATTGCATGTTTTTACTTTCGATTTCATTATTGATTGTATCTTGCTCCATTGAGCACTAAAACCACTAGTGGATACTTGGATTTGTGAACTCTAGGATTTATTTATTTCATTAACTTTTATTATGCTTTCCTTAATTGATGTCTTTAATTGAGTTTCAATCTTGAATGCTTGTTGAATGACTTCTCCATTAGAGTGACATTAGGGTTGAGAGTCTACATTGGTAATCCTTGTGAATGAGTGATGCACTATGAGGGTTAGACAAAGCAAGATTGGAGAGGGTCAAGAGGGTAAGTCGAGAGGTAGCAGAGCGTCCCCTTTCCCTTACGGTGTGATTTATCCTACCTCCATGTTCCAAGAGTTTTTTGCGGTCACAATAGAGTGGATGGTTAAGGGATGAAGTTCACTAGGCTTAGTTGCGCAAGCAACAGAGTGAAGCATTGAAGTAACTTTAACACCAGGCATAATTGTGACTAGGGGTCTTTCACCTTGACCAAAGGGTTAGATCTACATATAGGAATACGGTTTATCACTAGGAATCATTAGAGCTTCTTGCAACTTTATTCAGTGTGAGGTGTTGAGACTTGTTGATTTCTCCGCCAGGACATAGTGTAGAGTTAGTCACGGTTGACCTTAGGTTTGGGACTGTGTATTTCAGGATGTCCACGACTCATTAAGCATTACTAAGGAAGCATAATAGTTGGTTTTGCACTTGAAGCAATAATCCTAGAAGGAACAACATCCGAGTACCCCACTTTTATCGATTGCTTTTCCTCTCATTTATTTGTACCTCTCTTTCTTATTTTCTTTAGTTTGTTTGCATCGATCTATATCCACACCATCATTGTTTCATTTCCACTTAGTTAAGTAGCAATCTTGGTGTTTCTATTCCTTATTACCTATGGATACAATAACCCACTTACCTGGGATTTATTACTTTGACAAACCCGTGCACATGCGGGTCACACGCAAGGGCATTGTCAAACATAGTCTTTTGAAGGTAGGGGGAGAGTTGTCAAGCTTATCACCACATGTGGGTTTGTCACCCTTATTCAGTTCTTTTGCATCCCCAATAGACTTGGGGTATTTCCTGTAGTGTCTCCTTGCTCGCTACATCTTTCGGAGCATCTTCTTCATAATCCCCGTGGTAGATGGTACTTTCTCATCTAGACGAAGTATCATTAGTTCTTCCTCCTCCGTTTCTTGCTCTAGCAACCCCTTGTATGGTTCTGGATTCAACATTTCCTGCACATATTCATTGATTAGTTCATCAGTAGTGTCAAGAAAATAGAGACTATCATCAAAGTCAAAAGAATGTCACATGGCTTCGGCGAGGCCGTGGGTCAACTTGTCATCGCCCACCCTCAATGTCAACTCCCCACCATCCATGTTGATCAGTGCCTTGGAAGGGCACAAGAATGGCCTCTCAAGTACTAAAGGAACATCCGCATCCTCATCGAGGTCCAACACTATGAAGACTACAGGAAATATATACTTGTCAACTTTGATAAGCACGTCTTCAATGATGCCCCTCGGATGTCTTACTGTTCAGTCTGCCAATTGTAATGTCATTCGAGTGGGCCTAGGCTTTCCCAAGCCTAGTGATAGGTGTCTATATGTATGTATTTCAGTATATGTATTCCATACTTCTACCATGTATTTTTATAAGAATTGATGCCCGTTTTGTGCTTAATCATGTGTTATTTTCTTTGTAGGGCACGGGAACGCCACAGAGGACACGAAGATACAATTTTGGCGAAAACAAGAAGAAAATTAGGCCACGGTACTATAGCATTTTCAATGTAGCATAAAACTGTAGCTGGAGTGCTATAGTAGTGGTGCTGTAGCGTAGGCACTGTAGTTAGACCACTGTAGCACCTAGAGAGTTTTCAAATCAGAAATTGAACCATGGCATACGGCCCCAATGCTGCCCTGGATTGAACCCGGGATGATTACTGTAGCCATAAAAGAGGATAGTTTGTTTGAAGGCATACTAGCTCAATGAGGTGGTCATTGAGCCAGTATGGATACTGTTATGATAGCTTATGTGCACTTTTGCCTACCCCAAACTGCCTTAATGAGGTCCTAATTAAGCTAGTATACCACCTCAATGAGGTCCTCATTGAGCCGGTATACCACCCGTATGGAGGCTATTTTGGGGGGTATAAATGCTCATTTCTTGGGCAAATGGAAGAGACTTCTTCTTGGCCTCTTGGGCCGCCGCCACCATACATTCTTAATGCCTTCCAGCCATCTTTTGACGATGTTCCTTGTGGAAAATGAACACACATCATCACCTAGAGGGAGAGGAGCATAGGAGAAAGAGATGGAGTGAATTTTAAGCCACCATTGCATCACCATTCAAGGCTTCATCGATTCAAGGAGATCAAGACCGTAGAGGGAGTTTCTTGCTTCTTTATTAACTTTATTTTCCTTGTATGTTATATAAGTATCCCTTGCCATGAGGGATTAACTTATTTTTGTGTTTGGATTTGGATGAACCCTAGGGTTTATTCTTGTGTATGAACTTGAAATGTTGTTGTTCATTGAATTTGATGGTTGTTTGAGATTTAATCTTTCATGATTTCATGTCTAGAATTACATGAATGGAGAGATCCGTAATTCTATTATGAGTTATATGCATAGATGTGACCTACTCACGTATACTAGATCTAGGAAAGGTTGAAAGGGATACTTGTGCCTACACGCCGAGAAATCGGGTGTTGGTAGCCCTCCATTGCTAGGTTTAAGCCGAAGGATAGTAGGTTTACTCCTATTAGAGATTTCCTTGAAATTAATTTAATCATAGGTGTGTTGATCCGGAAGAGATTCTGATCGATGTTCGTATAGGATTAGGGATTAGTTGCCGAGAGATTGGGGCTAATCTATTCACGAGGTCTCTAGGTCTCAATCATCACCAATGCATCTTTAACTCATCCTAGATCGGGACTTAATGACAACCCTAGGTGGATTCCTTGTCCAAACACTCTCTTCTCATGCTTGATACTCCCTTGTTTGTTTACATCCGTGTGCTAGTTACCCGGCCATATATTAGTTAGTTTATTTTATTTTATTTCATTTGTTCTTCATACTAAAAATTGTAGGCTAGATAATAGATGAAGAGTGAGTAATAATACTTCCTTGGCCCCATGGAATAGTACGATCCCTGTGTCACTCAGAGGGTATTACTTGGCGATCCCGTACACTTGTGGGCAATCAATCACCTAGCTTTTGAAAGAAATAATATGGCATGACATTGATACTAGCCCCTGAATCCACCAATGCCATTTCTTCAACCAAATTGCCACTGTTGCATGTGATGATAAAGCTTTTGGTGTCTTTCATCTTGTTTGGTATATTCTTTTGCAACACTGCTGAACAAGAGGCATCTAGGATCACCGATGGACTCCCTTCCAACTTCCTCTTGTTGGTGAAAAGATTTTTCAAGAACATAGCATACCGAGGCATTTGAGACAACGCCTCCACAAAAGCAATGTTGATGTGCAATTGCTTGAATATACCCAAGAACTTCTTATATTTCTCATCATTTTGGTCGTTCTTCAGTCTTAAAGGATAAGGGATTCTTAGCTTGTAAGGTGGGGGTGCCACCTCCTTTTCATTGTTTGCTCTTTCCTTAACCTCCAGGACCTCTGGTGCTTCAACATTGGTCTTCTCACTTGGAAGCTTACCCTTGACCTCATGACCACTTCTTAAAGTGATCGCCTTCACATGTTCTTGTGGATTGGTCTCGGTGTTACTTGGCAAGCTTCCTTGTGGTTTATCTGATAGAGACTTCACAATTTTCCCCACTTGATTCTCTAAATTATACAATGAAGCAGTGTGGTTATGAAGTGTAGCCTCGACCGATTGAAACCATATATTTGATGATTGCATAAATTTGGTCAAGGCTTTCTCTAAGTCGGTCATCCGGGTCTCCAAGCCTGAAACTTTATTCTCTAGGTTTGGGGCTCGTTGTTGTTGAAAACTTGGTGGTGCTATGGCCTTTTGCTGCCCTTCATTACTTCATGAGAAATTGGGGTGGTTCCTCCACCCTTGGTTGTAGGTGTTGTTATATAGATTACCTTGTATTCTTCCTGAATTGCCCACAAAGTCTACTTGGTCAGTCGGGACTGAAGTAGCAATCGAAATAGGACAATCAGATGGTATATGTGCAACCATCACAACTCGTGATAGCGGCCACCCTCGGTGAAGTCAATGTATCTAATTTCTTGCACAATGCCTCTACTTGGTCTGCCAAAGATGTAACCGCATCGATCTCATGGAGTCCGGCCACTTTCTTCCTTTTCCTTGCATTCCATTGGTAGCTCTTCATGACTATTTCTTCTACCAACTGTCGGGCTTCATTAGGGGTCTTGCTCCCCATTGTACCTTCTGCGGGGGTATCTTGAAGATGTCTTGTACTTGGATTCAACCAGTTGTAAAAAGTTTGAATAATCATCAATTCGGGAAATCCGTGTTATGGACACTTCCGCAAGAGATTCTTGAATCGCTCCAACGTCTCAAACAAGGATTCAAGCTCCATCTGAACAAACAAAGATATCTCATTATGATGCTTTGCCGACTTTCACGGAGGGAAGTATCTTGCAAGGAAAGCTTTGACCATCTCATTCCAAGTCAAGATGGATGCCTTTGGCAAGGAATGAAGCCACTGCTTGGCTCTTCCATTGAGAGAAAATGGGAAAGCCCTCAATCTGATAGCATCATCTGAAACTCCATTGATCTTCAGTAAGTCACAAACTTCCAAGAAGTTTTCAATATGAATGTTTGGATCCTCATCGACCAAACCATTGAACTGAGCTGACTACTTAATCATCTGGATGAATGCCGGCTTTAGCTCAAAATTTGGAGCTGTAATCGGGGGTCACACAATACTAGATTGTGTGCTCCAAACTGAGGGTCTGGTATAGTTAGAAAGTGTTCTCGTTGTTCATTATACTCTGCTATATTGTCAGACCCTTCAACTTCTATTTTAGCTTGATTGGATGGTTCCTGCATGATTGCTTACCCACAAGTGCACGGGATCCCCAAGTAATACCCTGTGAGTGACACAGGAGTTGTATTCCATGGGGTTAAAGAGCTCCTATTACTCCTCCATCACCTATTATCTAACCTTACAACTGAAGCATGATTTACTACTCCAACAAGTGCAATATTATAAACAACTCTCAAGAATAAAAATTATAAGAAACACAGGAGATCACAAGAGCAATGATGAGATAAAAAGGGCTAGGGATGACGATCCCCTTGACGGGTCATCATGATACCTAGATGCAAAGTAATAGGAAGGTAGGGGTGATTTATACCGAAGGATCTCAAGATTAGTCCAATTCCAATTTCTCGGCGATTGAACCCTAATCCCATACGAATGTTAATAAGGATCTCTCCCTAATCACATTCCAATGATTCCATTAAGTATAGGGAAATCCCGCAATAAGGACACACTTACCCTAAGTCTATCCTTAAGATTTGGCTACAGACATCCAATTTCTTGGCATGTCGATCCAAGAATACCCCTCTTAGGTCATTAATGATCTAGTACATTCGAGTAGGTCACATCTACGTGTACAACTCAACAAAGAACTAAGAATCTCTCCAATTAATAGTTCTAGACATGAAGAACAATTAGCCAAATATAAATCAACCCAATGCATGTCAAATAAGTCTTTAGCATCCAAAATACATGATGAACCCCCCAAGATTCACCTACACCAGGTGGCCTTGGGGGTCTAGTGTGCCATCACACAAACAAATATAGTAAGATCAAGAAAAACAAGAAATAAATGCATAAGTGGCACTCCCCAATCCAAATGATGATGAAGAAGAGCAATGCCGGCCAAATGACGCTTGCTCTAGCCAAATGATTACCGAATGCTCCTTCTCCCTTGATGGTGAAGCTATCCCCTTGAAGTTCAAGCCCTTGATCCTCTCCAAGCCTCCAACAAGGCTCTACAAAGATGTCTTTGTTCTTCCTCTTCTCTCCAAGTGTTGGCTACCAAAAGATCGCTCAAGAAGTTCACCTAATACCCTCTTAAACCCCCCAAGTATCTCCCCCATATAGAGGTCGTATGCCCTCCAAAAAGAGACCAAAAACTCCAGACAAAACATGCCATACAGGGTCAATGAGGGGGTCAATGGTGGCCTCATTGAGGCCGTATGAACCAAGAAAAACCCATTCTTTTCTTGCTACAGTGTTCATCCCGGGGTTAATCCCGGGCAACATTGAGGCCGTATGGCTTGGATCAATTCTTGATTCGGAAATCATCTAGGTACTACAGTGGTTGCTATACTAACCTTCTCTTTTTTCCATGACTGGTTTTCTTCTCTTTTTCTTCCCAAATAGTATCTTTGTGTCTTCCATGGTGTTTTCATGCCCTACAAAGCAAATAATAGTCAATTAAGAACAAAATGAGCATCCATTCATATAAAAATACATGCTAAAAGTATCAAATACATATACTATAATATGTACATTTAGACACTTATCAAATATACCCACACCTAAGCGTTTGCTTATCCCCTAGGAAACAAATCATGAGAAATAAAAAGACTGATAAGTGGCTAAATGTATCACCTTTGGCTCAAATAAATACAAGAGTCTGCAAGCAATGGATAATGATAAACAGATACTGAGTTACAAACAGTAAGCACAATAGAAAGATCCTATATCACCTATTATGTGTCTATGCCATGTGTGTGAACCTTGTATTCCATCTGCCTTGATCTGTTCTAGCCTACTGACTTCAATCAGTTTAGCTCTAGATGCTAATAACTCCACAAGCAAAGAATACTTAGACCTAGAATGCTAAGTGCTACTCCAATGAACTAGTAAGATCCTTCTAACTCTTATACTTGAACTAACTCCCTCTTTCTTCTCATAACCTCTGGTAGGTAGTCAACAAGATCACTAGGGATTTTATTTTCATTTCATTTTTTTTTTGGAGTCTAACTAACTTAGACAATACCAAAAAAAATCTTTTTGGAGGGTGCACATGCTGGTGAAGCACAAGAGCCACCCAACTACTCGATTACAGTCTACATATACACATTCATGCTTCATTAGTAGAGGAATACTAACATAGACTTTTTTTTTTGTTTTTTGTTTTCATTTACCCTAGATCACGTCTTTAGACTACACTAAATACCACAAAACTAGGGCTAGCTCAACAAGACTTAGAAGTTCTTAAGAGCTCATTGAAAGATAGAACTTAGTGTTCTAAGGCCAAGTACTCAAAGTTGTGTGTTAAGCATACAAGAGAGTTGGAGTAGTCAAGTTGCCTATTCCAAGGGCATCAACGCAAGATACAGTGCACAAGACAGTATTAGAGGTTAACATGGTTTAATAGAGTACAATAACAAATATGTAACTCACATCAATCATTAATACATGCTAAAAGAATCTCACAAGAATGAACAAGCCATCATAGGTAACACTAGCATGTACATTGTCCCCAACATACACTAATCATGAAAAGCACATTAATATTTACAATGAAAAAAATGGAGGAGGGTGCAAACAAACTTCCCCAGTTAATCTTGTGCACACGACAAGATGTGACCCGAAAAAGTATTACAAGATGTTCATGTCATGTCCGGCATCTATGAAATGTGGAGAGGCACATCAAGCTCCCTTAATGCCTTGCAAGGCATAAAGGGGCATCATCATTCGAAAAAAAATTTTAAATTGCAAAAATTAAATACTAGGGAACAATCAAACACACAAGCTAGATAAAATAAAGAAGGTCTTACACAAGGTTGGGAAGGCATCCCCTTCCCCACTTATTAAAATCAAACAAACACACACACAAGAAAAGTAAAGCAAAGTAACAAACTACAAAAATAAAGCAAGCGTCCATGCTCAAATGTCAAACTAGTCATCGCTAGACGTTGTTGACGTGGTGGTCTTGGTGTGCTTGAAAGTGCTCAAAACCTCTAAGGTTAGTTGGCGATAAGTAGGAGTTTTGATTTCAAACAAATTTGCCAAAAACCATGTAAAAGTAATTTCTTGATTTGTTCATCCATCCCAAGTGTTTCCAAAATACCCCATTCTATGTGGTGAAATGTGCTAAAAAAAATTGGCCTTCAAAACTTCATACTTTGCTTTATGATGAGCAAGCTTAAAGTGGGGTTCTTCGGAGTTGGCATTATACTTCATGGAAGTTTGGAGGCAAATTTCTTAATGTTCAGCATTCCTACATCAAGAATAAATCATATAAGGCTTAAAGGAATCCAAGAGAATGCAAGAGGTGGTATGAAAATGGGTAAATCGTTGAGAAAAACAATGGAATAGGATCCATACGGCCGTATGGGGGCCATATGGATACTATTCAAATTGCAAGAGGTTCCCATCATCATGAAATTCAAAAACTTTGTACATAAATTCAAGGAAATTCACAACCATGATGTTCATACCACACAAGACAAGCATAAGGCTTGAAACAATCCACAAACAAGCTCAAGAAAGCAAGAAGAAATGAAGAAAAAATAAAATTAAGTCATCAAGGTTCTTACCAACAAAAGCTTGAGAAAACATGATTGGAGCTTGGAGAAAACCACTATATCTACTTCTCAAAGACATTAGGAGATGATTTAGAACAAGAAATGATGGGATCCGGCCATGGTTTGATGGATAGTGCAGGATGGAACTCGGTTTGGAGAAGATGAATAGTGAAGAGAGAGAAAAGGTGGCAAGTTGGCATGATGAACTCGACTTCATACGGCCTTAATGAGGGGGTCATTGAGGCCGTATAGAGTAAATCTCTCTTGGTGTAGGGCAGACGGCCTTAATGAGGCCCTTATTGAGGCTGTATGCCCTAGTGTTTTTTTCGCTAGATGGGGTAAACGACCTCAACGAGGACCTCATTGAGGCCGTATGCCCTAATTCTTATTCTCTGTGTGGGGCAGACGGCCTCAATGAGGTCCTCATTTAGGCCGTATGCCCTTGAAATCATTCTTTAAGGCTTCAAGTACTTCTCCAAACACATGGACATGGCTACAAGGTGTTCCAAAAACATTTTCAAAACGAAATAATGGTTCGAAATTTCGATCTAATGCATGAAATGATATCCAAAACAAGTGTTTCTCATCGATAAAAAATAAGTAAACAACCACTTAGACAATGATAATATTATACAAAGTAATAAGAGTATGGACTTATTCAAATTCAAAGCTCTAAAGAAAATATGAAAAGAACACTAACATGAACCCAAAGAACATGAAAACATGAAATTAAACCCCTGAATGCTTGGGTTGCCTCCCAAGAAGCGCTTGTTTACCGTCACGAGCCTGACGTACGTTGTTACTAGTGAGAAGTTGCCCCCTGTCATTTTTGAATTGTTGTTTCTTCCCGGTAAATTCAATGACATCAATGAATGAATTTCACATTTTTCATGAGTAAAGGGGGGTGAAGATTGTATCTTCTTTTCTTGAGATGTTGGATGAGGAGGAATGATACATTTCTTCTTCTATCCACGGACCTTCCTCTAAATTTTTTTTAACATGAATCTTTTTTCCCTTTTTCTATAACATTATTGCACATAACCTTCTCCTTTGGCTTCTTCAAATTTGGACTTGGAAGACGAGGGTGAGGTTCTTCTTGATCTTTATTTTCTATCTCTCCCAAGTACTCATCCAATTGGTTCAATGATGGCACCTCCTATACACAATCAGAAATTAAAATTTTAGTTTGATCAATAAAATAAAGCATGTCATCATGGTCTAATGTGTGTTTCATAGCCGACAGTAGAGTGTACACTGTTTCTTCCTCTCCAACCCTTAATGTTAATTTTCCTCCTTTAAGGTCAATTAGGGCGACGAAGGTAGTGAGGAATGGCCGACCAAGAATCAATGGTGTCTCCACGTCTTCATCAATATCCATGATGAAAAGATCCACAAGGAACACAAATTTGTCTTCCCGGACAATCATATCCTCCACAATCCCACGAGGCTTCCTTGTTGATCGATCCGCCAATTGTAAAATATTCTCGTGCGTCTAAGTTCATCAAGACCAAGCTTCAAATACATGGTATAGGGCATAAAATTGATGCTCGTTCCTGAGTCTGCTAAGGTATTTTCTTGAACTCCACCCTCAAGTACACATGGAATTATGAAACTTCCCAGATCTTTCAATTTTTGTGGGAGTTTCTTTTCCAAAATGGCCGAGCGATTTCCCATAAGTGCAACTATGCCCTCTTCTGCCAATTTCATCTTGTTTGTTAGCAATTCTTTTAAAACATGGCATACTTGCGCATTTGAGTTAAAGCTTCCACTATCAGGATGTTTATGTGGAGTTGCTTGAAGATGTTGATAAATTTTCTAAATTGAGCATGCTCCTTATCTTGCTTCAATCTAGCCGGATAGGGAATTGGAGGTTTGTATTCAAATGACTTTGATGAACTCTTTGGTGGAATTCCCTTGTTTTCACATTGCTTGTGTTTCACAGTAACTTTCTCAACTATGTTGGGGTCTTCCTCTTTGGCTACCCCAGTTTCCTTGACAGTTGGGTCAACTTCGACCCTTGTCTCAACCTGTCTCCCGCTTCTAAGGGAAATGGCCTTCAAGTGCTCTCTTGGGGTTCCCATCAACTGTACGGAAGCCTTAAGAATCTGCAAAATAGAGCTGATCTCATTAAACTGTCCGGCATGTTGAGCAAGCTGAGCATTCACCTTACTGAACTGAGTATCCATGCTGCTGGTTATGTTATTAAACCTTGACTCAGTGTTAATCATGGACTTGGCTAGCACATCTTCGGTAGTGAATCTCTTCTCCAAAATTGGTTGTTGCATTTGGGAACCTTGTTGAGGTGTTGCAGCTTTTTGTTGTTGCCCCTGATTCTATGAAAAGTTCGGGTGGTATTTCCACCCCGGATTATAAGTTGAGCTGTAAGGGTTTCCTTGTGGCCTTTGTCCCCCAATATAATCAATATTCTCAATTGGGGTGATGGAGGAGCAAGAAATAGGACATTGGGGGACTCCATGCCGTCTACCACAAGTGCTATAACTCAATACTGACTATGACTTCGAGCTACTACCCATGAGCATGTCTAGCTTCTTAGATAACACATCAACCTTTGCGGTAAGAGCATCATTGGCACGAACTTAAAAAAAGTCCGGCCCCTTTTTGTGGTACACCTCTTCAGGCCCAATGAGACTCATTGCTTGCCATTGATTCCAGGAGTTGCTCAGCTTCATCGGGGTACTTGTTGCTAAGAGATCCACCCATTACGGCGTCAATAAGTTGATGAGTTGCATAGTTCAACCAGTTGTAGATGATCTGAACCCGCATCCAAGAAGCAAAGCCATTATGGGGGCATCTTTGAAGGAGGTCTTTGAATCTCTCATATGCTTCAAATAATGTTTCAGATAGTCCTTGCTTAAACGCTGAAATTTCTTGCCTTAGCTTCGTAGCTTTGCTAGGAGGAAAGTACCTTCCAAAAAAATTTTCAACCAATACTTTTCCATGTTTTGATTGATCCCGGTGGTAAAAATGTGAGCCACCGGTATGCTCCATCTCTTAAACTGAATGGGAATAGTCACCACCAGATCTTCTCATCTTTCACTCTGTTTACCTTGAAAGTAGAACAAATTTGGAGAAAACGGGAAAGATGATCATGAGTGTCTTCATTAGCAAGACCATTAAATTGTACTGAATTTTAGATCATGCCGATGGTGCTTGCCTTGATTTAAAAATTGTTTGCGGCGCTTGAACACTGAATTCTTCACTTGTGAACTGTGGCCTTTCGTATTCAGATAAGGTCCGTCTTTCCTCGGCCATGACTATAGATTCTCTATCCTCAACTTCAATATTTCGTTCACTTGAGCCTTCACCCACTTCTCTTAATCTTTGATGCAAGGTTGACATGTCGTCCAAATATGCGTGTAAACCGAAAGTGCACGGGTGTCGAAGTAATAAAATACCCGGTGAGTCGGGTAGCCGAATCCACAGGGAACAGTGCTACTAGTACTAACTTCTTCTCTGCTTTCTAACCTAATGATAAATGGAAAGGTGTGGTTATCTAATGTGCGAAGAAATGAATGCTGGAGCCAAATATGCAAGGGTTAAATGGATGGAGATCTCAATCAGTAAAAATGGGGTATTCGGGCAATGCTCCCCCTAGGATTCAGGTATTAGGTACCGGATAAGCAAAGCATTTCTATGATGAGTAAGTTAAGTCGTGGAAATCCAAATATAATCAGATCCGGCCTCCCGATCACCGATACTAGTCCCCTACGAGGTCCCGGTGGAGAAATCACTCAATCTCAACACCTCACACCACATATGACCGCAAAGCACTCTAGGGATTCCAAGAGGTGTATCCGATTCCTAAAGATTGATCCAACCCTAATTCCCGGTGAAGGATCCTAACCCCCTACAAGGTCTCGGCGGAGAAATCTCTCAATCTCATGCCTCACACCAAATATGGTTGCATAGAGCTTAGGGAATGGAGATAGCATACACCAATCAGAGGGGAAAGGGGATGCTCACTATCTCATGACTCGCCCTCTCAACCCTCTTCAATCTTGAGATTCTAACCCTAATGGAGACCTCTCTCTCACCAAGGTAACAAATCATGCAAACCAAATAACCAAAAGATCAATAAAGCAAGCAAGCATTAGACAATCAAGATTAAAACTTAATCAAACTTGGATTAAATAGAAACACTAAGAAAATCCACAAAAGATGAGAATCCTAGGGTTCACAAGCCCAAATATCCTCTATGGTTTTAGCTCTCCATGGAGCAACAAACAAAACACACCATCAATGAATGTAAGTACATTAAAACCATAGAAATAAACCCCCTTATATATGAACTGATGGCCTTGATGGAGAGCTTCGACGTCTTGAAGGACCCACTCTGAAGCTAGGTTCACCGGTGGTTTCCTTGATGCTATGACGGAGGAGGAATCGATCAAAGTTTGGTGACAAAGTGCCTCGAAAGCCGCAAAGACCTCCTCTCCAAACCCTAGCCGTCTCACCCATCAAGAGCCGCACAAAAGATGAGAAAAAATAGGGAAAAATGGCTATTTATAGGCCTTAGATCGCGCCTGCCACGTGTCCTCACGCGCCCGTGTGGATTTTCCACGCGGCCGCGTGGGATGCAGGAATTTCCACAGTAAAATTGCTGTAGTACTATTGCTATAGTACTTTTCACAAACCGCGGTCCAAACATTCTTCTCTTGAGGCCACATGTACGGACACACATCCATGTGGTTGGCTATAAAACTTTTCTTCATCGATGTATCTTTGAGAGGTCTTGCAATCTTCATAAAGAGAAAGAACATGAAGATGTGATTGCCTTTGTGCCCTTCCAACTAGTGAATTGACTTGAATCTTCTTGGAAGTTGGCACACATCTCCACGTTTATGAACTCCTCTCGTGTCTTGGTCCTTGAATTGAACAAGAACACCCAACATTGTGTCTTTATAACCTATCTTTGCTTCCTTTTTACTCTTCAAGGCATTCACAACCTATATGCATAAAAGAACACCAAATACACAATATGAGACATAAACCATAGTAAAAATGATGCTCAATTCATGTAAAACATATATAAAAATATGTCTACTTAAGCACTTATCAAAGGTCCTTTCAACTTCACTTTCTAGAGCAACTAGGTTTGATCGATTTGCTTGTGTCATACACAGTACCTTACGAAGTCAAGAAAGATATAAAAAGTCAAGCTCAAAAAGAAATAAAACAAATGAGATGAAGAAATCAAATAAAAGAAAAATGGTTAAAGAAATAAGATAGAAGTTTGCTAGAATTCCTTAAAATCCCCGACAATGGCGCCAAAAACATGATTGCTTACCTCCAAGTGTACAAGATTACCAAGTAATACCCTGTAAGTGACATAGGGGTTGTATTCCATGGGGTTAAGGAGCTCCTATTACTCATCATCACCTATTATCTAACCTTACAACTTAAGCATGATTTACTACTCTAACAAGTGCAATATTATAAATAACTCGCAAGAATAAAAATTATAAGAAACATAGGAGATCACAAGAGCAATAATGAAATAAAGAGGCCTAGGGATGAGGATCCCCTTGAGGGTTCATCATGATACCTGGATGCACAGTAATAGCAAGGCAGGGGTGATTTATACAGAAGGGTCTGAAGATTAGTCCAATCCCAATTTCTCGGCGATTGAACCCTAATCCTATATGAATGTCAACAAGGATCTCTCCCTAATCACATTCCAACGATCGCATTAAGTATAAGGAAATCCCGCAATAAGGACACGCTTACCCTAAGTCGTTCCTTTAGATTTGGAAGGGCTGCCGACATCCAATTTCTCGGCATGTCGATCCAAGAATACCCCTCTTAGGTCATTAATGATCTAATACATGAGAGTAGGTCACATCTAGATGTACAACTCAACAAAGAACTAAGGATCTCTCTATTTAATAGTTCTAGACATGAAGAAAAATGAGCCAAATATAAATCAACCCAGTGCATTTCAAATAAGAGTTTAGCATCCAAAATACACGATAAACCCTCCAAGGTTCACCTGCATCTGGTGGCCTTGGGGGTCTAGTGTGCCATCATACAAACAAGTATGGCAAGATCAAGAAAAACAACAAATAAATGCATAAGTGGCACTCCCTAGTCCAAATGATGATGAGGAAAAGCAATGCGGGCTGCGTTACGCTTCCTCTAGCCAAATGAGTACCGAATGCTACTTCTCCCTTGATGGTGAAGATCTCCCCTTGAAGTTCAAGGCCTTGATCCTCTTCATGCCTCAAGCAAGGCTCTACAAAGATGACTTCGTTCTTCCTCTTCTCTGCAAGTGTTGGCTGCCAAAAGATCTCTCAAGAAGTTCACCCAATACCCTATTAAACCACCCAAGTATCTCTGACAAGTACCCCTTGCTTATATCCGGCAAGTGCACGGGTTTGTCAAAGTAATAATCCCGGGTGAGCGGGGTCGAATCCACAGGGAGTAGGGAATGAAAATACTTAATTTGGTTCTTAGCTATGTGGAAGATCAATAGTGATTGGTGTGAAATTGATTCAATTCTCAATAATAAAAGAAACAAGTGAGAGAGCAAGAATAAAGAAAAGGGTAAGGCAATCGATAAAGATGGGGTACTCGGATGATGCTTCACCTAGGAAAATCGTTTCAAGTACAAGAACTCTCTATTATGCTTCCTAATCGATGCAATGGTGAGTCGTGGAAATCCTTACATACATAGTCCCAAATCTAAGGTCAACTATGCCTAACTCTATTCATGTCCCGGAGGAGAGATTAAGTAACCTCCCAACCTCGCACTCGAAAAAAGTTGCAATGGGCTCTAGGGATTCCAAGTGATAAATCGCTTCCTAATTATAGACCTAACCCTTTGGTCCAGCGGAAGGTCCCTAGCCACAATTAAGCCCTAGATACTAAGATCCCTCAACGCTTCACTCCATTGCACGCTGTAACTAGGCCCCGGCGGAGGTTCATCCCTTTAGACCATTCACTCTATTATGGCGCAAAGAACTCAAGGAACGAAGGTAGAATCTATCACGCCGAGAGGAAACGGAATGCTCCCCTGACCTCTCGACTCACCCTCTCAACCCTCTCCAACCTAGCTTTGTCTAACGCTCGTGGTGTGTCACTCACTCACAAGGTTACCAACAAGAACTCTCAACCCTAGTGTCACTCTAGGGGAAATGTTCAAACAATCAAGCATTCAAGGTTGGAACTCACAATAAACATCAATTTATTGAAAGCATAATAAAGAAGTTCAATGAAATGAGTACATCCTAGGGTTCACAATCACCCAAGTACCCACTAGGGGTTTAGCTCTTCATGGAGCTAAGTACAATCAAAGAAATTGAATGTAAAAGCAATGAATCCATAAAGAAACCCCCTCGATGGTCGTGTCGATGGTCTTGTGGAAAGTCCTCTACTCATCGTTCAAGGATTCCTTTGTCCGGTATAGGATACGCCTCGATCGAAGCTCCCCTACCAACCTTCTTCCTAATGGAATCACGATGTCGGAGCCGTAGAACCTCTCCAAAAACTTGGCCAATACCCCATGAAACCCTAGCCGAAACCCTCTCACAAGTTTGGGAAAAGATGGAGAAAAGAATACTGAAATCGGGGCTGAAATCGGCTTTAAATAGGGCTGTATAATGTCACACGCCCCTGGGGAATTTCCACACGGGTGTGGATAATTTCCACACGCCCGTGTGGATTCTTTGTTTCTATGATTTCTCGGCCGGGCTGCTACAGTACTTGCAACAGTGTTTTGCTACAGTACTATGCAAAAATACTCTCGAATTCCATACTTTCATTGAGGTAACGCAAATGGGCACACGTTTACATCATGAATCACTTGCTTCTTCAATGATGTACATGTTGGTGGATCTCTTATTCTTATATGCATAAGTCAGAATGCTCGAGTGTGACTGTCTTTGTGCCCCTGCAAATGAATGTGCTCACTCGATTACGAGGAGGTTGGCACACACTCTAGCATCTCACACCTGACCTATGTCTTCGCGTTTAAACCTTAGCAAGATCTCCTCCACAATAGGTGCATTATGATCCACATTGGCCAATTTACTTCATACTCGGCCTCACAACCCTACCTGCATAAAAGTAACATAAAAACACACATATTAATGTAAAAACCTGAGAAAAGTAATGCTCAACATAAGGAATGAACGCTTCGGATTCATATCGCACAAACACTTATCAATCTCCCCCGTATAGAGGCCGTATGTCCCCCAAAAAGAGACCAAAAACTCCATGCAAAACATGCCATACTGGGTCAATGAGCGGGTGATAATTGCTTGTATGATAAGAATGTGAAGTGTTCTTTCCTTATGATGAGCATTACTTTTATCAGGTTTAAGCGGTAATATGTGTGCACTCATGTTACTTTCATATGTTTGGGGTTGTGAAGCGGAAGGTTAGAAAAAGAAGAAAATGTAGATTGTGAATGCACCATTTGGAGGAAAATCTTGAGAAGGATAAAACGTGAAGACATAAGTTCGGTTCTAGATGCAAGAATGTGTGACAACCTCCTCGTATTCAAGTTAGCACAATGATTTGGTGGGGC
Organism: Dioscorea cayenensis subsp. rotundata; assembly: GCF_009730915.1. Lineage (NCBI taxonomy): Eukaryota > Viridiplantae > Streptophyta > Magnoliopsida > Dioscoreales > Dioscoreaceae > Dioscorea > Dioscorea cayenensis. The sequence continues at coordinate 19,321,576 of NC_052485.1, read as the reverse complement.
ACAAAGGCAGTCACATTCAAGTATTCTGGCTTGTGCATATATAGCAAGATCTCCACCAATGTAGCTGTTTATTGAATAAGCAAAGCGATTTACGATGTAAACATGTGCCTCTTCACGTTACCTCAATAAGAACATGGATTCGGGAATATTTTGGACAGCACTGTAGCAGAGTACTGTAGCAAACAATGCAGTAATTCACTATAGCAGATACTATTCATAGCTGGGCGAGAAAAGTGATTTCCAGAGAATCCACACCGGCGTGTCGAAATTCCACACGCCCATGTGTTAATTCTACAAGCCAGTGCTGTGAATCCAAAGGGGCATGTGTATTCCCGATTCCATAGATAATTAAGGCCGATTTCAGCCCCGATTTCAGCATTCTTTTCTCCAACTTTTTCCAAACTTGAGAGAGGGTAGTACCAAGGGTTTTTAGAGGTATTATCTAGGGATTAGAAGAGGTTCTACAACTCTGACATCGCATTCCATTTGGAAGAAAGTTAGTGGGAGAGCTTTCGTCGGCACTGATCTGACGAGGTGTATCCTAGGCCGGACAAAGGGACCCTCGGATGAGTAAAGGCTTCTCCACAAGACCATTGTCACGATTATCGAGGGGGTTTTCTATGGATTACTTGTTTTTACATTTGATTTCATTGATTCTAACTAGCTCCATGGAGAGCTAAACCCCTAGTGGGTAGTTGGATTTGTGAACCCTAGGATGTATTTGTTTCATTAAACCTTTTATTATGTATTCCTTAATTGATGTTTTATTTCAGTTCTAATATTGAATGCTTGATTGATTGAATGCTTCCTTAGAGTGACACTAGTGTTGAGAGTTCACCTTGGTAACACTTGTGAGTGAGTGTCACACCACGAGAGTTAGACAAAGCTGGATAAGAGAAGGTTGAGAGGTTGAGTCTAGAGTTAGCGGAGCGTCCCCTTTACCCTCCGGTGTGATTTACCCTACCTCCATTTTCTCGAGTTCTTTATGGTCATAGTAGAGTGAATGAGCTAAGGGATGACCTTCCGCTAGGGCTTTGTTGTAGAGGCAACGGAGTGAAGCGTTGAAGTGATTTTAGCACCTAGGGCTTAATTGTGACTAGGAACCTTCCACCTTGACCAAAGGGTTAGGTCTACATCTAGGAAAAGGATTTATCACTTGGAATCCCTAGAACTCATTATGATTCTATACGAGTGCGAGGTCGAGAGATTGTTCAATTTCTCCTCCAGGTCATTTTTAGTGTTAGGCATGGTTGGCCTTAGATTTGGGACCATGTATTGAACGATCTCCACGACTCATTAATGCATTAGTTAGAAAGCATAATAGAGGGTTTTGTACTTGAAACGAATGTCCTAGACGGAACAATATCTGGGTACCCCATTTATATCGATTGCCTTACCTCCCCTTTACTTGTGCTCCTTTTCTTGTCTCTTTTACTTTTGTTACATTACATCTTGTCACACAACTATTATTCACTTTTTGCTTAGTTAAGAAACAATTTAAGTGTTTTTATTCCCTATTCCCAGTGGATACGATACCCACTCATCTGGGATTTATTATTTCGACAAACCTGTGCACTTGCGGGACATACGGAAGGGGCGTTGTCAAGTTTTTGGTGCCATTGCTAGGGAGTAGGCGTTTAGAGATACTTTTCACTTTGTATTCTTAGCTATTCATTCATTCATTCTATTTCATATCTTCTTTTTCTATCATTGTTCTGATTTGTTTTCTTTCTTTGGATGCAGCTTTAGGTTATGTCTCAAGGGAACCCTTCGATATTGATTGAAGGAGATCCTGAATTGAACGTACACTCAGAAGAAGGGGAAAAGAACCTGCACAAGAACTGTCCAATCAAGCTGAAATAGAAGTTGAAGGGTCAGATAATATGGCAGAACAGAATAAGCAATAGAGGACACTTTCTGGTTATGCTAGACCCTCAGTTTTGGGCACACAATCAACCATAGTAGGATTCCTAATTACAGCTCTGAATTTTGAGCTGAAACCGGCATTCATCCAAATGATTCAACAGTCAGCGCAATTCAATGGTTTTGCCGATGAGGATCTGAACAACCATATAGAGAACTTCTTAGAAGTTTGTGATATGCTAAATATTAATGGTGTATCGGATGATGCTATTAGATTGAGGGCTTTCCCATTCTCTCTCAAGGAAAGAGCCAAGCAGTCGCTATATTCTTTGCCTAAGGCCTCCATCACAACTAGGAACGAGTTGGTCGAAGCTTTTCTTGCTAGATACTTTCCTCTGGGGAAGTCGACCAAGCTTCGCAATGAGATATCATCGTTTATGTAGGTGGAGTTAGAGTCATTGTTTGAGACATGGGAGCACTTCAAGAATCTTTTGCGGAGGTGCCCACAGCACGGTTTTCCCGAATGGATGATTATTCAGACTTTCTACAATGGGTTGAATCCAAGTACAAGATAGTTGTCAGATGCCGCCGCAGGAGGTAAAATGGGGAGTAAAACCCCGGAAGAAGCCCGACAGTTAGTGGAAGACATGGCCATGAATAGTTATCAGTGGAATGCGTGAGAAAGGAAAAAGGTGGCCAAGCTCCATGAAATAGATGTAGTAACTCCATTAGCGGCTCAAGTGGATCATTGAGTAAGAAGTTAGACCTTCTAACTTGTAATAGAGTGGCGGCCATGACTACTTACACCGGGTGTGGTGGAGGACATGCTCCCTCCGATTGCCCGATCTCCATTAATGATGCATCTTCAATGGAGAAAGTCGATTTCATGGGTAATGCAATGAGGAACCATGGGAATCCATATAGCAACACCTACAATCCGAGTTGGAAGAGTCATCCCAATTTAATACAGGGTTAGAATGCATAATACAGGGTTTTGCACTTGAAACGGTTATCCTAGGCGGAACAATATCCGGGTACCCTATTTATATCAATTACCTTACCTCCCCTTTACTTGTGCTCTTTTTCTTGTCTCTTTTACTTTTCTTACATTATATCTTGTCACCCAACTATTATTCACTTTTGTCTTAGTTAAGAATCAATTTAAGTGTTTTTATTCCCTACTCCCTGTGGACACGATACCCACTCATCTGGGATTGATTACTTCGACAATCCCGTACACTTGCGGGACATACATATATCTTGGATTAATTCTGTGGTCAATCCCGGGCAGCATTGAGGCCGTATGGCTTGGATTAATTCCTGATTCCAAAATCATCCATGTGCTACAGTAGTTGCTATAGTAATCTTACTGCAGTACCACTATCATAGTACTGTAGCTACAGTAATCTGCTGCAGTAAATACTCTACAGTACCTCAGCCTGTTTTCTTCTCTTTTTCCACCCAAATCATATCTTCCTATTTTCCATGGCTTTTTCATGCCCTACAAAGCAAATAATAGTCGATTAAGCTCAAAATTGGCATCCATTCATGTAAAAAACCATGCTAAAAGTATCAAAGACATATACTATAATACATACATTTAGACACTTATCACTACACAGGTTCTTTACCCCTCTTCGGAGTATGCATTCAAGTTCAGGATTACCTTCAATGAATATTGAAGGGTTCTCTCAGGTCATAACCTGAAGCTACACCAAAAGAAAGAAAACAAATTAGAACGATGATAGAATAAAGAGATGTGAAATAGAATGAATGAATGAATAGCTAAGATAGCAAAGTGCAAAGTATTTCTAAAGGCCTACTCCTCGACAACGGTACCAAAAACTTGATACACCGCTTGCGTGTGACCCGCAAGAGAACGGGTTTATCGAAGTAACAAATCGTAGGTGAGTGGGTTATGCGAGATCTGCAAGTGCACGGAGTCGTCAAGTAATACCTCTCGTGCGAGCACGAGAGGGTCGTATTCCCTGGGCCCATGGATCTACCCTTACTTCCTCTTTGCGTATTATCTAGCCGAAAGATTCGAAGGGTTTCTCTAATCTATTAATTAAAATGAAAGAACTACTTGTGGAGTCTAAAATAAGGCAAGGGTAGAAAATCAGGGGAAAGAAATGGTCACGGATGCGGATTCCCTAGGGACTACTAAAATGCAAAGGATGCTAAGAGTGTCATGCAATTGAGGGTTTGGACCTAGAGATTTCCTAAATTAGATCAACCCGATGCTCACGGCAATTGCCCCTAATCCGGTATAAGTATTGATACGGAATTTCTTCCAATCAAATCCTCATACGATTGCATTAACAAAGGGGGAAATCCCTAATAATAGCCGGAACACGACTTGGTCTAGCCCTAATGTTGGAGGGGTACAAAATACCCGATGGTCACAGCGTATTCGTACATAAATCCCTTCCAAACTTGGTGTGTCTAGTACAAGGGCGATGGTCACGCTACCAAGTACAACCTAGGAGTTGGTTTACAGAGTTATCATGTAAGAAACACATCAAATGCACCAAGAATGAATCACAAACACACAACAATTGCAATAAACAAAACTAGATCATCCAAATACACAAGTTAACCCCAAGGTTCACCGGCATCCGGTGACCTTGGGGTCTACTCGTCCATGCAAACAAATACAAATAATAGTTCCATGAAAACAACTACAAATGGCATGAGAAAACTCCCTCAAACAATAGAAGTGAGATGACAAGCCAAGTGAGGTGGAAAGCTTCCACGGACGCCGCGATCAGGGCGGCTTCCCTTGTCGTCTACAAGCTCCCAAAGAAGAGATCGATGAAGATCTAGCCAAATCAAGCTTCTCCCTTTGATTCCCCTTCTCCAAAACGTGTGATCTTGCCTCCTCTGAACTGGTGAAAGTCGGCTCCCAGAACTCCCCCAAAAGCCTCTTCCAAAAACCTCCCTCCTTGCCCAAGAAAATCAGCCTCCTTTTATATGTTGTCAGGTCCATACGGGCTCCATGCGGGGGCATGGAGCCCGTGAAACTCACTGCCGTTTCGCCCAGAAAATATGTCGGTGCTACAGTACTCATCTACAGTAATTTTGATGCACTTTTTGCTGCTGTACCGAGGGTTGTGAAATTCCAGCAAACCTCATGGGCACCCATGCGGGCGCATGGAGCCCGTGAATCTTATAGTTGAATGCCGCAGCATGAATAGTGATCCCACTACCGTAACGCTACAGTGCTTGCTACAGTCTGGAACCCAAAAAAATGTCGTTTTTGTTGTCGAATTCATCCAATTTTCATTTTTAAGCTTCGTTCGGCTCATTTAAGATCTGCAGTACCAAAATAACAAATTTATACTTAAACGGGAATCAAATCCTTAAGATATACACAAATAATACAAGATCAATACATATAAAATACGTTCATTTAGGTGTTTATCAGTGGGTATCGTATCTATAGGGAGTAAGGAATAAAAACACCAAGATTGCTACTTAACCAAGCAAAGATGAAATAATGATTGTGTTGATAAGATGTAATGTAGAAAAAAATAAAAGAAATAAGAAAGAGAGGCACAAATAAGTGAGAGGAAAGGCAATCGATATGAAGTGGGGTACTCGGATATTGTTCTGCTTAGTATTATCATTTCAAGTGCAAAACCAACTATTATGCGTCCTAACTAATGCTCAATGAGTCATGGACATCATAAGATACACTGTCAAAAACCTAAGGTCAACCAGGACTAACTCTAGAGTATGCCCCGGTGGAGAAATCGATTAGTCTCAATACCTCACACTGTGCAAAGTTGCAAGATGCTCTAGGGATTCCAAGTGATAAACCCTATTCCTATATTTAGACCTAACCCTTTGATCCTGGCAAAAGGCCCCTAGTCACAATTAAGCCCCAGATACTAAGGATTATTTCAACCCTTCACTCTGTTGCTCACACAACTAAGCCCTAGCAAAGTTCCTCTCTTAGTACTTCACTCTATTGTGACTGTAAAAAACACTAGGAAATAGAGGTAGGATAAATAACACCAAAAGGAAAAGGGGACGCTCCGCTACTGATAAGTGCTTGTGTGATAATAATGCGAAGTATTCTTCCTTATGTTGAGCATTACTTTTATTAGGTTTTAGTGATAATACTTGTGCATTTGTGTTAATTTAATGCATATAGGGTTGTGAAGCCGAATGTTAAAGAAAGAAGCCAATGAAGATCGTGAATTCACTATTTAGAAGAAATCTTGAGAAGGATCAAATGCAAAGACATAAGTCGGGTTCAAGGTGTCGGAATGTGTGCCAACCTCCTTGTCTTCAAGCTAGCACAATGATTTGGAGGGGCATAAAGGCAGTCACATTAGAGTATCTTGATTTGTACATTGATAGCAAGAGCTTCACCAATGAGGCCGTTTATTGAAGAAGCAAAATGATCTATGATGTAAACGTGTCCCCATTTACGTTACCTCGATGGAAACATGGATTCAGGAGTGTTTCGGGCCTGTACTGCAGTAGTGTATTGTAGGAAAACACTGTAATAATTTTTTGTAGCAGGTACTGTTCAGAGCCGGCCGAGAAATTGAATTTCAGAGAATCCACGCGGACGTGTGGAAATTACCCATGCCCGTGTAGAAAAACCACTGGGCGTGCGGATGCACGATTCCAGCCCTTTAAAAGCTGATTTTCAACCCGATGTTAGCATTCTTTTCTCCATCTTTTCCCTAACTTTCAAGAGGGTGGCGACTAAGGTTTTAAGAGGTATTAGCAAGGGTTTTGGAGAGGTTCTATGACTTTGACATCGCTCTCCACTTGGAAGAAGGTTATTGGGGGAGCTTTCATCGGCATTGATCCGGCGAGGTGTGCCCTAGACCGGACAAGGGGACCTTTGGAAGAGACGAGGCCACTCCTCAAGACCATCGACATAACTAGTGAGGGGGTTTTTCTATGGATTGCTTGTTTTTACATTAGATTTCATTGTTGATTGTAACTAGCTCTATGGATAGGTAAACCCCTAGTGGGTATTTGAATTTGTGAACCCTGTGATGTATTTGTTTTATTAAACCTTTTATTATACTTTCCTTAATTGATGTTTTCATTGAGTTCAAATTTTGAATGTTTGATTGATTGAATGCTCCCTTAGAGTGATACTATGGTTGAGAGTTTACCTTGGTAACCCTTGTGAGTGAGTGACACACCACGAGAGTTAGACAAAGCTAGTGTGAGTCAGGAGGTAGCAGAGCGTCCCTTTTCCCCTTCAATGTGATTTATCCTACCTCTATTTCCTTGAGTTCTTTGCAGTCATAGTAAAGTGAACGGGCTAAAAGATGACTTTCCGCTTGGGCTTACTTGCAAAGGTAACTGATAAGTGCTTGAGTAGACATATTTTTATATATGTTTTACATGCATTGAGCATCATTTTTACTGTGGTTTATGTCTCATATTGTGTATTTGGTGTTCTTTTATGCATATAGGTTGTGAATGCCTTGAAGAGTAAAAAGGAAGCAAAGATAGGCTATAAAGACACAATGTTGGGAGTTCTTGTTCAATTCAAGGACCAAGACACGAGAGCAGCTTCATAAACGTGGAGATGTGTGCCAACTTTCAAGAAGATTCAAATCAATTCACCATTTGGAAGGGCACAAAAGGCAGCCACATCTTCATATTCCTTCTCTTTGTGAAGATTGCAAGACCTCTCAAAGATACGTCGATGAAGAAAAAGTTTTATAGCCTACCACATGGACGTGTGCCCGGACATGTGGCCTTAAGAGAAGAGTGTTCGGATCGCGGTTTGTGAAAAGCACTGTAGCAATTTCACCCTGTAGCGATCGTATCATGAATTCATCGCTCACGTGCCGCGTGGAAATTCCGCGCCCGCGTGGAAATTCTTGCGCCCACGCGGGCGCGTGGAAAAATCCACACGAGCGTGAGGGCACGTGACTGACGCGATCTAAGGCCTATAAATAGCCGCTTTTGCCCTATTCTTTCTCATCTTTTGTGCGGCTCTTGAGGGGTGAGACGGCTAGGGGTTTTGGAGAGGAGGTCTTTTGCGGCTTTGGAAGCGCTTCGTCACCAACTTTGATCGATTCCTCCTCTGTCATAGCATCAAGAAAGCCACCGGTGAACCTAGCTTCGGAGTGGGTCCTTCAAGACGTCGAAGCTCTCCATCAAAGGCCATCGGTTCATATATAAGGGGGTTTATTTCTATGGTTTTAATGTACTTTCATTCATTGATGGTGTGTTTTTGTATGTTGCTCCATGGAGAGCTAAAACCCTAGAGGTTATTTGGGCTTGTGAACCCTAGGATTCTTATCTTTTGTGGATTTGCTTAGTGTTTCTATTTAATCCGAGTTTGATTAAGTTTTTAATCTTGTATTCTCATTGCTTGCTTGTTTAATTAATCCTTGTCGTTGATTGGATTTGCATGATTTGTTGCCTTGGTGGGAGAGAGATCTCCATTAGGGTTAGAACCTCAAGATTGAAGAGGGTTGAGAGGGTGAATCATGAGATAGTGAAGTATCCCCTTTCCCCTCCGATTGGTGTATTCTATCTCCATTCCCTAAGCTCTATGCAACCATATTTGGTGGGAGGCGTGAGATTGCTCGATTTCTCCGCCGGGACCTTGTAGGGAGTTAGGATCCTTCGCCGGGAATTAGGGTTGGATCAATCTTTAGGAATTGGATACACAATTTGGAATCCCTAGAGTGCTTTGCGGTCATATGTGGTGTGAGGTGTTGAGATTGAGTGATTTCTCCACCGGGACCTCGTAGGGGACTAGTATCGGTGATCTAGAGATAGATCTGATTATGTTTGGATTTCCACGACTTAACTTACTCATCATAGAAACACTTTGCTTATCCGGTACCCAATACCTGAATCCTAGGGGGAGCATTGCCCGAATACCCCACTTTTACTGATTGAGATTCTCCTTCCATTTTACCCTTGCATATTCATCTCCGGTGTTCATCTCTTCGCACATTAGATCACCACACTATCCCATTATCATTAGGCTAGATAGCAGAGAAGAAGTTAGTACTAGTAGCCCTGTTCCCTGTGGATTCGACTACCCGACTCACCGGGTATTTATTACTTCGACACCCGTGCACTTGCGGTACACACACGCATATTCGGACGTGTCAGTAACGGAGTGAAGCATTGAAGTGATTTTAGCACCTAGGCCTTAATTGTGACTAGGGACCTCTCACCTGGACCAAAGGGTTAGGTTTACATCTAGGAAGAGGGTTTATCACTTGGAATCCCTAGAACTCTATGCAATTCTATCAGAGTCTGAGGTGTTGAGATTGTTCGATTTCTCCACTAGAACATCATATAGAGTTAGTCACGGTTGGCCATAGATTTGGGACCGTGTATTGAAGGATTTCCACGACTCATTAATGCATTAATTAGGAAGCATAATAGTTGGTTTTGCACTTGAAACAATTGTCCTATGTGGAACAATATCCGAGTACCCCACTTATATCGATTGCCTTATCTCTCATTTACTTCTGTTTCTTTTTCTTGTTTCTTTTATTCTTATTTACACTACATATTATCAACAAAATCATTGTTCATTTTCACTTGGTTAAGTAGCAATTTAAGTATTCTTATTCCCTACTTTCTATGGATACGATACCCCACTCACCTGGGATTATTACTTCGACAAACCCGTGTACTTGTGGGTCACACGCAAGGGGAATTGTCACCCTTCGATATTAATTGAAGGTGATCCTGAACTTGAATGTACACTAAAAATAAAGGGTAAAGAACCTGTGCAAGAATCGTTAAATCTAACTGAAGTGGAAGTTGAAAAGTCTGACAACATGGCAAAACAGAATGAACAATAGTGAATACTTTATGATTATGCCAGACCGTCATTATTCAGGACACAATCTAGCATTATGCGGCCATTGATTACAGCTCTGAACTTTGAGCTAAAGCCAGCATTCATCCAAATGATACAACTATCGGTGTAATTTAATGGTTTGGCTGATAAGGATCCAAATAACCTTATTGAAAACTTCTTGGAAGTTTTTGACATACTAAAGATCAACGGTGTTACGGATGATGATATAAGATTGAGGGCTTTCCTAATTTCTCTAAAAGGAAGAACAGAGCAGTGCCTATATTCTATACCACGAGCATCCATCATGACATGGAATGAAATGGTCGAAGCCTTTCTTGCAAGGTACTTTCCTCCGGGGAAATCGCCAAAGCTTCACAATGAGATATCATCATTTGTTCAGATGGAGCTCGAGTCCTTGTTTGAAACATGGGAGTGATTCAAGGACCTATTGCGGAGATGTCCACAACACAGATTCCCCAAGTGGATGATCATTCAGACTTTCTACAACGGGTTAAATCCAAGTACAAGACAACTTCTAGATGCCTCCACATGAGGTACAATGGGGAACAAGACCCCTGTAGAAGCCTGATAGTTGCTAAAGGAAATGGCCATGAATAGCTACCAATGGAATGCTAGGGAAAAGATGAAAATTGTCGGAGTCCATGAAATTGATGCAGTTATATCCTTAGCAGCCATAGTACAGGCATTGAGCAATAAATTTTATACATTGACTTCACCAAGGGTGGCCACGATCATGAGTTGTGATGGTTGTGGGGGTTCACATATGCCGTCTAATTGTCCTATTTCAATTGTGACTTCAGCCTCGACTGAACAAGTAGACTTTGTGGGTAATTTGGGAAGGGTTCAAGGTAATCGTTATAGCAACACCTATAACCAAGGGCAGAGGAACCACCCCAATTTCTCATGGAGTAACCAAGGGTAGCAAAAGGCCATAGCACCACTGGGTTTCCATTAACAACAACAAGTCCCAAACATGGAGAATAGAGTTTCAAGCTTGGAAACGTGGATGACCGACTTAGAGAAAGCCTTTACTAGATTTGCGTAATCATTGGATACATGGTTCCAATCGGTCGAGGCTACAGTTCACAATCACACCGCTTCATTGCACAATTTAGAAATTCAAGTGGGACAAATCCGAGAGAAGGGGTATGCATGGTTAGGAAGAAATTAGAAGAGATTTAATGATGTATTTGTGAGTTTTAGGGTGAGGCCATGTGGTTTTCCAGGCCCCGCGGATCCACACGGGCATGTGGAATTTCCACACAACCGTTAGGATTTTTGCAACATTAACCTATGAGTACTCTTAATCAGATTTCTTTTCAAATCTCGCAAGCCTGGCTCCCTAGTCGAAGAATCAAGCGGACAAGCATCCATGTGAGTAGTCAGTCTCCTGAGACAGATCCAATAGAGTTTGCTATTCCCGAGTACCAGGCCCGGTTTGAACGGCTGTCTAAGCTCAAGTTCGGTCAAACCTGATTCCTGGATATAAGCACGGTCAGGGAAGTTCAAGTAGCAGAAGACATGGAAGATGAGGTCGAAGAGATGTTGTCTGTGTGTAGTTGGAGGCATCTATTGTTGATCCGAGAGCTAGTTATTCGTCAGCTCACTTTGGAGATGCTTTCGACCTTTGAGTTTAACTGATCTTACTTGAAAGTTGACAGATTCGATGCTATATAATTCAGAACACTCGAACATCATTATAGTATGAGTGTTACATAGTTCACCATCTTTATGGGCTTGTATGATGAGGTCTACACAGATACAGTGGAGTACGATCGATTACCCACAGATTATCCTGGCAGTCTGACAACCCAGAGAGCATATAGGACATTTTGTGGGCAAGGGCAGTATAAGCCAGGAGTATCCAAGGCTACTTACCATTCTAGGAAAGCATACAGATACATCCACGCCATTCTTACAAGATCAGTGAACGGGCGTGGTGATAACACAGGAGTACTGAGCAGACATGAGCTACTATACCTGTACTCCATGGTGCAGAGAGAGCCGATTTATTTGGGCACATTCTGGCTAAGTACATGCGCTACCAAAGCCAATACGCCAGAGCAGGAGTCATTTTCTCAGGCCCATATATCACAATACTCGTAATGGGTATGGCTCCTAGACGCGATTTGAGGGGCTGAGAAGGCGAGTATACCTGATCTCCTTGGCATAGAGACAATAAGGTTAATGGGGATGGTTCTTAGGGTTTAGCTGGGAGTATATGCTTTGATTACACCCACCCCAGGGATAGCCGAGGGTAAGGGTGATGATGCCGAGGGTTCTCAACCTACCCCCGAGCCTCAGCCGATACTGATGGGGGTGCTACGGACTGAGATCCCCGAGGTTCGGGCGACACTGGCTTTGCAGTATATCGAGTTAATGGCACATTTTGACACTCTATAGCTTCATCATTTGCTCTGAGACCGAGGACTCCTCCGCTCCCACCAACCACACTATCACCAGGTGCACCGGCACCATTCGACTCTGTACGACCACCAGCAGTAGCAGAGCCGACAGTAGATTGCAATGACGCTTAATGCGTTTTTCTTTCTTTCTTTCTTGTTATTTCATTTTGTATTATTGTTAGACTTGCACTACTCAAAAAGGATTTTCCTTTTGAGTATGTCTTTTATTTTCATTTTGTTGTCTCGAGTTGTATTCATTGCCTTATCTTTTATATACTCGAGCTGTTTTTGTTTTTATTGAGCTTCAATGAACCCCCTTGTGTATGCGTGAAGATGGTCTTGTCAGTATGGGACTTGAGAACTAGTCATGGACACTGCCAATGTGGGTCGTGTGTGCTTCACAACCCATTGGAACTTTACTCCCAAGGATTTAGATCCATCAAACTCAACATTAGCAGTCAGGGGAGTATTGTTTCAATTACCCACTCCCACATATTTACTTGATTACTATAGTTTCTACTGTGCATGCATGTGTACATTGAGAGCAATGTATATCTTAAGTGTGTGTGGGGGGGCCAATGGTGCTTCACCTTAGTAGCAATGCTTGTATTCTTTAGTTTAGGAGAAATTTTAACATTGAATGTTCTCATGCTCTAGTTTTTACTTAAATTTCAAGGAATTTTTGCCCAATAAATATTTGTGCACTACTCACTCATGAAACTCTTTTGGAAATTCAAGTTCAATGATTAAGGGACTAATTAGTTTTATTTCTTGTTCCATTTTGCAAATAAAAAAAAGAAAACAAAAAGAAAAAAAAGAAAAAAAATAGATTGTTTAGTTATGCATTGGGGGTGGAAAGAGCTACCACCTATGAAGTATAAAGCTACTCTCATAAGTCGGATACTAGTTATGCCCTAATGAGAGAAATAGCTATCTCATGGGATGAGTGAAAGCTACCACCCCGGTAGAAAGAGCTACCACCTCAAAAGTTTGAAAGCCACCTTAGTGGCTGCTTCGGAAAGGGCTACTTTTGAGGATGTGTGAAACTACTACCATCCTTTTGTCTTGTTATGTTTTGTAGTTAAATAAGTCCCTTATACTTGGAATATTCAGAAGTATACTTTGGGTTTACTTGAGTGAGTTCACACACACTTACACGATCTCGGGTTTGTTGTCTTTTTTTATTCGAGTTTTTAGCTAGAGCATTGATTTTTTGTATTTAGTGTTTAAATTTTCCTTACTTGTAGAATGCTCTCCTTGCATGCTTTGGTGAACCTAAGCCAAGCACTTTCAATTTTTCCTTCTTTTATGCTTCAATGTTTTATTTTTGCTTGAGGACAATCAAAGGCTTAAGTGTGGGGAGTTTGATAAGCACTTGTATGTTAAGAACGTGAACTATTCTTTCTTTATGATGATCATTACTTTTATCAGGTTTAAGTGATAATACATTTGTATTTGTGTTCTTTTGCGCATGTAGGGTTGTAAGCTAAGTATTAAGAAAAGAAGCCAAAAGTAGATTGTAAATGCACTATTTGGTTGAATCTTGGAAGTAACAAACACGAAGACACAAGTGGGGCTCTAAGATATGTGAATGTGTGCCAACATCCATGTATTCAAGTTATTACAATGAGTTGGAAGGGCACGAAGGTAGTCACATTTGCGTATCCTGACTTGTGCATTGATAGCAAGATCTTCACCAATGAGGCCTTTGATTGAAGAAGAGTTGCAATCTACGGCATAAACGTGTGACCGTTTATGTTGCCTCAATGAAAAGTGCGGAATTGAGAGTGTTTTGGTTGAGTATTGTATTAGGTTATTGTAGCAAATCGTTATAGCAATACACTTTAGCAGTTATTGTTCAGTGCCGTCCAAAAATCAGGTTTCCAGAGAATCCACACGGCCATGTGGATTCTCCCCACGCCTGTGTCAAAATTCGACAGAACCATGTGGAGAATCCACAGGGGCTTGTAGATGCCCAATTCCAGCCCTATTCAGCCTGATTTTTATCAATCTTTTGGGAGGCCATCGGCTAAGTTTTGAAGAGGCTTTTAGCAAGTCTTTGGAGTGGTTCTATAGATTCGACACCGCGCTCCGCTTGGAAGAAGGTTATTGGGGGAGCTTCCATTGGCGAGGTGTGCCTCAGGCCGGACAAGGGGACCTTTGGAGAAGACGAGGCTACTCTACAAGACCATTGACATGAATATCGAGAGGGTTTTTTTATGGATTACTTGTTGTGACATCAATTTCATTGTTGATTATAATAAACTCCATGGAGAGCTAAACCCCTAGTGGGTACTTGGATTTGTGAACGCTAGGATGTATTTGTTTCATTAATCTTCTATGATGTTTTCCTTAATTGATGTCTTTAATTGAGTTTCAATCTTGAATGCTTGTTGCATGATTTCTCAATTAGAGTGACAATAGGGTTGAGAGTCGACATTGGCAACCTTTGTGAGTGAGTGACACACCATGAGGGTTAGACATTGCAAGATTAGAGAGGGTTGAGAGGATGAGTCAAGAGGTTGCAGAACGTCCCCTTTCCCCACTGATGTGCTTTATCCTACCTCTACATTCCAAGAGTTATTTGCGGTCATAGTAAAGTGAATGGGCTAAGGGATGATCTCCCCTGGGGCTTAGTTGCACAAGCAACAGAGTGAAGTGTTGAAGTGACTTTATGACAAGTTCCCCTTCCGTATATCCCGCAAGTGCACTGGTTTGTCAAAGTAATAATCTCGGATGAGCGGGTATCGAATCCACAGGGAGTAGGGAATAAAATCACTTAATTCGCTTCTTAGCTATGTAAAAGATCAGTAGTGATAAGTGTGACAATGATTCAATTCTCAAAAGTAAAAAACAACAAGTAAGAGAGCACGAGTAAAGGAGGAGATAAGGCAATCGATAAAGATGGGGTACTCGGATAATGCTCTGCCTAGGACAATTGTTTCAAGTGCAACAACAATCTATTATGCTTCCTAATCAATGCAATGGTGAGTCATGGAAATCCTTAAATACATAGTCCCAAATCTAAGGTCAACTATGCCTAACTCTATACATGTCCCGGAGGAGAGATTAGATAACCTCTCAACCTCGCACTCAAATGGAGTTGCACTGAGCTCTAAGGATTCCAAGTGATAAATCTCTTCCTAGTTATAGACCTAACCCTTTGGTCCAGGTGGAAGGTCCCTAATCATGACTAAGCAATAGATACTAAGATCACCTCAACGCTTCACTCCGTTGCATGCACAACTAAGCCCCAGCGGAGGGTCAACCCTTAGACCATTCACTCTATTATGGCCGCAAAGAACTCGAGGAACAGAGGTAGAATCTATCACGCCGGAGGGGAAAGGGGACGCTCCTGTATCTCTCAACTCACCCTCTCAACCCTCTCCAACCTAGCTTTGTCTAACGCTCGTGGTGTGTCACTCACTCACAAGGTTACCAACAAGAATTCTCAACCCTAGTGTCACTCTAGGGGAAATATTCATACAATGAAGCATTCAAGGTTGGAACTCACAACAAACATCAATTAATTGAATGCATAATAAAGAGATTCAATGAAACAAATACATCCTAGGGTTCACAAATACCGAAGTACCCACTAGGGGTTTAGCTCTCCATGGAGCTAAGTACAATCAAAGAAATAGAATGTAAAAGCAATGAATCCATAGAGAAACCCCCTCAATAGTCGTATCGATGGTCTTGTGGAAAGTCATCTACTCGTCGTCCAAGGATTCCCTTGTCCAGTATATGATACATCTCGGTGAAAGCTCCCCTACCAACCTTCTTCCAAAGGAATGATGATGTCAGAGCTATAGAACCTCTCCAAAACCCTAGAAAATACCTCTCAAAACCCTAGCTGAAACCCTCTCTCAAGTAGGGGAAAAGATGGAGAAAAGAATGCTAAAATCAGGGCTGAATCGGCTTTAAATAGGGCTAGAATCGGGAATTCACACGCCCCTGTGGGCACCCCTATGGAATTTCCAAACGGGCATGGGTAATTTCCACATGCCCGTGTGGATTCTCTGGAATTGTGATTTTCGGCCGGCTGCGAACAGTGCTGCTACAGTAATTTTTACTGCAGTGCTCTGCTACAATATCTGGCTTAAAATACTTCCCGTATCCATACTTTCATCGAGGTGACATAAATGGGCACACGTTTATGCCGTGGATCGCTTTGCTTCCTTAATGATGGATAAGTTGATGGAAATCTTGTTCTATGTGCATAAGTCGGAGTGCTTGAGTGTGACTGTCCTTGTGCCCTCCAAATGGTTGTGCAAACTCAAATACGGGAGGTTGGCACACATTCTAGCATCTCGCACCCGACTTATATCTTCACATTTGAACTTTAGCAAGATTTCCTCCAAAATCGGTGCATTGTGATCCACATTGACTTCTTTCCTTCATAATTGGTTTCATAACCCTACCTGTATAAAAGTAACATACAAAACACACATATTAGTGTAAAAACCCGAGAAAAGGAATGCTCAACATAAGGAAAGAATGCTTCGCATTCATATCACACTAGTACTTATCACTTTAGCACCTAGGTTTTAATTGTAACTAGGGGTCTTTCGCCTAGACCAAAGGGTTAGATCAATACATTCGAATAGGGTTTATCACTTGGAATCCCTAGAGTGTCTTGCAACTCTACAAAATATGAGGTATTCAGATTGATCAATTTCTCTACCAGGATATAGTGTAGAGTTAGTCACGGTTGACCTTAGGTTTGGGACCATGTGTTTAAGGATTTTCACGACTCATTAAGAGTCAACTAGGAGACATAATAATTGATTTTGCACTTGAAGCAATTGTCCTAGGTTGAGCAATATCCGAGTACCCCACTTCTATCGATTGCCTTACCTCTCATCTATTTATGTTTCTCTCTTCATTATTTCTTTTATTCGTGCTTTCATTACATTTATCAACAAAATTATTATTCCCTATTCACTTAGTTAGATAACAATCTTGGTATTTTTATTGTCTACTCCCCGTGGATACGATACCCACTCACCTGGGATTTATTACTTCAACAAACCCATGCACTTGCGGGTCACACACAAGGGGTGTTGTTAATGACTTGAGGGAACCCTTTGACATTTGTTGAAGTATATCATGAACTTGAATGAATAATTCATAAAAGGGGTAAAGATCTTGTGCAAGAATGTAATCATTTAGCTGAAATAGAGGGTGAAGGATCTGAAAACATGGCTTAACAAGAGGGCCAACAAAGAACTCTTTCAGATTTTGTTGGACCCACTATTCATGGGACATAATCGAGCATTGTGAGGCCACCAGTAGCAGCCCAAAATTTTGAGTTGAAGCCGGCCTTTACTCAGATGGTTCAACAGTCTACACTATTTAATGGGTTAGCCGATGAAGACACGAACAATCATATTGAGAACTTCCTTGAAGGGTCTGACATGTTGAAGATCAATGGGGTTTTTGATGATGCAATTCAATTGAGGGCTTTCCTATTCTCTTTGAAAGGAAGGGCGAAATAGTAGCTTCATTTATTGCTAAGACCTTCTATCACAACATGGAACAAAATGGTCGAAGTTTTCCTTGCAAGGTACTTCCGTAAGGAAAAATCGGCAAAGCCTCATAATGAAATATCTTCATTTCTTCAGATGGAACTTGAAACTTTGTTTGAGACATGGGAACGATTCAAAGATCTTTTGCGGAAGTGTCCACAACATGGGTTCCCCAAGTGGATGATTATTAATACATTTTATAATGGGTTGAGCTCAAGCAACAAACAACTTCTAGATGCCATCGTAGGAGGTACAATAGGAAACAAGACTACCAAAGAAGCCTGGTAATTGATTGAAGTCATGGGGTTGAATAGCTACTAATGGAATACAAGAGAAAGGAAGAAAGTGGCATAATCCATGAAATTAATGTGGTTACATCCTTCGCAGCCCTAGTAGAGGCATTAAGCAAGAAATTGGATACATTGACTTCACCAATGGTTCACATATGCCATCTGTTTGTCCTATTTCGATTTCTACTTCAACCAAATCTGAACAAGTAGACTTTGTGGGTAATTCGGGAAGAGGACAATGTAATACTTATAGCAACACCTACAACCAAGGGTGGTGAAGCCACCCCAACTTTTCTTGGAATAACCAAAGGCAACAAAAGGCTATGGCACCACCAGGTTTCTAACAACAACAACAAGCCTTGAACATGAAGAACCGAGTTTCAAGCTTGGAGACCCGAATGACCAACATAGAGAAAGCTTTGACACAATTCTTCTAATCATCGGATACAAGGTTCCAATCAGTCGAAGCTACACATCGCAACCACATCATGTCTGATAAGTTCTTGTGTAATAAGAATGCAAAGTGTTCTTTCCTTATGATGAGCATTACTTTTAGCAAGTTTAAGCTCTAATACATATGTATTTATGTTCTTTTGCGCATGTAGGGTTGTGAAGCTAAGTATTGAGAAAGAAGCCAAAAATAGATCACAAACGCATTATTTGGTGGAATCTTGGAAGGAACAAATGGGAAGACATAAGTGGGACTCCAAAATACGTGAATGTGGGCCAACCTCCATGAATTCAAGTCACTACAATGAGTTGGAGGGGAACCTCCATTAATTCAAGTCACTACAATGAGTTGGAGGGGAACCTTCATCTATGAGCCCCAATGAGGTAAGACAAGGTACATCAAGGTTAGTGACGTTAAACAAGCGCTTCTTAGGAGGAAACCCAAGTCTTTAATGTTTTTCTAGTTTTTTTTAGTTTAGTGTTTGCATGAATAAGGTTTTGAGTGTTGGTGTCCTGATTTTGAGATGCTATTGCTGTGATTTTCTCGTGGATCTTTGGTGCACACGCGTGTTTAAATGAGTATGGCAAAGTTTTTGGTTGTTTGAGCATGTCGTGTATTTTTCTCTTATTTATTTGCATAATGAAAGCAAGCTCTGATTGTTTTTATATGTTCAGGAATTTTCTGTAGAGCCTGCAGAGCTTTCTAAGGCATCTTGAGAAAATACACGGGCGTGTGGAATTTCCACACGCCCATGGGTCTTTACTGAGAGCTCATCTAGAGAAGACACAGGGGCGTGGACTATCCCCTATGAATGACCTTGTGAGATTCACATGCTCCTAGGTAATCTTCGCATGGGTGTGTGTCTTCCTGTAAAGACTTAGAAATTTTTCCCGAGAAGACATAGGTCCATGGACTCAGCCCTGTGGATGACCCTGTGATAAACACATGGGCGGGGGTAATTTCCGCACGCCCGTGTGTATCTCTGAAGAGGAGCTCTCTTTCATCCCGAGAAGACACAAGGGCGTGCGAGTGCCCCAGTGAGCTGGCCCTGTAGAAGTCCACGCCCGTGGGGAATTTCCGCACTGGCATATGAAACACTTAGATTTTTCTCGAGTTGGACACAAAAGCCATAGGTCATGGAGATGCCCTTGTGGGTCGAGCACACAGCCATGGGTAATTTTCGCACGCCCGTGTGGTTTCGTTCAGAAACATTAAGTGTTAGCCTGAGAGCACGCATGGGCGTGCATCGGCCACTTTGGAGTCACACGGGCATTGGTAATTTCCACACGCCCGTGTGGATGTACAAAAACTCTAGAGTCATGGGTTTTCTTTAAAATCTTTTCAAGTTTCTTTATCTTCACACTCGCAGGCATTTGGAAAACACTTTCCTTTACTCTCCCGATCTAGCATCATTAATTTAGAGGTGTTTTAATTGAATTTTAGGCCGACTTTGAAGGTTTTTATCTTCATCATTTGGTAAAGCGTCAAGTCCTCCTTTCTTCACCATAACTTGATTTTAGTCCACGCCCGTGGGGAATTTCGGCACTGGCATATGAAACACTTAGAGTTTTCTCGAGTTGGACACAAAAGCCATAGGTCATGGAGATGCCCCTGTGGGTCGAGCACACAGGCATGGGTAATTTTCAAACGCCCGTGTGGTTTCGTTTAGAAATATTAAGTGTTAGCCTGAGAGCACGCATGGGCGTGCATCGGCCACTTTGGAGTCACACGGGCGTGGGTAATTTCCACACGCCCGTGTGGATGTACAAAAACTCTAGAGTCATGGGTTTTCTTTAAAATCTTTTCGAGTTTCTTTATCTTCACACTCGCAGGCATTTGGAAAACACTTTCCTTTACTCTCCCGATCTAGCATCATTAATTTAGAGGTGTTTTAATTGAATTTTAGGCCGACTTCGAAGGTTTTTATCTTCATCATTTGGTAAAGCGTCAAGTCCTCCTTTCTTCACCATAACTTGATTTTAGTCGATTAAAATGATGAATGTTGCTTCGTTTCTATGTTATAAGGTTTATACATGCTTATAGTGAAGTTAGAAACAACATTAAGGTGTATTTTTGGTTTTGTGAGGCACGGCCGTGCGGTTTTCAAGCCACGTGGATCCAACTGGCGTGTGAGAATTCCACATGACCATGTGGAAATGTGCAGAATCAAGTTTTGAATGTTTTTGATCGAATTTATTTTTTCATTTTACAGATATGGCACCCCGATAGAAGAAGCAAGTTAAGAAGCATCCGCATGAGTCATCCCCTAAGCCAGAGAATATGAGATTTGCTATTCCCGAGCACTAAGTTCGTTTTAAGTGATTATCGAAACTTAGGTTCGGACAGACTCGCTTCTTAGATATGAGTATATTGCGAGATATACAGCAGAGAGATAAGTTGGCAGATGAGGTAGAGGATCTCATCTAGGTGGGAGGTTGAAGACAGTTACTGACATTTAGAGAGCCTGCCATCCATGCACTTACACTTGAGGTTTTATCCTCGTTTGAGTTCGACAGGTCCTATGCCAGATTTGATAATGTCGATGCTATACAGTTTAAAGCATTTGGGCAGTACCATATTTTGAGCATCACATAGTTCTTGATCCTGTTGGGCCTCTATGATGAGACCTTTACGACCACTGAGGAATATGAGCAACAGCCGATCCTGGAGACTCAGCCCGTGCAGATGGATACAGAGGCACCTCCCCCAGCACAGGTGCCACCTACGGTGTGCATTTTCTCTCTACCTAAAGCCCAAGATCGATTTGAGAGGCTTGAGAGTGCAGTGGTGGTGCTCGAGAGTGATCTGGCCATGATTCGTGCTCTACATGTGGCGAACCACGCGGAGGTGATGTTCTATCTAGATATTCGATAGTAGTTATTAGAGCGAGATGAGGCGTCACCATTTGTGATGAGACCCTGGACCCCTCCAGCCCCTCCAGCACCATCACCACTGGCAGTAGCAGTAGAGCCAACCTCTAATAACACCGACATTTGATGCGTCTTTGCTTTAGTTTGTGCTTTTATTTTTCTTCTTTACTTTCTACATTCAATTTTGGACTTGTACACTCAGAAAAGATCTTCCTTCTGAGTTTATCTTTTATTTTATCTCGAGTTGTATTTCATTGATTTATCTTTTATATATACTCGAGCTGTTTTTATTTTTATTGAGCTTTACTGAACCCCCCTTGTGTGTGTGTGCAGATGGTCTTGTCAGTTTAGGAAATGAGAACTAGTCATGGACACGGCCAATGTGGGACGTGTGTGCTTCACAACCCGTTGGAACTTTACACCCAATGATTTAGCTCCATCAAACGCAACACTAGGAGTCAGGGGAGTATTGTTTCAATTGCCACTCCCACATTTATGCTTGATTAATTTACTTGCTATTATGCTTGCATGTGTACATTGAGGGCAATGTACATCTTAAGTGTGGAGGGGAGTTCACATTGCACATGTCCTTTATATAAATTTTGAATGCCATACATGTTCACGTAGCCAATAGTAGTTCACCTTAGTTGCAATGATTGTATTCTCGAGTTTAGGAGAATTTTAAGATTGAATGATTTCATGCTCTAGTTTGTTCTTGAATTTCTTGAATTTCTAGGAATTTTTGCCCGATTGATACTTATTTCACTACTCACTCTTGAAACTCTTTTGGAAACTCAAGTTTGTTGTTTAAGGGACTAATTAGTTTTGTTTCTTGAGGTATTTTGCTAAAAAAATAGCTTTATTATTTAGTTGTGCATTTTGGGTGGAAAGAGCTACCACCTATGAAGTATGAAGCTCCTCTCATAAGTTGGATACTAGTTATGCCCTAATAAGAGAAAGAGCTATCACATGGGATGAGTGAAAGCTGCCACCCCGGTAGAAAAGCTATCACCTCGAAAGTGTTAAAGCCATCTTATCGTCCGCTTGGGAAAGGGCTACCATAGAGGATGTGTGAAGCTACTACCATCTTTTTATTTTGTTGTGTTTTGTAGATAAATAAGTCCCTTATACTTAGAACTTTGAGGAGTATACTTTGGGTTGAATTGAGTGATTTTACACACACTTACACAATTTTGGGTTTGTTGTCCTTTTTGATTCAAGCTTTTAGCTAGAGCATTGATTTTCCCTATTTAGTGTTGAAATCTCCTTTATTTGTAGAATGCTCTCCTTGCCTGCTTTGATGAACCTAAGGCCAAGCACTTTCTTCAATGTGTTATTTTTGCTTGAGGACAAGCAAAAGCTTAAGTGTGCGGGTGTTTGATAAGTGCTCGTGTGATAAGAATGCGAAATGTTCTTTCCTTATGTTTAGCATTACTTTTAGCAGGTTTAAGCACTAATACATGTATATTTGTGTTCTTTTGCGCATGTTGGGTTGTGAAACTAAGTATTGAGAAAATAAACCAAAAGTAGATAGTAAACGCATTGTTTGGTGGAATTTTGGAAGGAACAAACGCGAAGACACAAGTGGGACTCCAAGATACATCAATGTGTGCCAACTTCCATGAATTCAGGTCACTAAAATGAGTTGGAGGGACACAAAGGTAGTTACATTTACGTATCCCGACTTGTGCATAGATAACAAGACCTCCGCCAATGAAGCTTTTGATTGAAGAAAACGTGTGATCTACGGCATAAATATGTGCCCGTTTATGTTGCCTCTATGAAATGTGTGGATTAGGAGTGTTTTGGCCGTGTACTATAACAGGCACCATAGCAAGTACTATAGCAATTACCGTTCACAAGCGGCGAAAACAGGATTTACAGAGAATCCACAAGGGCATGTGGAAATTCCCCATGTCCGTGTGGAAATTCCACAAGCCCATGGGAAAAATCCATAGGGGCTTGTGGATTCCCGATTCCAGCCCTATTTAAGCTGCGATTCAGCCCGATTTTTGGGATCTTCTTTTCCCCTTTTCTCCAACTTTCATCCATTTTGGGGGAGGGCGTCGGCTAGGTTTTTGAGAGGCTTTTGGCATGTCTTTGGAGTTCTTCTAAGGATTCAACACCGCACTGCACTTGGAAGAAGGTTATTAGGGAAGCTTTTATTGGCACCGATCCGGCGAGGTGTGCCCTAGGTCGGACAAGGGGACCTTTAGAGAAGACTTGGCTACTCGACAAGACCATATACATGACTACCGAGGGTTTTTCTTATGGACCACTTGTTTTTACTTTCGATTTTATTGTTGATTGTATTGTGCTCCATGGAGAGCTAAATCCCTTTGTGGGTACTTGGATTTTGTAAACCCTACGATGTTATTGTTTCATTGATCTTTTATTATGCTTTAATCAATTGATGTTTCAATTGAGTTCCAATCTTGAATGCTTGTTAAATGATTTCTCCCTTAGAGTGATACTAGGGCAGAGAGTCCATCTTGGTAACTGTTGTAGATGAGTGACACACTACGAGGGTTAGACATTGCTTGATTGGAGAAGGTTGATAGGGTGAGTCGAGAGGTAGCGGAGCGTCCCCTTTTCCCTCCGGTGTGATTTATCGTACCTCCATTTCCTTGAGTTCTTTACGGTCACAATAGAGTGAAGTTCTAGAGGATGAACTCCGCTGGGGCTTAGTTGCGCGAGCAACAAATTGAAGTGTTGAAGTGACTCTATTGTTTGGGGCTTAAATATGAATAAGGGCCTTTCACATAGACCAAAGTGTTAGGTCTATACATAGGAAGAGGGTTTATCACTTGGATTCCCTAAAACTCCATGTAACTTTACACAGTGTGAGGTATTGAGACTGAGCGATTACTCGGCTGGGACATAGTGTAGAGTTAGTCACGATTGACCTTAGACTTGGAACCATGTGCTTAAGGATTTCCATGACTCAATGGGCATTGATTAGGACGTATAATAGTGGGTCTTGAACTTGACACATTAATCCTAGGGGGAGCATTGTCCGAGTACCCTACTTCTATTGATTGCTTTACCTCTCCCTTACTTGTGCTTCTCATTCTTGTTTCTCTAATCTTTGTTCACATTACATTTTATTGACACTATCATTGTTCAATTTCATGTGGTTAAGTAGCAATTAAGTGTTTTTACTCCCTACTCCATGTGGATACAATTCCCCATTAACCTGGGATTTATTACTCGACAAGCCCATTGACTTGCGAGTTACACGCAAGGGGCGTTGTCAACGTCATTATACAATCTAGAAAATCAAGTGGAATAAATTGCGAAGACATTATCGGAGAGGCCACAAGGAAGCTTGCCTAGTAACACTAAAACTAATCCAAGAGAATATGTCAAGGGTAGGCTTCCAAGTGAGAAGACCAATGTTGAAGCAACCGAGGTCGTGGTGGTTGAGGAGAGAGTAAGCAAAGAGAAGGAGGTGGCACCCCTATCTTAAAAGCTAAGTATCCCTTATCTTTCCAGGTTTAAGTACGATCAAAACGATGAGCAATACAAGAAGTTCTTGGGTTTATTCAAGCAATTGCACATCAAAATTCCTTTTATGAAAGTGTTGTCCCAAATGCCTCGTTATGCAAAGTTTTTGAAAGATCTTTTGACCAAAAAGAGGAAGTTGGAGAAGAGTGCATCGGTGATCTTAGATGCCTCTTATTCGGTGATTTTGCAAAAGAATATGCCAAACAAGAAGAAAGACCCCGGAAGCTTCATCATCCCGTGCAACGTTGGTAATTTGGGTGAAGAGATGGCACTGACAGATTTAGGGGTTAGTATCAACGTCATGCCATACTCTTTCTTTTAGAAGCTAGGCTTGGGAGAGCCTAGGCCTACTCGGATAATACTTCAATTGACAGACCGAATGGTGAGCCATCTGAGGGGCATTATTGAAGACGTGCCTGTCAAGGTTGACAAGTAAATATTTCTTGTAGACTTTGTAGTGTTGGATGGTGACGAGGATGTAGATGTTCCTTTCATACTTGGGAGGTCATTCTTGTGTACTTCCAAGGCACTTATCGATATGGACGGTGGGGAGTTGACATTGAGGGTTGGCGACGACAAGTTAACATACCGCCTTGCCGAAGCCATGTGACATTCTCTCGACTTTGATGATACTCTTTATTTTCTTGACACAACCTTTGAACTAATTGATGAATATGTGCAAGAAATGAAGGATGAAGAAGTGGAGGATGAAGAAGTCTTAGTGCTTGGTCTAGAGGAGAGGTACAACCTACCCAGGGGATCATGAAGAAGATGCTCCAGAAGATGAAGCACGCAAGAAGACATCACAAGAAACGCCCCAAGGCTAATGGGGATGAGCAAGAATGGAGTAAGGGTAACAAACCCTTGTGCGGTAACAAATCCGATAACTCCCCCTCTACCTTTAAAAGACTATGTTCATCATGCTTTCCGGTCATGGGTAAGAGGGAAACCTTCATCCATGAGCCCCCGTAATGTAAGCCAAGGTACGTCAAGGTAAGTGACGTTAAACAAGCGCTTCTTGGGAGGCAACCCAAGTCTTTCTTGTTTTTCTAGGTTTTAGTTAGTGTTTTGCATGAATAAGAGCTTAAGTGTTGGTGTCTTGATCTTTTACATGCTATTTTTGCGATTTTCTCGTGGATCTTTGGTATTTTCTTGTGCTTAATTGTGTTTTGGTGAAGTTTCTTGGTCGTTTGAGCTTGTTTTTCATGTTTCTCTGGTTACTTTTGCATAATATAGACAGTCTTTGAGTACTTGTAAATGTTTAGAAATTTTTTGCTAAGTTTGTGATTTTTTCTAAGTAATCCAGAGAAAATACACGCCATGTGGAAATTCCACACGAGCGTGTGTTTGAGTTCAAAGCTCATCCTGAAAAGACATAGGGGCGTGTGTTTGCCCCTGTGAATGACCTTGTGACGGTCACACACCCGTGTGGAATTTTTACATAGTCGTGTGTTTCTCTGCAGAGGTTCAGAGAGCTATCCTAAGAAGACACAGGGTTGTGTGTCTACCCCTGTGATCGAACCTGTGAACTACAGACAGGTGTGGGTAATTGCCACACTCCAATGTGAATTCCTACAGAGAGTTCTCCTCCATCCCGAGAAGACATAGGACGTGTGAATGCCCCTGTGAGTACCCCTGTGAAGATCCACACGCCCATGTGGAATTTTTACAGGGCCATGTGGAACACTTAGAATTTTTCTCGATGGGACAGAGAAGCCATAGGGACGTGGGGGTACCCCTATGGGTCGGGCACATAGGCGTGGACAATTTCCACATGCCCTTATGGATGCGTTTATAGATAAAGTGTGCTATCCTGAGAGCACACAGGGGCATGTGTCTGCCTGGGTGAAGCTCTATGGAGTCAAATGGGCGTGGGTAATTTCCATACACCCGTGTGGATGTACAGAACAACAAGAGGTGCGGGTTTTCTTTAAAATCTCTTAGCATTTCTTATCCTTCACACTCCAAATTGCTTAGAGAATACACTGACTGATTCTCCCGATCATGCACTGTCTATTTAGAGAAGTGTACACTAGTTTTCCGACTGATTTTCATAGTTTTCATCTTCATACCGTCAGTAAACTTTATTTCTCTCTTCTCTTCGCCAAACTTGATTTTAATTGTTTAAAATGGTGAATGCTGCTTCATTTCTATGATTAAATGGTCTATAAATGCTTAGAAAGAGTTAGAAATGATTTGACGTTCTATTTTTGAAATTTTGGCACAAGGGCATGTGGAATTTCCACACGACCGTGTGAATTTTTCCAGTGTTCCTCTGTGAGCTTCTTTGAGTAATTCTTCTTTAATTTTTACAGATATGGTATCCTAATCGAAGAAGCAAGCTGACAAGCATCTGCGTGAGCCATCTCCTGAGCCGGAGGATATGAGATTCGCTATCCTCGAGCACTAGGTTTGATTAGAGAGGTTATCGAAGCTCAGGTTTGGACAATCTCGCTTCCTAGACACGAGTATATTGCGG
The DNA here is from genome assembly GCF_009730915.1 of Dioscorea cayenensis subsp. rotundata. Lineage (NCBI taxonomy): Eukaryota > Viridiplantae > Streptophyta > Magnoliopsida > Dioscoreales > Dioscoreaceae > Dioscorea > Dioscorea cayenensis. The sequence continues at coordinate 19,294,340 of NC_052485.1, read as the reverse complement.
GAAATACAGCGGGGAGATGAGTTAGCTGATGAGGTTAAGGATCTCGTATAAGTTGGTGATTGGATATAGTTACTGTTGATCAGGAAGCTAGCCATCCGTGCACTTATACTTGATGTTCTGTCGCCGTTCGAGTTTGACCGATCTTACGCTAGAGTTGGGAGTGTTGACGCTATACAGTTCTGGGTACTTGGACATCACTATGTTATGAGCGTTACTCAGTTTTTTATCATGTTGGGCCTATATGATGAGACTTTTATGAACGCTGAGAAGTACGAGCACCTTCCGACAATCTACCTCGGTATGTCGACTCCTTAGAGAGCTTATTGCACTTTAAGCGGTCAGGGATAGTAACAGGCAGGGGTGTCCAAGGCCACGTGCCTTTCCTGAACTGCATATCGTTGTCTTCATGCCATTTTAAGTAGGTTGGTGAATGACCGTGGTGATAGTAATAGAAACCTGAGCCGGTAGGAGCTATTGTATCTACATTCGACGGTGCAGAGATAGCCGATTCATTTGGGGCACATACTAGCTGAGTATCTATGCCACCAGGGCAAGTATATTAAAGTTGGTGTCATCTTCTCAGGCCTGTACATTACCAGACTCATCATGGGCATGGATCTGCTGGACACCATATGTGGGGATGAAAAGACTATTGTTCCTTCACCGGTTGGCCTAAATACAATGAGATTGATGGGGTTAGTGCGCAAACATAGGCCTGGAGTATTGATAAGTGCTTGTGTGATAAGAATACGATGTGCTCTTTCCTTATGATGAGCATTTCTTTTCCTGGGTTTTAACGCTAATATGTGTGCATTTATGTTACTTTCATGCATATAGGGTTGTAAAGCCGAAGGTTAGAGAAAGAAGCCAATGTAGATCGTGAATGCACGATTTGGAGGAAGTCCTGAGAAGGTTCAAATGCGAAGGCATAAATGTGTGCCAACCTCTTGGTATTCAAGATCTCCACCAACGTGTCCATTTATTGAAGAAGAAAAGTGATCTACGGCATAAACGTGTGCCCTAGTAGGAAGTCAATAAGATCACTAGGGTTTTTATTTTCATTTCATTTCATCATTCATTTTTTTCAAGTCCGACTAACATAGACTGCACAAAGAAATCCTTCTAGAGGGTGCACATACTGGTTAGGTACAAGAGCCACCCAACTAATCAATTACAGTCTACATAGACTTATTCATGCTTCATTAGGAGAGGAATACTGACATAGACTCATTTTTCTTTTTCTCTTTTCATTAATTGTTTTTTTCATATTCACCCCAGATCACGTCTTCAGACTACTCTACATTCCATAAAACTAGGGCTAGCACAACAAGACTCAGAAGTTCTTAAGAGTTCATTGAAAGAAAGAACTTAGAATTCTAAGGCCAAGTACTCAAAGTTGTGTGTTAAGCATTCAAGAGAGATAGAGTAGTCAAGTTAGCTATTCCCAGGGCATCAACACAAGATTCAGTGCACAAGACAATACTAGAGATGAAACATGATTCAATAGAGTAGAACAACAAGTATGTAACTCAAATCAATCATTAATCCATGCGAGAAGAGTCTTACAGTAATGAACAAGTCATCATGGGTAAACTAGCATGCAAATAATACCCTAGATCAAAAGATACACCCATTCCCACACCTAGTGTTGTACATTGTCCCAAACGTACACTAGTCATGAAAAACATAATAATATATGCAATGAAAACAATGGAGAAGGGTGTAACGATCTTCCCCGGTTTATCTTGAGCACACGATGAAAGGTGACCCAAACAAAAGGTGTTGTAAGATTTTCATGTCGGGTTCGGCTTCCATGGAATGTGGAGAGACTCACCAAGCTCCCATAATGCCCTACAAGGCATAAAGGGGCATCATCATTCCAAACAAAAAATTAAGATTACAAAAATAAATACTAGGGAGTAGTCAAAACACACAAATACTAGATAAAGAGTAGCAAAGTTCTATACAAGGTTGGTAGGGCATCCCCTTCCCAACTTATTAAAACCAAACAAACACACTTGCATCGAAAGCAAAACAAAGAAAAAAGCTGCAAAAATAAAAACAAGTGTCCATGCTCAGAAGTGAAAGAGATCATAAAAAGGTGATGCAGATGGTGGGGCGATGGAGCAGGAAGTAGTAGTGGCCTGTGAGGATGATCCACGGGAGGAGATGACAAACTGATGGAAATGCTTAGTGAGCTGGTGCTAACCTCTAAAATCTGGTAGATCTATCCTCGCATCTCACGCTGCTCGAGACGGATAGCCTGAATGTCATCCTCCATAGTCTTGATTATGGAGTCAAAGTCTGATGGGAATGAAGTGCCAGGAAGATCCTGAGTGGGTGCTTCATCAGGTTTAGATTCTGACTCATCTAGGTCACGCTGACTGGATTCTTCTATGGTCAAGTGTGAAGCAAGTCTATTCATGCCGCTCTTCTTTTCTAACAAACCAATTACTCTCAAGACAGGCACTCTAAGAGGTGTCACGTCACCAACTATAGCCGGTCCAACAAATTCATACCGCGTATTAATCTTGTGATGTAGGGTCCTGCAAAGATAGATCCCAGACGAACAAGCTGACCCTGATGAACGAAAGCTTTAGCAATAAAGTGCCCAAGATGGATAGGTTACTCCTCAATGATGCCATACATGGTTAATAAATCGGATTGTGTAACTACTCCCGTGCTATCTTTCTGACCTCGAATAGAGCGTGTGATGAGAGCATGAATGTATCTATGGAGGGGGTTCACCAAATGAGTAGCCTTCCGCGTATTTGTGGTGTCACTAGGTGCTAAGGATTTCCAATATCTACTTGCACTCACGCCAAAGGGATAATCAATGCGGGGTAGATTAAGTAACGACGTGCTAATAAATTCATCATCATAAATTCCCAAGTATTTTGCAAATTCCATGTGGTTCATCTCATGAATCTTCCCAAAAGCTTGTAATTTAATGGCGCCATGTCGTCGAGTGATAACACTCCCCTCATCTTTCTTCACCTCAAATGTGCTCAACACCTTCAATGTGAGTTGGGGAAAAGTAGGTTCATCGATTGAAAATAGATCCATCCAACCATTATGAGCGAATAAGTCATTCACTTGCTCATCACACCCAAGTTCTCCAAGAATACTCAATTCAATGCGATGAAAAGTACCAAAGAGTTTGGTTTTTAAACTTTCATAGTGAGTCTTGTGAAGAGAAGAAGAGAAACGGGGTTCTTCGGGATTGTGAGAATAATTCCTTGGTCATTTAATAATAATTCATATAAGAATTAAAGAAATCCAATATAATGCAAAATGTGGCATGAAAATAGATAAGAACATGAAGAAACACAAGAGAATAGGATCCATACGAGCATATGGAGGCTGTATGGATACCATTCAACTTGCAAGAGGTTCCCATCAACATGAATTCGAAAAATTTGTAAATCAATTCATGAAAATTCAAAGACATAATGTTCATACCACACAATACAAGCTAAAAGCTTGAAACAATCCACACAAAAGCTCAAGAAAGCAAGAAGAAAAGAAGAAAATAATTTTATTACATCAAGTTTCTTACCAACAAAAGTTTGAGAGCACTTGAGTGGGGCTTGAAGAAAAACACTAGATCTACTTCCCAAAGAGATGACGAGATGATTTAGAACAAGACATGGAGAGATTCAGCCATGGTTTGATAGGTAATGGGGGTTAAGGTTCGGTTAGAGAAGAAGAAGAATGAAGAGGGAGAAAAGGTAGCAAAGGTTCCATGTTAATTTAGGCTCCAAATGTCCTCAATGAGGTCCTCATTGAAACCGTTTGGAGTAAGCCAAAGATTCTGGAATTTTTAAATGGCCTCAATGAGCACCTCATTGAGGCCGTTTGGAACAAGCCAAACTTTCTAGAAAATCCAGACAGCCTCAATAAGCACCTCTTGAGGTCATTTGGACTTACAATCATGCATTAAGGCTTTGAATGTTTCTCGAAACACATGGGCATGGCTACAAAGTGTTCAAAATTTTGATCTATTGCATGAAATGATAGCCAAAACAAGTGCTACTTAACAATAAAAATAAGTAAACAACCACATGGACAATGATCATGAAACACAAAGCAATGATAGCATGGACTTATTCAAAGTAACAACTCCAAGAGAAGAACATGAAAACAAAGAACACACAAACATGAAAATAAACCGCCGAATGCTTGGGTTGCCTCCCAAGAAGCGCTTGCTTAACGTCTCGAGCCTGACATACCTTTTCACTTACCTCACGGTGGTTCGAATAATTTAAAATTTTACCAAGTTGTCTTCAAAGTGTTGCTATTAAAATATAACTTCAACCTTTGTCCATTCACCTTAAAAGTACCTTTTTCAAGGGGGAGTTACCTCAACTGCTCTGTGTGGGAAAACTTGAGTGACCGTAAATGGACCTGACCAACATAACTTAAGCTTCCCTAGGAATATCTTCAGCCTCGAATTGAATAGTAACACTTGATCCCCCTCTTGAAATAGTTTAGGGTGTTTGATGTGCCTATCGTGGTACTCCTTCACTCTTTCTTTGTAAAGCTTAGAATTTTCGTATGCCATTGGTTGATTACCCGCAAGTATACAGGGTCGCCAAGTAATACCTTGAGCAAAAGCCCAAGGATCGTATTCCATGGGGTTAAGGGGCTCCTATTACTCCTCCATCACTCACTTTCTAACCTTACAATTCAAGCATGGTATACTAATCTAATACAAGAAAGACTGTAAATAAAACACAAGTGTAACAACTCCAAGTCAAGCAAGAAAATCACAAGAGCAATGATGATAAGAATAGGCCTAGGGATGAGGATTCCCAAGAGGGGTCATCAAGATATAAGGATGCATGAAAATACATGGCATGGGTGATTTAGACAAACGGACCTCAACAATAGTCAACCCCAATTTCTCGGTTGCTAAACCCTAATCCCGTACAAATGATGACAAGGATCTCTCCTTAGTCATATTCATAGAATTGCATTAAGTGAATGGAGATCACGCAACAAGGACACACTTAACCTAAGTTTATCCTCATGGTTCAGAGGGGCTACCTACACCCAATTTCTCAGCATGTTGGTCAACAAATAGCCCTATTAGCTCATTAACGATCTAGTACACGCGAGTAGGTCACGTCTACATGTACAACTCAAACAAGAACTAAGGATTTCTCGACATAATAGTTCTACGCATGAAACATAATGAGCCAAATCATAAATCACACCAATGCATATCAAATATAAATGTAGCATCCAAAATACAAGATGAATCCCCCAAGGTTCACCTACATCCGGCGGCCTTGGGGGTCTAGTGTGCTATCATACAAATAAGTATCACAAACACAACAAAAGCAAGAAGTAAATGCATAAATGACACTCCCTAGTCCAAATGATGAAGAGGAGAGAGAATGTCGGCCGAATGATGATTCTTCTAGCCCTAGAGATGCCGAATGCTTCTCCTCCTTTGATGATGAGGCTTTCCCTTTAAGTTCAAGCTCTTGATCTTCCCAAGCTTCAAGCCAAACTATCCCAAAGAATGGTGTCTTCCTTTCTCTCCTTCCTCCAAGTGATGGCTGCCAAAAACCCTTCAAAAGTCTGCCCTAGAGTCTCTAAGAAATCCAGCCAAAAAAAAGTCCCCAATCTTTCTCCAAAAATCCCTCCATATACCACTCATCATACCCCCTTGATGACCTCCATCCCGAGTGTTATACCACTCCCTATGGCCCTCTTGATGGCCTCCATCCCGAGTGCTATACCACTCCCTATGGCCCCCATCATGAGTGCTATACCAAGTGCTATACCACTCCCTATGGCCTCCATCCTGTGCGCTATACCACTCGCTATGGAGCTCAACATTGACACTATTTGGGGTAGGCAAACTCCATCAAGTAAATATCTTCTATTATAGCTACAGTGATCATCCCGGGCTCTATACCGGGCAGCATTGAGGCCGTATGCCATGATCCAAATCCTGACTTGAAACTCTCCAGGTGCCACAGTGACAGCTACAGTCCCAGCTATAGTACTTTGCTACAGTGAATACCCCTACAGTACCGCGCCCTGGTTTCTTCTCTTTTTCACCCGAATCATATCCTTGTGTGATCCATGGTGTTCCCGTGCCCTGCAAAGCAAATAACATACTATTAAGCACAAAACGGGCATCAATTCTAATGGAAATACATGCTAGAGGTAACAAATACATACACTCAAATACGTACATTTTGACACTTATCATCCATGTGCACCATTCATCCAATTCATTCAACTGGAGCTTCCTCTTCTCACCTGCAAGAGTGGAATTAAAGTTTAGAAATTTAATAGCCCAATAAGCTTTGTGTTCAAGTTCTACAGGTAAGTGACAAGCTTTTCCATAGACTAGTCGTTATAGAGTGATTCCAATAGGAGTCTTATATGCTTTTATGTATGCCCATAAATCATCATCCAAGTGTTCTACCCAGTCTCTTTTGTTCACGTGCCCGAGTTGAAATTCCTGCAGCCAACGTGGACGCATGGAAAATCCACACGGGCACGTGGGAGCACGTGATAGGTGCTATTTGAAGCTATAAATACACTGTTTGGTTGATTCTAAGGGGCTTTTTGCTAAGCTTTGACCATAGACTTGGAGAGAAAGGCGGCTAGGGTTGGAGGAAAAGGTCTTCGCCGATTGAGAGAGAGTTCTTCACCAACTTTGATAGGTTCCTTTGACGTCATAGCACTGGGGAGCCATTGGCGACCGAGCTTCTGAGAGGAACCCTTCAAGACGTAGAACTACCAATCAAGGCCAATCCGCACAAATCCGAGGCGGTTTTCTCTATGTGTTTTATTCCTTTTCATTGTATCCATTATTGTTTTGTAACTAGGCCCATGGAAGGCTAAACCCTAGTAGGTATTTGGCCATGTGAACCCTAAGATCTATACTTTGTATTGACTCTCTTAATGCTTCTTGTTAATCTGAGTTGTTTTAAGTTCTAATCTTGTGATTTAATTGCTTGCTATTGTTGTTAATCCTTGTGGTTGATTTACATTGCATGATTTAATACTTGGATGTGAGAGGTCTCCATTTGATTTAGATTGCCAATATTAAAGAGGGTTGAGAGGGTGAGCCTTGGGATAGAGGAGTTTCCCTTTTCCCCTTTGATTGAATGTTTTCCATCTCCGTATTACCTTTTCTCTTTGCAACAATATTTGGTGTGAGGCTTGAGATTGCTCGATTTCTCCGCCGGGACCTTGTAGGGGGTTAGGATCCTTTGCCAGGAATTAGGGTTGGATCTACATTTTTGAATCGGTTTCACTCTTGGGTTTCCTTAGAGGGTATTGCGGTCATATGGAGTGTGAGGTGTTAAGATTGGTCGATTTCTCCACCGGGACAATATCGGGGACTAGTGCCTTTTGATTGGAGAGAAGGATTGGTTATCATTGGAGTACCTCAACTGATTAGATTCAATTCAAGAGCATTTAGTGAATCTTGAGCTTCATAGAAGATCTTAGGGGGATCATTGCCCGAGTACCTCATCTTTAGTGATTGAGACTCTTCTACTTTATTTCTTGCATACTTGTTTGCTTTTCTTGCAATTAAGTTCACTCTATCATATTCATTGATTCTGACTAGATAATTAAGAGGTGGTTATTACTAATACTTCCTTTCCTTGTGGATTCGACTACCCGATGCACCGGGTAATTATTACTTTGACTCCCGTGCACTTGCAGTTTATATGCATATTCAGACGTGCCACCTTCTATCCATGACACAAATCTTTGAACAACCTGATCTAAACAAATTCTGAAAAGATAAGGGTCTCCCATGCATAGTGCTTCATGTCTGAATTTTTTTTTTTCATTGTTGATGTCTGAACCATTTTGGGATGACACCCCCGATTAAATAGTTGGCAAAATCAGCAAACCATGGTGGTTCACACTCTTCTATTGCCCAAATACTGTACAAGTGTTCCCCAGGAAATGAATCATTGATAAATTTCTCCCTCAAAGTATCAAGATTGGGATTCTCTAATCAGGATAGATGATCGGCTGCATGGTTTTCGGCCCCTCTCTTATCCTTAATCTCTAAATCGAATTCTTGGAGCAATAGGACCCATCTAATCATGTGTGACTTGGCATCAGATTTGCTAAGTAGATATCGCAAAGCAGAATGATCACTGTATACCACCACCATGGATATAACTAGATATGATCTGAATTTATCCAATGCGAACTCGATGGCGAGAAAATCTTTTTCGGTTGTGGTATAGTTCTCCTGGGCATTTGTCAAAGTTTTGCTAGCATAGTATATAAGATAGAAATGTTTGTCTCGTCGCTGCCCAAGAACTGCACCACCTGCGAAGTCACTTTCATCAAACATTAATTCAAATGGGGAATCCCAATCTGGGGCTACCATTATGGGTGCTTGAGTGAGTTTCTCTTTGAGCGTGATAAAAGCTTTCATGCAATCATCTTGAAACTTGAATGGTGCATCTTTTCCAGCAATTTCGCTAAAGGTGTGGCAAATTTGGCGAAGTCCCTGATAAATCTTCTAGAAAAACCTACATGCCCAAGAAAACTCCTAATAACTTTTGTTGAAGTTGGGGGAGGTAACTTCTCTATAATGGAAATTTTTGCTTTGTCTACCTCAATTCCCTCCTTGGAAATTTTGTGACCCAGAACTATCCCTTTTTGAATAATGAAGAGGCATTTCTCCCAACTTTGTACATGGTTGGTCTCCTCGGATTGAGTAAGAACACGCTTGATAAGTGCTTGTGCCATATGAATGTGAAGCGTTCATTCCTTATGTTGAGCATTACTTTTCTTGGCTTTTTCCACTAATATGTGTGTTTTTATGTTACTTTCGTGCAGGTAGGGTTGTGAGGCCGAGTATGAAGGAAAGAAGCCAACGTGGAGTACAATGCACTGATTTTGGAGGAAATTTTGCTAAGGTTCAAACGCGAAGACATAGGTCGGGTGTGAGATGCTAGAGTGTGTGCCAACCTCCTCGTATTCGAGTTTGGCACATCCAATTGGAGGGGCACAAAGGCAGTCACACTCGAGCATTCCGACTTATGCACATAGAACAAGAGGTCCACCAACTTGCCTATCATTGAAGAAGCAAGTGATCCATGATGTGAACGTCTGCCCGTTTGCGTTACTCTGATGAAAGTATGGATTCGGGAAGCTATTCAGGCCAAATACTGTAGCAACACGGTAGCTAGTACTATAGCAGCACTATTTACAGCCGGCCGAGAAAATAGGAGTTCAGAGAATCCACACGGGCATGTGGAAATTATCGACGCCCGTGTGGAAATTCTACACGGGCGCGTGAAGCATCCATGCCCGTGTAGTAGCCCGATTCTAGCCCTATAAAAAGCCGATTCAGCCCCGATTTTAGGATTCTCTTCTCCATCTTTTTCCGCAACTAGAGAGAGGGCTTCAGCTAGGGTTTTGAGGGGTATTAGCTAGGGTTTTGGAGAGGTTCTACGGCTCCGACATCATCATTCCTTAGGAAGAAGGTTGGTATGGGAGCTTCCATCCAGGCGTATCCTATACCGGACAAGGGAATCGTTGGACGACGAGTAAAGGACTTTCCACAAGACCATCGACATGACCATCGAGGGGGTTTCTTTATGGATTCATTGCTTTTACATTCTATTTCTTTCATTGTACTTAGCTCCATGGAGAGCCAAACCCCTAGTGGGTACTTGGGTATTTGTGAACCCTAGGATGTATTTATTTCTTTGAATCTCTTTATTATGCTTTTAATAAATTGATGTTTATTGTGAGTTCCAACCTTGAATGCTTGATTGTATGAACATTTCCCCTAGAGTAACACTAGGGTTGAGAGTTCTTGTTGGTAACCTTGTGAGTGAGTGACACACCACGAGCATTAAACAAAGCTAGGTTGGAGAGGGTTGAGAGGATGAGTCGAGAGGTACAGGAGCGTCCCCTTTCCCCTCCGACGTGATAGATTCTGCCTCCGTTCCTTGAGTTCTTTGCAGCCACAATAGAGTGAATGGTTTAAGGGATGACCCTCCACTGGGCTTAGTTGCGCGTGCAATGGAGTGAACCGTTGAGGTGATCTTAGTATCTAGGGCTTAATCGTGGTTAGGGACCTTCCCCCTGGACCAAAGGTTTAGGTCTATAATTAGGAAGAGATTTATCACATGGAATCTCTAGAGCTCATTGCAACTCTATGCGAGTGCGAGGTTGAGAGGTTATCTAATCTCTCCTCAGGAACATGTATAGAGTTAGGCATAGTTGACCTTAGATTTGGGACTATGTAATTTAGGATTTCCATGACTCACCATTGCATTGATTAGGAAGCATAATAGAGGGTTCTTGCACATGAAATGATTACCCTAGGCGGAGCATTATCCGGGTACCCCATCTTTATCAATTGCCTTACCCCTCTTCTTTACTTTTGCTCTCTTACTTGTTGTTTTTATTGTTGAGAATTGAATCATTGTCACACTTATCATCATTGATCTTTCACATAGCTAAGAATTGAATTAAGTATTTTTATTCCGTATTCTCTATGGATTCGATACCCGCTTGTCCGGGATTATTACTTCGACTAACCAGTGCACTTGCGGGATATACGGAAGGGACCTTGTCAATGCTCTAGATTCCTGAGACATAATTCAAAGGAGTCACCAAACATAGAAAAATTATCCATGAACACCTCCATGAAGTCTTCCACCATATCCTCAAAAATTGCCAACATGCATATCTAAAAAGTGGCGGGGGCATTACACAGGCCAAATGGCATTCAGCGATATGTAAATGTTCCATAAGGGCATGTGAATATGGCTTTTTCATGGTCTTCTAGAGCAATGGAGATTTGAAAATATCTTGAAAAGCCATCCAGAAAACAGTAATATGAATGCCCAACAAGCCTATCAAGCATCTGATGAATAAATGGTAGTGGGAAATGGTCCTTTCGGGTGGCATCATTCAATTTTCTGTAATCAATGCAGACACGCCATCCTGTGATTGTTCGAGTAGGAATTAACTCATTTTTCTCATTGGTAATTACTGTCATCCCACCCTTTTTAGTTATAACTTGCACTGGGCTCACCCACTTGCTGTCATAGATAGGATAGATAATGCCTACATCAAGGAGTTTGATGACTTCAGCCCTTACTACTTCCTTCATGTTTGGGTTTAGTCTTCTTTGTGGTAAGGCTGAGGGTTTATAATCATCCTCCATCAAGATTTTGTGAGTGTAGAACAAAGGATTTATTCCCTTGATATCAGCTATCTTACAGGCAATTTCTTTCTTGTGCTTCTTCAAGACATTCACCAAATTACTCTTCTATTCGACCGTGAGGTTTGAGGTAATGATGATAGGAAGCTGAGTTCCTTCCCCAAGAAATGCATATTCAAGGTGTTCAGGCAACTTTTTCAATTCTATACTAGGTACTTCCTCAGTTGAAGGTTACAAATTTTTATTCAGTAGCACATCACTTCGTTCTGGTTCATCTTCTTTTGCAAATACGGAGCTTTCATCTGAACTGTTGCTGATGCCATACACATGTTGCACATTATCCTCGATATTGTCCCCTTGAGTTCTTCTTTTGTTGGGACTTTTCCATAATTCTTGAAGTTTGTAAGCGTGGCTTTCCAAAAATTATCTTTAGCTACTGTAATAGTACCTTCCTATGGCTTGAATCTGGAAATAAAATTGTCTTGTATGTGGAATAAATGATGTATAGGCACTACCCAATAATTCCAGATATCAACCATAGCCTGCTCATTCAATTGTCTAAATTCCAAATCTGCAATAATAAACCTTCTTCAATTTCACTGTCAGGTGCAGCTAGGTTTGATGGATTTGCTCGTGTCATGTACTATACCTTGCAAAGTCAAGAAATATATGAAACATTAAGGTCAAAAATAAATAAAAGAAAAGTAAAGGGAAAATATAAGAAAAGAAAAAATTGGCTAGAGCAATAAGCTAGAAGTTTCCTAGAATTCCTTAAGTCCCCGGCAACAGTGCCTAAAACTTGGTTGTTCGCTGAAGGATCCTATTCCAAGTGTACGGAGTCGCCAAGTAATACCTTGTGCAAAAGCCCAAGGATCCTATTCCACGGGGCTAAGGAGCTCTTATTACTCCTCCATCACTTACTTTCTAACCTTACAACTTAAACATGGTATTTCACTCTAATATATGCAATAATGTAAATAAATCACAAGTATAACAATTCCAAGGCAAGCATGAAATAACAAGAGCAATGATAATGATAATGATAATATGGATGCATAAGAACAACATAGCAAAGGTGATTTAGAGCGACGGATCTCAAAATTTGTTAACCCCAATCTCTCGGCGGTTAAACCATAATCCCATACGAATAATGACAAGGATCTCTCCCTAATCACATTCCTACGATTGAATTAAGTGAAGGAACATCATGTAATAAGGATACACTTAACCTAAGTCTACCATTATAGTTCAGAGGGGCTACCACCACACAATTTCTCAGCATATTGATTCAAGAAAACCCCTTCTAGCTCATTAATTATATAGTACATGCGAGTAGGTCACATCTACACGTACAACTCAATAAAGTACTAAGGATCTCTCCATTTTATAGTTCTAGACATGAAGATCAATGAGCCAAACCATAAATCACACCAATGCACTGTAAATAGAGGTATAGCATCCACAATACATGACGAACCTCCCAAGGTTCACCTACATCTGGTGGGCTTGGGGGTCTAGTGTGCCATCATACAAACAAGTACCATAAACTCAAGAAAAACAAGAGACAAATGCATAAATGGCACTCCCCAGTTCCAATGATGATGAAGAAAAACAATGCCGGCCGAATGACACTTCCTCTAGCCCAAGGAATGTGAATGCTCCTCCTCCCTTGATGATGAAATTCTCCCATTGAGATCCAAGCTCTTGATCACCTCCAAGCTTCTAGCAATGCTCTAACAAGATGATGTCTTCATTTCTCCTTTTCTTCCACAAGTTTTTGCTGCCAAAAGTCCAAAAGTCACCCAAGTAGAGCCTCGAAATGCCCTCATATGCCCCTGGTATAACCTCTCTCAAAAACAGCCCGTATGCCCATCAAAATAGACACAAAACCCCCAAATTGGCCTCCATATTGGCTCCATACTAGCTCAATGAGGACCTCCATACTACCTCAATGAGGGGTGCATTGAGGCCGTATGAAGTAGGAAAACTCTATTTTAGCTCTCGTAACAGTATCCATACTGGCCAAATGAGCATCTCATTGGCCCAGTGATAAGTGCTTGTGTGTTAAGAATGTGAAGTATTCTTTCCTTACGATGAGCATGACTTTTATCAGGTTTAAGCCATAATATATCTGTATATGTATTCTTTTGTGCATGTCGGGTTGTAAAGCTAAGTATTAAGAAAAGAAGCCAAAAATAGATTGATAAGTGCTTGTGTGATAAGAATGCGAAGTGTTCTTTCCTTATGATGAGCATTACTTTTATCGGGTTTTAACTCTAATATGTGTGTATTTATGTTACTTTCATGCATATAGGGCTGTGAAGCTGAATCTTAGAGAAAGAAGCCAATGTAGATCTCGAGTGCACCATTTGGAGGAAATCTTGAGAAGGTTCAAATGCGAAGACATAAGTTGGGTTCAAGATGCTAGAATGTGTGCCAACCTCCTTGTATTCAAGCTAGTACAATGATTTCGAGGGGCACAAAGGCAGTCACATTCTAAGTATTCCAGCTTGTGCATGTGTAACAAGATCTCCACCAACGCGGCCGTTCATTGAAGAAGTGATAAGTGCTTGTGCGATATGAATGCGAAGTGTTCATTCCTTATGTTGAGCATTACTTTTCTCAGGTTTTTACACTAATATGTGTGTTTTTATGTTACTTTTATGCAGGTAGGGTTGTGAGGCCGACTATGAAGGAAATAGGCCAATGTGGATCATAATGCACCTATTTTGGAGGAAATCTTGCTAAGGTTCAAACGCGAAGACATAGGTCAGGTGTGAGATGCTAGAGTGTGTGCCAACCTCCTCGCATTCGAGTGAGCACATCCATTTGGAGGGGCACAAAGGCAGTCACACTCGAGCATTCCAATTTATGCACATAAGAACAAGAGCTCCACCACCATGTATATCATTGAAGAAGCAAGTGATTAACGACGTAAACGTGAGCCCGTTTGCATTACCCCGATGAAAATATAGAATTGGGAAGTTATTTAGGTCGAAAGACTATAGCAGAGCACTACAGCAACACTGTAAAATGTGACTGTAGCAGCATTGTTCCCAGCCGGCCGAGAAATCAGAGAAACAGAGAATCCACAAGGTCGTGTGGAAATTATCCACGGCCGTGTAGAAATTCTGCACGGGTGCTTGTACCGTCCACGCCCGTGGAGTCGCCCGATTCCAGCCCTATTTAAAGCCGATTCAGCCCCGATTTTGGTATTCTTTTCTCTATCTTTTCCCCAACTTGAGAGAGGGCTTCGGCTAGGGTTTTGAGGGGTATTGCCTAGGGTTTTGGAGAGGTTCTATGGCTCCGACATCACGCATCATTTAGAAGAAGGTTATTGGGAGAGCTTTCGTTGGCATCGATCCGACGAGCTGTATCCTAGGCCGTACAAAGGATCCCTTGCGACGAGTAGAGGACTCTCCACAAGACCATCGACATGACAATCGAGGGGGTTTCTTTATGGATTCATTGCTTTTACATTCAATTTCTTTGATTGTACTTAGCTTCATGGAGAGCTAAACCCCTAGTGGGTACTTGGATGATTGTGAACCCTACGATGTATTCATTTCATTGAACTTCTTTATTATGCTTCCAATAAATTGATGTTTATTGTGATTTCCAACCTTGAATGCTTGATTGTATGAACATTTTCCCTAGAGTAACACTAGGGTTGAGAGTTCTTCTTGGTAACCTTGTGAGTGAGTGAGTGACACACCACGAGCGTTAGACAAAGCTAGGTTGGAGAGGGTTGAGAGGGTGAGTCGAGAGGTACAGGAGCGTCCCCTTTCTCCTCTGACGTGATAGATTCTACCTTCGTTCCTTGAGTTCTTTGCGGCCATAATAGAGTGAATGGTCTAAGTGATGAATCTCCACTAGGGGTTAGTTGCGCGTGCAACGGAGTGAAGCGTTGAGGGGATCTTAGTATCTAGGGCTTAATTGTGGTTAGGGACCTTCCGCCTGGACCAAAGAGTTAGGTCTATAATTAGGAAGAGATTTATCACCTGGAATCCCTAGAGCCCATTGCAACTTTATTCGAGTGCGAGGTTGAGTGGTTATTTAATCTCTCCTCCGGGACATGAATAGAGTTAGGCATAGTTGACCTTAGATTTGGGACTATGTATGTAAGGATTTCCATGACTCACCATTGCATTGATTAGGAAGCATAATAGAGAGTTCTTGCACTTGAAGCGATTATCCTAGGTAAAGCATCATCCGAGTACCCCATTTTATCGATTGTCTTACCTCCTCCTTACTTTTGCTCTCTTACTTGTTGCTTTTAATTGTTAAGAATTGAATCATTGTCACACTTATCATTGTTCATATTCCACATAGCTACTCCCTGTGGATTCAATACCCGCTCACCCGGGATTATTACTTCGACAAACCTGTGCACTTGCGGGATATATGCAAGGGGATCTTGTCAAGAAGCAAAGCGATCTACGATGTAAGCGTGTGCCTTTTTACGTTACCTCGATGAAAGCATTGTTTCGGGAGTGTTTAAGAACGGTACTGTAGTAGGGCACTGTAATAACACTCTAGCAAAATACTGTAGCAAGTATTGTTCACAGCCGGCCGGAGAAGGAGTCGTCCAGAGAAGCCACATGGGCATGTGGAAATTACACACGCCCGTGCATTAATTCCACACAGGCCATGTAAAATATTGACAGGGGCGTGTGGATTCCTGATTTTAGCCATTTAAAAGCCAATTTCAACCCCGATTTCAACATTCTTTTCTCCATCTTTTCCCCAACTTGAGAGAGGACTATGGCTAGGGTTTTTAGAGGTATTGGCTAGGGATTGGGAGAGGTTCTATGGCTCCAACATCACGCTCCATTTGGAAGAAGGTTACTGGGAGAGCTTTCGTCGACACCGATCCAGCGAGGTGTATCCTAGGCCGGACAAAGGGACCTTTGGATGAGTAGAGGACTCTCCAAAAGACCATCGTCATGACTATCGAGGGGGTTTTCTATGGATTCATTACTTTTACATTCGATTTCATTGATTGTAATTAGCTCCAAGGAGAGCTAAACCCCATAGTGGGTACTTGGATTGTGAACCCTAGGATGTATTTGTTTCATTGAACCTTTTTAATATTGGTAACCCTTGTGAGTGAGTGACACTAGGGTTGAGAGTTCTTATTGGTAACCCTTGTGAGTGAGTGATACACCAAGAGAGTTAGACAAAGCTAGATTGGAGAGGGTTGAAAGGGTGAGTCGAGAGGTACCGGAGTATCCCATTTCCCCTCCAGTGCAATTTATTCTACCCCCAATTCCTCAAGTTCTTTACAGTCATAGTAGAGTGAATGGGCTAACGGATGACCTTCCGCTGGAGCTTAGTTGAGAGGGCAATGGAGTGAAGCGTTGAAGTGATTTTAGCATCTAGGGCTTAATTGTAGCTAGGGACCTTCCGCCTGGACCAAAGGGTTAGGTCTACATATAGGAAGAGGATTTATCACTTGGAATCTCTAGAACTCATTGCAATTCTATATGAGTTCGAGGTTGAAAGATTGTTCAATTTGGAATGGTTGACCTTAGATTTGGGACCATGTATTAAAGGATCTCCTCGACTTATTAATGCAATAGTTAGGAAGCATAATAGAGAGTTTTTGAACTTGAAACGATTGTCCTAGGTGGATCAGTATCAACGTACCCCATTTATATCTATTGCCTTACCTCTCCTTTACTTGTGCTATCTCTCTTGTCTCTTTTACTTTTGTTTGCATTACATCTTGTTAGACAAATCACTATTCATATTTTGCTTAGTTAAGAAACAATTTAAGTATTTTTACTCCCTAATCACTATGGATACGATACCCACTCACCTGGGATTTTATTACTTCAACAAACCCATGCACTTGTGGGACATACGCAGTCATAGATCGTGAATGCACTAGTTGGTGGAATCTTGGAAGCAACAAATGTGAAGACACAAGTAGGGCTCTAAGATACGTGAATGCGTGCCAACCTCCATTTATTCAAGCCATTATAATGAGTTGGAGGGGCACGAAGGCAATCACATTCGTGTATCCCAACTTGTGCAATGATAGCAAGATCTTCACCAATGAACTCATTTATTGAAGAAGCGATGCGATCTATGGTATAAACGTGTGGTCGTTTATGTTGCCTCGATGAAAAGTGGATTCAGGAGTGTTTTTCGGTGGGGGTTACTGTAACAGGTATTGTAGCAATTTACTGTAATGCTCATTTGTTGTTCACAGCTGGCCGAAAATCAGAAATCCAGAGAATTCACACGGTTGTGTGGAAAATTCCACACGCCCGTGTGGAAATTCCACAGGGCCGTGTGGAACATCCACAGGCCCGTGTGGATGCCCGATTCCTGCCCCGTTTTTCATCCCAATTTTAGCATTCTTTTCTCCATTTTTTCCCAACTTGAGAGAGAACAGCTGCTAGGGTTTAGAGGGGTTTTAGCAAGGCTTTTGGAGTGGTTCTCTGGCTTTGTCACCACGCTCCACTTGGAAGAAGGTTATTAGGGGAGCTTTTGTCGGCATCAATTCGGCGAGTTGTGCCCTAGGCTTGACAAGGGGACCTTTGGAGAGGACGAGGCCACTCCACAAGACCATCGACACGATTATCGAGGGGGGTTTTCTATGAATTACTTGTTTTTATATTTGATTTCAGTGATTGTAACTAGCTCCATGGAGAGCTAAACCATATAGTGGGTACTTGGATTTGTTTCATTAAACCTTCTATTATGCTTTCATTAATTGATGTCTTATTTGAGTTCCAATCTTGAATGCTTGATTGATTGAATGCTCCTTAGAGTGACACTAGGGTTGAGAGTTCACCTTGGTAACCCTTGTGAGTGAGTGACACACCACGAGAGTTAGACAAATCTAGATTAGAGAGGGTTGAGAGGGTGAGTCGAGAGGTAGCAGAGCATCCCCTTTCCCCTCTGGTGTGATTTATCCTACCTCCATTTCCTCAAGTTCTTTGCTGTAATAGTATAGTGAATGGGCTAAGGGATGACCTTCCACTGGAGCTTAGTTGTAGAGGCAACGGAGTGAAGCGTTGAAGTGATTTTAGCACCTAGGGCTTAAGTGTGACTAGGGACCTTCCCCCTAGACCAAAGGGTTAGGTCTACATCTAGGAAGATTATTTATCACTTGAAATCCCTAGAACTCATTGCGATTCTATACGAGTTCGAGGTCAAGAGATTATTCAATTTCATCTCAGGGACATGTATAGAGTTAGGCATGGTTGATCTTACATTTGGGTCCATGTATGGAAGGATCTCCATGACTCATTAATGCATTAGTTAGAAAGCATAATAGAGGGTTTTGCACTTGAAACGATTGTCCTAGGCGGAACAATATTCGGGTACCCCATTTATATTGATTGCCTTATCTCTCAATTTTATTGTACCTCTCATTCTTATTTCTATTATCTCTTTCTATATAAATCTCATTCATCATACCATCGATTTATTCTCATCATAGTTAGATACTCATCAATGTGTTTCTATTCATTAGTCCCTGTGGATACGATACCCACTCACTTGGGATTTATTACTTTGACACCCGTGCACTTGCGGTTTACATGCATATTCGGTCTTGTCAAGATTTTGGTGCTATTACCGGGGAATAGGCGTTTTAGAGACACTTTGCAGTTTGCTATTTTAGCTATTTATCATTCATTCCATTTCACACTTTCCTATTTTTCCATCATTCTCATTTGTTTTCTTTTATCATGACTTACTTTTTCTTACAAGGAGTTTAAATAATGATTGATCCACTCATTGCTCTATATTCTCTAGTTGAAGCTATGAATGAACAAGTTTATATAATTATTGCTTCACAACAAATGAGCATTCCTTGTTGCAACACAAATCATCCAATTAAAAAGGTCACCCAAACTTCTTGTGGAATAATGATCGACAATATTGGGAAGCACCTCAAGAGGAATGTCAAAAGGGTGAGATACTCGGAGAGGATGCACTTCAATTGCAAAAAGTATTAGCTAATTTTATTGAAGCAACCGATGCCCGTGTCCAAAATATTGAGACCACACTAAGATGTCATGAAGCCTCCTTTAAAAACCTTGAGCATTAATTAGGAGGAATACTTGGCACACTCTCCAAGGAACAACAATTATTTGAGCAAGCAATTCAAGTTCCTTATAGAAATGATGTGGTAGTGAACAACAATGAAGAAGTTGGGCAAATTGTCTACATTGTTGCAGAAAATGAAAAGGAAGAAGCAAAATATCATTTTGAGATTTTAGAGTGTGTGAATGAAGATTGTGCTTGCGAGTGAGAAAATTTTCAAGAGGATTTGATAGTGTCATGTCCCTTTCGAGCTGAAAATACACAAGAAGAAGTAAATCCTAAGGTAATGGAACAAGCACTTCTCTTTGGGATTGATCAATTCACAAATTGCAAGAAAGAGATTTTGGGTTTGGATGAAGACGTGGGTAGGAGATTGAAGCCATCCAATGACCCACCTGTGCTAAGCTTGGACAATTCCCAAACCAATTGTTTCCTTGGAGGCCAAAGGTAAGATGGTTGGACTCTCCAACAAATATTCCACCCCGGCAAGTAGATTTTTGGTTTGAAGGAAGTAGCTTTGAAATGTCCAGTTGGGAGGACCATACCCTTTTCAAGCCTCCATAAGTTAAGAAAGAGGTACGTCAAGCTAAGTGTTGTAAAACAAGAGCTTCTTGGGAGGCAACCCAAGTTTGTAATGTTTTTCTAGTTTTTAGTTAGTATTCGCATGAATAAGGCTTTAAGTGTTGGTGTCTTGATTCTTAGATGCTTTTGCTGTGATTTTCTAGTGGATATTATGGTGTTATCATCTGCCTAATCGTGTGTGGCCAAGAATCTTGGTTGTTTGACTGTGTTTTTCGTGTTTTCTCTAGTTAAAATTGCATTGTTAGTTAGGCTCTGAGTGTATATCTGTGTTTAGAAATTTTCTGTAGAGCGTGCGAAGTTTTCCAAGTCTCCAAAGAAAACACACGCCCATGTGGAATTTCTACACAGGCTGCGTTTTTGTTCAGAGCTCATCCAGAGAAGGCACAGGGGCGTGGACTCACCCCTGTGAGCGACCTTGTGATGGTTCACGCCCGTGTGGAATTTTCGCACTGGTGTGTGTTTCCCTGCAAAGACTTAGAGATTTTTCCCGAGAAGACACAGGGGCGTGCTTCTGCCCCTTTGGGTCTCTCCTATGGAGTCACTCGGGCGTGGGTAATTTCCACACGCCCGTGTGGATGTACAAAACTCAAAAGGTTGTGTTTTCTCTTTATAAATTTATTTTGCCTTTTCATCTTTTCACTCCCAAACATTCTAAGAACGCATCCTTGCACTTTCCCGACCTCTCACAGTCATTTTAGATGGTTGTTACTTGAGTTTTCCTGTCCTTTTTTTTTTCTATTCTATCATTCTCATTTTGTCGATTAGATTCTCTTTCTTTTTCAACGCCTAATCTTCATTTATTTTGCAGCACCAGCATCATCTTTACCAGCAGCGGCAATAAATGCACCAGCAATTGACACTGACACTTGAGGCGTCTTTACCTTCTTTGTTCTTATTTTTAGTATTTTATTTTTGCATTTTATTTTGAACTTGTAAACTTAGAAAGGATCTTCCTTCTGAGTTTATCTTTTATTTTTGTCTCGAGTTGTATTTAATTGCTCTATGTTCTATATACTCGAGTCATTTTTGTTTATTGAGCTTCAATGAACCCCCATGTATATGCGTGCAGATGGTCTTGTAAGTACGGCAATTGAGAATTATTCATGGACATGGTCAAGGTGTTTTACACTTGGCCATGTGTGCTTCACAACCCATTGGAACTTCACTCCAAAGGATTTAGTTCCATCAAACGCAACATTAGGAGTCAGGGGAGTATTGTTTCAATTGCCCACACTCACATGTGTTTTAAATTGTATTACTTTTATTGTGCTTGCATGCGTACATTGAGGGCAATGTACATCTTAAGTGTGGTGGGAGTTCACATTACACATGTCTTTTATATAAATTTTGATTGACATACATGCTCACGTAGCCAATGGCGGTTCACCTTAGTTGTAATGCTTGTATTCTTCAGTTTAGGGAAAAGTTTTACATTGAACATTCTCATGCTCTAATTTTTACTTGAATTTCTAGGAATTTTGCCTCGATGAATATTTGTGCAACACTCTCTCATGAAACTCTTTTGAAAACTCAAGTTCGATGTTTAAGGGACTAATTAGTTTTGTTTCTAGTTCCATTTTGCTAAAAAAAAGAAAAAAAGGAAAACGAAAAAAAAGAAAAAAAGAAAACATAAAAAATAGATTGTTTAGTTGTGCATTGGGGGTGGAAAGAGCTACCACCTATGAAGTATGAAGCCGCTCTCATAAGTCGGATACTATATATAAAAGATAGAGCATTGAAATACAACTCGAGAAAAAAAATAAAAGATAAACTCAGAAGGAAGATCATTTCTGAGTATACAAGTCCAAAATTAAATGCAAAAAATAAAATACAAAAATAAGAACAAAGAAGGTAAAGACGCCTCCAGTGTCGTTGTCAATTGCTGATGTATTTGTTGGCGTTGCTAGTGAAAGTGATGATGGTGCTGCAAAATACATAAAGATTGGGTGAGGAAAAGAGAAAGAGAAGCTTACCGACGAAATGAGAATGAAAGAATAGAAAAAACGGCCGGAAAACTCAAGTAACAATTCTCTAAAATGACGGTGAGAGGTCGGGAGAGTGCAAGGATGCGTTCTCAGAATGTTAGGGTGTGAAAGGATGAAAAGGAAAAATAAATTTATAAAGAGAAACCGCAGCCTTTTTAGTTCTGTACATCCACACGAGCATGTGGAAATTACCCACACCCGTGTGACTCTGCAGGAGAGACCCACAGGGGCAGACACACGCCCCTGTGGTTTCTCGAGATGACACCTTATGCTTTTGAACGCATCCACTGGGGCGTACGAAAAATTCCAATGCCCGTGCGCCCGGCCCACATGGCCAGACACACGCCCCTATGGCTTCTCTGTCCAACCGAGAAAATTCTCTATGTGTTTCACACGCTCGTCAGGAAATTCCACAAGGACGTGGATCCTTACCGGGCAATTCACAGCGGCAGACACATGCCACTGTGTCTTCTAGGGATGGAGGAGAAATTCTCAGGAGAAAACCACATTGGCATGCTGATATTACAAACGCCCATGCGTTTGTTGACAGAATCATCCACAGGGGCGAGTCCACTCCCCTGTGTCTTCTCGGGGAAAATCACTAAGTCTCTGCAAGGAACACATGCCCGTGCCAAAATTCCACAAGGGCATGGACCATCACAAGGTCACTCACAGGGGCAAGTCCATGTCCCTGTGCCATCTCTGGATGAGCTCTAAATGAAAATGCACGCCCGTGCTGAAATTCTACATGGGCATGTGTTTTTTTTGGACACATAGAAAACTTTGTAAGCTCTGCAGAAAATTCCTAAACACAGATATACACTCAGAGCCTGCCTAACAATGCAATTTTAACAAGAGAAAACAAGAAAAACACGGTCAAATGACCAAGATTCTTCGCCATACACGATTAGGCACATGATAACACCACAATGTCGACAAGAAAATCACAGCAAAATCATCTAAGAATCAAGGCACCAACACTTAAAGCCTTATTTATGCAAATAGTAACTAAAAACTAGAAAAACATTAAAAACTTGTGTTGCCTCCCAAAAAGTGATTGTTTTACATCACTTAGTTTGATGTACCTCTTCCTTACCTTATGGAGGCTTAAAAAGAGTATGTTCCTCCCAACTAGACATTGGAAAGCTACTTCCATTAAACCAAAAATCTACTTACCGGGATGGAATATTTGTTGGAGAGTCCAGCCATCTTACCTTTGGCCTCCAAGGAAACAATTTGGGTTGGGAATTGTCCAAGCTTAGCACATGTGGGTCATTAGATGGCTTCAATCTCCTACCCACATCTTCTTCCAAACCCAAAATCTCTTTCTTGCAATTTATGAGTTGATCAATCCCAAGGAGGGTTGCTCGTTCCATTACCTTAGGATTTACTTCTTCTTCAATTTCAACTTGAAAGCAATCTGTCTTCGCTGACCCTCCTAGTATCATTTCTTGATCACAAACATATTGTCCATTGAAATAATCCTCACATTGAATGAAAGGTTCTTCTTACATCCCCTCAATCTAGACAACATCATACTCGTTCTGCTCAACTTCTTCATTGTCGATCACTACCACATCATCTCTATAAGGAACTTGAATTTATTGCTCAAATGCTTGTTGTTCCTCGGAGAGTGTGTCAAGTATCCCTCTTAATTGATGCTCAAGGTTTTTATAGGAGGCTTCATGACATCTTAGTGTGGTCTCCATGTTTTGGACGTAGACATCGGATGCTTCAATAAAGTTAGCTAATACTCTTTGCACCTGAAGTGCATCCTCTCTGAGTATCTCACCGTTTTAACATTCCTCTTGAGGTGCTTCCCAATATTGTCCATCACTATTCCATAAGAAGTTTGGGTAGCCCTTTTCAATTAGATAATTTTTGTTGCAACAAGGAATGCTCTGTTGTTGTGATGCAATAATTCTATCAACTTGTTCACTCAGAGCTTCAAGTCGAGAATACAAAGCAATGAGTGGAACCATCATCATTTAAACTCCTTGTAAGAAAAAGTAAGACATTACAAAAGAAAACAAATGAGAATGATGGGAGAATAAGAAAGTGTGAAATAGAATGAATAATAAATAGTTAAAATAGCAAAGTGCAAAGTGTCTCTAAAATGCCTATTCCCCGGCAACGGCGCCAAAAACTTGACACGACCTTATATGCGTGTAAACCGCAAGTGCATGGGTGTTGAAGTAATAAATCCAGGGTGAGTGGGTATCGTATCCCTAGGGAATAGTGAATATAAACACAATGATTGCTATCTAACTATGATGAAAATAAATCAATGGTATGATGAATGAGATTTATATAAAAAGAGATAATGAAATAAGAATGAGAGGCACAATAAAATTGAGAGGTAACACAATCAATATAAATGGGGTACTCGGATATTGTTCCACCTAGGACAATCGTTTCAAGTGCAGAACCAACTATTATTCTTCCTAATTCATGCATTAATGAGTCGTGGTAATCCTTCAATACACGGTCCAAATCTAAGGTCAACTGTGACTAACTCTATATGATGTATCGGTGGAGAAATCGAACAATCTCAACACCTCACACTTGTATAGAATTGCATGGAATTCTAGGGATTCCAAGTGATAAACACTCCTCCTAGATGTAGACCTAACCCTTTGCTCCAGGTGAGAGGTCCCTAGTCACAATTAAGCCCTAGATGCTAAAATCACTTCAACGATTCACTCCGTTGCCTTTGCAACTAAGCCCTAGCGGAAGGTCATCCCTTAGCCCGTTCACTCTACTATAACTGCAAACAACCGAAGGAAATAGAGGTAAGATAAATCATGTCAAAGGGGAAAGGGGATGCTCCGCTACCTCTCAACTCACCCTCTCAACCCTCTCTAATCTAGCTTTGTCTAACTCTCGTGTTGTGTCACTCACTCACAAGGGTTACCAAGGTGAACTCTCAACACTACTGTAACTCTAGGGGAGTATTCAATCAATCAAACATTCAAGATTGGAACTCAATTAAAACATTTATTAAGGAAAGCATAATAAAAGGTTTAATGAAACAAATACATCATAGGGTTCACAAATCCAAGTACCCACTAGGGGGTTTAGCTCTACATGGAGCTAGTCACAATCAATAATGAAATAAAATGTAAAAACAAGTAATCTGTAGAAAAACCCCCTTATTAATCGTGTCGATAGTCCTCTAGAGTGGCCTCGTCTCCTCCAAAGGTTCCCTTGTCTGGCCTAGGGCACACCTCTCCAGATTGATGGAAACGAAAGCTCCCCAAGTAACCTTCTTCCAAGTGGAGCACGATG
Source organism: Dioscorea cayenensis subsp. rotundata (assembly GCF_009730915.1). Taxonomy (NCBI): domain Eukaryota; kingdom Viridiplantae; phylum Streptophyta; class Magnoliopsida; order Dioscoreales; family Dioscoreaceae; genus Dioscorea; species Dioscorea cayenensis. Next base: position 19,269,236 of record NC_052485.1, on the reverse strand, counting down.
TCGAAGCTATAGAACCTCTCTAAAACCCTTGCCAAATACCTCTCAAGACCATAGCCACCACCCTCTTGAATGTTGGGGAAAAGATGGAGAAAAGACTGCTGCAATCGAGCTTAAAAACAGCTTTAAATAGGCAGGAATTGGGCATCCACATGGGCCTATGGATGTTCCACACACCCCTGTGGAATTTCCACACCCTGGTCTGGATTCTCTGGAATTTTGATTTTTTAGCGACTGTGAATAGTAACTGCTAGAGTAAATTGCTACATTGTTTGTTGCAGTACCTTGCTACAGCACCCCCACCAAAAACACTACCGAATCTACTTTTCATCTAGGCAACATAAACGGGCACACGTTTATGCCGTAGATTGCGTTGCTTCTTCAATAAACAGGTTCATTGGTGAAGATCTTGCTATCATTGCACAAGTTGGGATACATAAATGTGACTGTCTTCATGCCCCTCTAACTCATTGTAATAGCTTGAATACATAGAGGTTGGCACACATTCATGTATCTTAGAGCCCCACTTGTGTCTTCGCGTTTGTTGCTTCCAAGATTCCACCAAACAGTGCATTCACGATATACTTTGGCTTCTTTTCTTAATACTTAGCTTCACAACCCTACATGCCCAAAAAAACACAAATACACATGTATTAACGCTTAAACTTGCTAAAAGTTATGCTCATCATAAGGAAAGATCACTTCGCATTCATATCATATAAGCAATTATAAATGCCTGATTCTAGCCTATATAAAGCCATTACTTCAGCCCATTTTGAGATCCTTTTCCCTACATTTTATCATCTTTTCTCCATCTTCGGAGGCGCTCGTGGCTAGGGTTTAAAGAGCCTTTGCAAAGGTTTTTGGAGTGGCTCTACGGCCTTCAACACTATGTTCCTTCGGAAGATAGTTATTAGGGTAGCTTCCATCGGCATGGATTTAGAAGGTGTGCCCTAGGGTTGACGAGGGAATCCTTGGAGAAGATAAGGCTGCTCCATAAGACAATCGATACTGACTATAAGGGGTTTTTACTTACTAATTGCATGCTTTTACTTTCATTTTCATTATTGATTGTATATTGCTCCATTGAGAGCTAAACCCCTAGTTGGTACTTAGACTTGTAAACCCTAGGATGATATTGTTTTTTGACCTTACTATTATGTTTCTTTAATTGATGTCTTTAATTGAGCTCTAATTTTGAATTCTTGTTAAATGGGTTTTCCCTTAGCGTGACACTAGGGTTGAGAGCCTACATTAGTAATTCCTGTGAGTGAGTGACACACCATGAGGGTTAGACAAAGCAAGATTGGGAAGGGTTGAGAGGGTCAGTCGAGAAGTAACAGATCATCCCCTTTCTCCTCCGGTGTGTTTTATCCTGGCTCCACATTCCAAGATTTCTTTGTGGTTATAATAGAGTGAAGAGCTAAGAGACAAACTCTACTGGGCCGTAGTTGTACAAGCAATAGAGTAAGGCGTTGAAGTAATCCTTAACATCTAGGACTTAATTGTGACTAGGGCTCTTTTGCTTGGACCAAAGGGTTAGATCTATGTTAGGTAATAGAGTTTATCACTTGGTATCCCTAGAGCTTTAAGCAACTGTGTAGTGTGAGGTGTTGAGACTGAGCGATTTCTCCATCTAGGCATAGTATAGGGTTAGTCACAATTGACCTTATGTTTCGGACCGTGTATTTTAGGATTTCCACAACTCATTAAGCATCAGTTAGGAGTCATAATAGTTGGTTTTGCACTTGAAGCAATAGTCCTAGGAGTAGCAATGTCCTGGTGCCCCACTTTCTATCGATTGTCTTTCCTCTCATTTTTTTATAGCATCTCCCTTTCTTGTTCTTTTTATTTCTTTTCATATTGATATTGTTCACACCACTATCGATCCATCTTCACTTTAGTTAAATAACAATCCTTGTGGTTCTGATCACAATTCCCTGTGGATACGAATACCCACTCACCAGGGTATTATTACTTCGATAAACCCATACACTTGTGGTACACACACAAAGGGTGTTGTCATGTTGGATGTTGATGAGGATGTCGACGTTCCACTGATACTTGGGATGTCGTTCATGCGTACTTCCAAGGCTCTCATTGACATGGACGGCGGGGAGTTGACTTTGCGAGTTGGTGATGACAAGTTAACATACCGCCTCGCTAAAGCTATGTGATATTCTCTTGATTTTGATGGTTCTCTTTACTTTCTCAACACTACTGATAAGTTAATGCATAAAATGATGTGTCCGAACCCATATGAAGGGGTGCTAGATCAAGATGTGTAGAACGAAGATGTCTTATCACTTGGTCTAGAAGACAAGATGCAACCTACTCCGGGGCTCATGAAGAGGATGATCCAAAAGATGAAGTGAACAAGGAGACATCACAAGAAGCGCCCCAAGGCTAATGTGGATGTGCAGACATGGAGTAAGGTTGACGAACGCTTGTGTGGTAACAAGCTCGATAACTCCTCCTCTACCGTGAAAAGATTATGTTCATCATGCTTTCAGGTTCTCAGTAAGAGTAAAACCTTCCTTTATGAGCCTCCGTGAGGTAAGAAGAGCTACATCAAGCTTAGTGACGTTAAACAAGTGCTTCTTGGTTGTCAACCAAAGTTTTTACTAATTTTCTAGGTTTTTGTTTAGTACTTGTGTGAATATGAGATTTACTATTGATGTCTTAATCTTTTACATGCTTTTGCTGTGTTTTTCTCGTGGATTATTTGTGTTTTCTTGTGCTCAAATGTCGGTGGAGAAGTTTCTTAGTCATTAGAACATGTTTTCCATTTTTCTCTGGTCAATTTTTCATAGTATAGGCAGGCTCGGAGTGTGTGTAAGTGTGCAGAAATTTTCTGCAGACTCTGTGCTTTTTTTTTCCAAAGTCATCTAGAGAAGAAACACGGTCGTGTGTAATTTCCACATGGGCATGTGTTTTCATTCAAAGCTCATCCTGAGAGGACACAGGGGTGTGTGTTTGCCCCTCTGGATGACCCCCTGAACTACACACGGGCGTGGGTAATATACACACGGCCGTGTGAATCTCTGGAGAGAGTTCTCATCCATCCTGAGAAGACACAAGGGTGTGTGAGTGCCTCTGTGAGTGCCCCTATGAGTAACCACATGCCCGTGTGGAATTTTCATAGGGGCATGTGGAACACTTAGCCAAATTTTTCAGGTGGACGAAAAAGGCACAAGGTGTGTGAGTGCCCCTGTAGGTCTAGCTCATGGGCGTGGGGAATTTTCACACGCCCATGTGGATGCGTTCAGAGACAGCTAGAGACTATCTCGAGAGCAGACAGGGGCATATGTCTGTCCCTATGAGCAGCCCTGTGGAAGTCACACATGCATGGGTAATTTCCACACTCCCGTGTGGTTGTGCAGAACTTCAAAGGCCGCGACATGTCTTTATAACCCACTCATACCGCTTCATTCTTTAACTCCAAAACACTCGAACGACACCTCTTATCGCTTCCCCAACCCATCACCATCTATTTATAAAGTTCTAGGGGTTGTTTTCCAGCATCATTCGATGCTTTTCATCTCTATTTCATCAGTAAGGCCTCATTCTCTTTTTCTTTCGATAATCTTGATTTAATTTGGTTAAACTGGAGAATGTTGCTTCGTTTCCATGTTTAAATTGTTCGTGCATGCATTAGAGTGGTTTTAAAGTGATATTTTTCATGTATTTTTTGCGATTTGGCATAGTGGCGTTGCGGCTTTCATGCTCCGTGGATCAACTTGGGCGTGTGGAATTTCCACACGACCGTGTCGATTTCACTAATATTGTTTTGAGAGTTTATTTGATCGATTCTCTTTTCAATTTTCATAGATATGGCTCCCAGAACAAAGAAAGCGGCTGGTAAACATCCCAGAGAGCACTCTCTTGAGAAGGAACAGTTCGAGTTTGTGATTCTCCTGCACCAGGCTCGCTTTGAATGACTGTCGAGACTTAAGTTCGGTCAAAAATGATTCTTGAACTTGAGTGCACTCAAGATGGTTAAGTTAGTAGATGAGATGGCTAACGAAGTGAAGGAGCTACTAGCCATGGGCAGTTGGCACTAGTTATTATTTTTTTGGGAGCCAGCTATCCGCATGTTGATGCTGGAGGTATTAGCGTCATTCGATTTTGATCGATCGTGTTCTAGATTCAATAGTATTGACGCCATACAGTGCTAAATGTTTGGGCACCATTATAGTATAAGCATAACATAGTTTTTGGTTTAGCTTGGATTGTACCATTAGACTTTCACAGAAACTGAGGAGTACGATCGATTACCGACCGACTATCCTAGTAGTTTGACTCCTCAGAGAGCATACAGGACCTTATATGGCCATAGTCAGTATGAGCCGCGAGTATCGAAGGCTACATGCCTCTCCTGACTAAGCAATAGAGTAAAGCGTAGAAGTAATACTTAGTTATGGGCTTAATTATGACTAGGGGTCTTTCGCTTGGACCAAAGGGTTAGATCTAGATTAGGGAATAGGGTTTATCACATGGAGTCCCTAGAGCTTTATGTAACCTTGCATAGTAAGAGGTGTCGAGAGTATTCTTTTCCAAAAGGGCATACTGTAGGATTAGTCACGGTTGACCTTAGGTTTGGGACCGTGTGTTTAAAGATTTCTATGACTCATTAAACTTCAGTTACGAGATATAATAATTGATCTTGCACTTGAAGTAATAGTCCAAGGATGAGCAATGTTCGGGTGGCCCACTTTTGATTGATTGCTCTCCTATCATCTTATGGCGTCTCCTTCCTGTTCTTTTTTATTTCTATTTGTATTAATATTGTTCACATCACTTTAAATTATCTTTACCATAGTTAAATAGCATTCTTGTGTTTTTGATCACTATTCCCTATGGGTACGACTACCAACTCACCAGGGTACTTTATTACTTCAACAACCTGTGTACTTATGGTACGCAGTCACAAGGGTTGTGTCAGGTTGCATGAAGATTTGGGTACTCCAATTTATAAACCCTATTTCCTAGTATAGATCTAACCCTTTGGTCTAGGTGAAAGACCCCTTGTCATAATTAAGCCCCAACACTAAGGATTTCTTCAACACTTCACTCTGTTGCTCGCGCAACTAAGCCCCAGTGGAGTTTGTCTCTTAGCACTTCACTCTATTATGATCGTACAAAACTCTTGGAACATGGAGGTAGGATAAATTACATTGGAAGGGAAAGGGGATGTTCCGCTACCTCTCGACTCACCCTCTCGATTCACGCTCTCGACCCTTTCCAACCTATCTTTGTCTAAGCCTCATGGTGTGTCACTCATCCACAAGGATTACTAAGATAGATTCTCAACCCTAGTGTCTCTCTAAGGGAAAATAAATTCAACAACCATTCAAGGTTGGAACTCAATTAAAAACATCAATTAAAAAAATATAATAAAAGAACAATGAAACAAAATCATCCTAGTATTTACAAGTTCAAGCACCCACTAGGGGTTTAGCTCTCCATGGAGCAAGATACAATCAATAATAAAATTGAATATAAAATCCAGTGGAGGTTGGCACATACCCAAATGTCTTTGAGCACAACTTGTGTCTTCACGTTTGTTCAATCCAAGAAGTTCATCAAAAATTGCATCCACGATCTACTTTTGGTTCCTTTCTTCAACAATTATCTCCACAACCCTAAATGCACAAATGAACACATATATACAAGAATAAGCAATAAAATCTAAGAAAAGTAATGCTCAATATAAGAAAAGAATACATCGTATTACTTATACACAAGTACTTATCAAACTCCCCCCCACTTAGTTGCGCGAGTAATAGAGTGAAGTGTTAAAGTAATCCTTAGTGCCGGGGCTTAATCGTGACTAGGGGTCTTTCACCTGGATGAAAGGGTTAGATTAATATTATCAAATAGGGTTTATTACTTGAAATCCTTAGAGCTTCAAGAAACCTTACATAGTAGAAGGTGTAGAGAGTATCCTTTTCCGCCCGGGCATGTATAGGGTTAGTCACGGTTGACCATAGGTTTAGGACTCTGTGTCTTTGGATTTTCATGACTCATTAAACATCAGTTAGGAGGTATAATTATTAGTCTTGCACTTGAAACAATAGTCTTAGGATGAGCAATATCCAGGTACCCCATCTTTCGATCGATTACCTCTCCTTATCCTTATTGCGCTTTCGTTTCCTTTCTTTACTTCTATTTGCCCTGATATTGTTAACTCACATCACATCTTGGTTTTTATTATAGCTAGATAGCAATACTTTTGTTTCCAAGCACTATTCAATGTGAATATGATAAGTGCTTGTGCGATAAGAATGCGAAGTGTTTTTTCCTTATTATGAGAATTACTTTTATCAGGTTTAAGTGCTAATACATGTGTATTTGTGTTCTTTTGAACATGTAGTGTTGGAAAGCTAAATATTGAGAAAAGAAACCAATGTAGATTGTGATCTTCAGAGAATATGATTTCCAGAGAATCAACATGAGCGTGTGGAAATTCCCGACGCCCGTGTGGATACCCGATTCTAGCCCTTTTAAAGTTGTGATTCAACCCGATTTCATCATGCTTCTTTCCATCTTTTATCCAACTTTGGAGAGGCTTCTGGCTAGGGTTTATAGATGTATTGGCAATGCTTTTAGAGGGGTTTTAGGCCTTCGACACTGTGATTCTCTTTGAAGATAGCTATTATGGAGCTTTCATCGGCACCCATCTGGCGAGGTGTACCATAGGCTTGACAAGGGGACCTTTAAAGTTGGCACAGCCAGTCCACAAGACCATCAACATGACTATTGAGGAGGTTTTCCTACAGACTATTTGTTTTTACTTTCGATTTTACGACTGATTGTATCTTGCTCCATGGAGAGCTAAACCCTAGGACATATTTGTTTCATTAACCTTTTATTATGCTTTCCTTATTTGATGCTTTCAATTGAGTTCCAATCTTGAATGCTTGTTGAATGATTTCTCCCTTAGACTGACACTAGGGTTGAGAGTCAATATTGGTAATCTTTGTGGATGGGTAACACGCCATGAGGGTTAGACAAAGCAAGATTGGAGAAGGTCGAGAGCATGAGTCAAGAGGTAGCGGAGCGTCCCCTTTCCCCTCCGGTGTGATTTATCCTACCTTCACGTTCCAAGAGTTCTTCGCGTTCACAATAGAGTGAAGGGTTAAGATCCACCCACTATGGGAGTTGAGATCCAAGATGATACCATCCAACCCCAACAGCTTCAAGACATCCCAATCTATTCTCTGAATGGTTCCAATCCCCTTCCGCGATAAAAGTGCATAACGTGTCTTGTGCTCTTCATTCTTAAACTTTGGTTCGTTGGAAGGGGGAGAAGGGTCCCTCGTAGCCTTCTTGTAGGCCACTTTTCTCACCCTCATACCTACAAGACCAGGGGAAGAACAATTAACCAAGTTTTAAACAAATACAAACTAAATGGAATGAAACCTAGTGAAAAATGCCCAGTTCTACAGTAAGCCCGAAAAACTTTTGCAAGAACCTTGTTTGTAAATGGAGCACAACAAATTTATAATCATGTAGTTTCATTCCACACATGTTCCATCATCCAAAGAGAGCAAAAACTCCACGTAATCAGCCCAAAAAGAACATCAAAAGCTCAAGGTTTGAGAGATGAGAGACATACCTTAACCCTAGAGTAAATGGGATGATTCAAAAACTTAAAATTGCCAAGAGATTGTTTAAACCTTGAAATTACATCACAAAATAAGATTAGAGGAGGAGGAGGAGAGTGATATAGAGCAAAAGAAATGAGTCGATTTGGTGGAGAAATGAGAAAGTTATGAGAGAAAGAAGATGAGTGTGTGAGTGAGAAGAAAGAAGATGAGTGAGGGGCTCATTTAAACCCTCACTCGGGTGTCCTTGCGGGTGCCCTTGTGGCCGCAAGGCAGCTCGCAATTGCTCACGGGTGCCTTTGCGGGTGCAAGGGCACCCGTGAGAGCTCTCTGGATGCCTCACGGGTGTCCTTGCGGGCGCAAGGGCACCCGTGAGAGCCCTCTAGATGGCTCACGACCTCTCTCACGGTCATAAAACGGGTGATTTCCAGATTGGCATCAACTTAGCCTCCTCCAAACCAAAAAAAAACAATGAAAACAAAGCCAAATTAAGCACACAAACACTCAAGAATTTAATTTCATGGAGTCTAATCATCAAATCACTCAAGGCATTCTCAATGACATGGATGAAAAACTTAAGAAAGATGATGAACAGGGCTACCAAACATGCACAAAAACTAAAGAACACAAACCACAAACACTCAAATAATATGAAAAGAGAAGGTAAAGAGTTCAAAAGCTTGGGTTGCCTCCCAAGAAGTGCTTGTTTAACATCGTTAGCTTGGCATGTTTTACCTCATGATCATGGTGGGACATATGGTGGAGAGTTACCTCCATTCTTTGGCAAAGTGTTGTTACTCGGAAAGTAATGTTTCAATCGTTGACCATTGACCTTGAACATTCCATTTTGTGGATGAGATATCTTGAAGGCACCGTGAGGTAACACATGTGTGACTGAATATGGTCCATGCCACTGTGATTTCAATTTGCCGGGAAAGTGCTTTAGTCGAGAGTTAAAGAGTAGTACTTGATCTCCCTCTTGGAAGCACTTAGCTTATTTGATGTGTCGGTCATGGCTTTCCTTCACTCTCTCCTTAAAGCGCAATGAGTTTTCATATGCCATCGTTCTCCATTCATCTAGCTCATTAAGTTGGAGCTTCCTCTTGCGGCCTATCAAGTAGGGGTCAAAATTTAACTGTTTAATGGCCCAATATGCTCTGTGCTTCAATTCGACGGGTAAGTGGCATGGCTTCCCATAGATTAGTCCGTATGGTGTTGTTCCAATCGGCATTTTGTAAGCCGTTCTATAGGCCCAGAGTGCATCATCAGGCTGATCATCCCAATCCTTCCGATGATGACTTACCGTGTTCTCTAAGATTCGCTTTAAGTCCCTATTTGAAACTTCAACCTGACCGCTCATTTGGGTGTGATATGGAGTCGAAGTATGATGAGACACCCCATACCGTTTCTGGACTTTGTCAAATTAAGAGTTACAGAAATGAGTGCCCCGGTCGCTGATGATCACTCTAGGTGCGCTAAAACGGGAGAATAGTTTCTTAAGAAATTTCACCACCACTCTGGCATCACATGATGGAAATGCCTGAGCTTCCACCCACTTTGAAACATAGTCAACTGTTACCAGAATAAACTTATTACCATGAGAGCTAGGGAACGGGCCCATGAAATCAATCTCCCATATGTCAAACACTTCGCAAACTTGGTTCCAATTTTGCGGCATCTCATCCCTTTTTGAAATATTCCCCGTCCTCTAACATTTATCGCAATGCTGCACAAATGTCTGCACATCTTGGAATATACTAGGGCAGTAGAATCCCTCATCCAAGAATTTTTTGGCAGTTCTGTTTCCACTGTAGTGACCCCCGGTTGGACCTGAATGACAATGCCTCAAAATGTCATGCCCCTCCTCTCGTGAGACACATCTACTAACAACTTGGTCCGCACAAACCCGAAAAAGATATGGGTCTTCCCAGATATAATACTTGTTGTCGGTGAAGAATTTCTTTCTTTTTTGATATGTGAGCCACTTCGGAAAAGTTTTTGCCGCTAGATAATTTGCGATGTCAGCGAACCACGGGGTCTCATCCTCTACTATCACTTGAATAGTGCATAGTTGTTCCCCCGGGAATGCATCATTTATCTCTCTCGTTTCCATCACATCATTAGTGGGGCCCTCAATGCGTGATAGGTGATCCACGGCCAAGTTTTCTGTCCCTTTTTGTCTTTAATCTTCAAGTCAAACTCTTGTAGCAAAAGTGCCCAACAGATCAATCGAGGTTTGCTGTCTGATTTATTCAGCAAGTATTTGAGTGCAGAGTAATCAGTGTACACAATTACTTTAGACAACACCAAGTATGATCAAAATTTGTCAAACTACTGCAACGAGTTCTTTCTCAGTGGTGGTGTAGTTCTCCTGGGCTGCATTTAAAGTTTTACTTGCATAATAGATAGGATGGAAATGACTGTCCCTGAGCTGCCCAAGCACTGCACCAACTGCATAATCACTTGTTTCACACATCAATTCAAATGGCAAATTCCAATATTGAGAAACTACAATTGGTGCCTCCACGAGTTTCTTTCGTAGACTAAACTCATCGTTAAACTCAAATGAGCATCTTTTTCAAGTAGCTTTGTCAAGGGTCGAGCGATCAAGGAGAAATTCTTGATAAACCTCCTATAAAAACCCCCATGTCCAAAGAAGCTTCTGATAGACTTCACTGACGTAGGGGGTGGTAGTTTCTCGATGGTCTCCACTTTTGCCTTGTCCACTTCAATCCCTTTTTGTGATATCTTGTACCCGAGAACTATACCTTCCTTGATAAAGAAATGGCACTTTTCCCAACTGAGTACCAAGTTAGTCTCCTCGCACCTGTTCAAGACTCGTTCCAAATTTTTGAGACATAACTCGAACGAATCACTGAAAACAGAGAAATCATCCATAAATACCTCCATGATGTCTTCCACCATATCTTCAAAAATTGCTAACATACACCTTTGGAAAGTAGCTGGAGAATTGTATAGTCCAAAAGGCATATGGCGGTAAGAAAATGTGCCATATAGGTAGGTGAAGGTGGTCTTATCCTGATCTTCCGGGCCAATAGATATCTGAAAATACCTAGAGAGCCCATCTAGAAAACAGTAATAAGTGTGTCCTGTAAGTTGATCAAGCATCTGATCGATGAAAGGTAAAGGAAAATGATCCTTCCTCATGGCATCGTTGAGTTTCCAGTAGTCTATGTAGACTCTCTAACCTGTTACAGCTCTGGTAGGAACAAGCTCATTCTTCTCATTGGTGACAACTATCATTCCTCCCTTCTTCGGTACCACCTGTACTGGGCTTACCCATGCACTGTTGGAGATGGGATAAATTATACCTACATCAAGTAGCTTGATAACCTCGTTTCTTACTACCTCCTTCATGTTAGGGTTAAGCCTTCATTGGGGTACCACTGTGGGTTTGTGATTGTCCTCCATGAGAATCTTGTGTGTACAAAAAGATGGACTAATTCCCTTGATATCAGCTATTTTCCACGCAATCGCCCTTTTGTGCTTTCCAGTATAACTAGAAGCTTATCCCTCTACTCAGCTGTCAAGTCAGATCCTATAATGACCGGGAGCTTGGAACCATCACCCAGAAAGGCATATTCTAAATGCTCGGAAAGGGGTTTTAGCTCTAGTTCAGGCGGTTCTTCAATTGATGATTTCAATCTCCCATATTTCCCGAGATCACATTTCCCAACTCTCTCATCCTCTGCTTTAGATGAATTGTCACTGCTCAAACTATCTTAAGTCACCTGAACCTCAGCCCCAATCGAATATAAGTCACTCACTTGAAAATAATCCGTTTCCTCTGAACCTCCTGACCCCGTTGGATCTGTCTCCTTTTCCAACTAGACTTGTTGACTGTGAGGGTCCATCAGAACTGTCTCTTGATTCATCACTGACAGGGTCGAATTGGTAATTAAGTGAACAAACATTCCCTACAAGGCTCGCCCCATCTGTCTCCATGTATTCCTCAAGAAATAACTGGACCTTCTGCCTCTCTAGAGTTGAATTGATCGACTCCTCACAATACTGTTTCTTCCACTGATCATCATCAAAATAAAAACTACCCCATCCAGTCGACTCGTATGAGTGACGAGGGTACGAATCCTGTGACCAGTGGTAAATAACCCGATCATTAGTCAAAGCCATAGATAAAGAAGATAAAAGAGATATTTACAAAAATAGTGGTCAACACACAAAGAATTACTAGTGAAAAAGATAAGGGGATATGGCGGGATGTAATAAAGTAGTAAATGTAAGAATGGTAGTACAAAACCAAACAATGGTCAAATCAACATGCTTAAAGTTTTCCGAGTATTCCTCGTGGTTCCCGGTAACGGCGCCAAAAACTTTATCGCTTCCCCGCAAGTGTACAGGTCGTATTCCCAAGGGCCCGAGAAGCTACTCTTACTTCCTCTTCGCTATGTTGTTTAACCTCCAATTTTGAATGTGGTAGTGATAAAACAAATAAACAAGTAAAATGCAAATAAAATGCGAATAATGAAGGCAAGATACGGGGGATAATCAAGAGAAGAAAGCTGTCTCGGATGAGGATCCTCTCAGGGGCTACTAAAGTGTGTACAATGCCAGAACTAACATGCAATATGCTAGTTGGATGGGGAAAACCCTAGATTAGGTAAACGCGATGGTCACAGCAATTGACCCCTAATCTGGTACGAGTATTGGATATGGAATCTCTTCCGCCCAAATCCTCCTACGATTGCAATAGGAAAGGTGGTTTTCTCAAGTTAGGGTTAGAATACAAGCTAATACTTAACCCTAGAATTGGAGGGGTATAAATACCCGATGGTCACGGCGTATTTATATGTGTTCCCTTCCAAACATGGTAAGTCTAACACTAGGGAAATGATCATACAACCTAGCATTACTGATAAGTGCTTGAGTAGACATATTTTTATATATGTTTTACATGCATTGAGCATCATTTTTACTGTGGTTTATGTCTCATATTGTGTATTTGGTGTTCTTTTATGCATATAGGTTGCGAATGCCTTGAAGAGTAAAAAGGACGCAAAGATAGGCTATGAAGACACAATGTTGGGAGTTCTTGTTCAATTCAAGGATCAAGACACGAGAGCAGTTCATAAACGTGGAGATGTGTGCCAACTTCCAAGAAGATTCAAGTCAATTCACTATTTGGAAGGGCACAAAGGCAGCCACATCTTCATATTCCTTCTCTTTGTGAAGATTGCAAGACCTCTTAAAGATACGTCGATGAAGAAAAGTTTTATAGCCTAACACATGGACGTGTGTCCGGACATGTGGCCTTAAGAGAAGAGTGTTCGGATCGCGTTTTGTGAAAAGTACTGCAGTAATTTTACTGTAACAGTACTGTAGCAAAATTACTGTTTACGCGCCCGCGTGGAAATTTCTGCAGCCCACGCGGCCGCGTGGAAAATCCACATGAGCGCGTGAGGGCACGTGACAGACACAATCTAAGGCCTATAAATAGCCGTTTTGCCCTATTCTTTCTCATCTTTTGTGCGGCTCTTGAGGGGTGAGACGGCTAGGGTTTAGAGAATAGGTATTTGCGGCTTTGGAGGCGCTTCATCACCAACTTTGATCGATTCCTCCTCCGTCATAGCATCAAGGAAGCCACCGGTGAACCTAGCTTCCGAGTGGGTCTTTCAAGATGTCGAAGCTCTCCATCAAGGCCATCAGTTCATATATAAGGGGGTTTATTTCTATGGTTTTAATGTACTTCCATTCATTGATGGTGTGTTTTGTATGTTGCTCCATGGAGAGCTAAAACTCTAGAGGGTATTTTGGCTTGTGAACCCTAGGATTCTCATCTTTTGTGGATTTGCTTAGTGTTTCTATTTAATCCGAGTTTGATTAAGTTTTAATCTTGTATTCTCATTGCTTGCTTGTTTAATTAATCCTTGTGGTTGATTGGATTTGCATGATTTGTTACTTTGATGTGAGAGAGGTCTCCATTAGAGTTAGAACTTCAAGGTTAAAGAGGGTTGAGAGTGTGAGTCATGAGATAGTGGAGTGTCCCCTCTCCCTTCCGATTGAATGTATTCTATCTCCGTTCCTTAAGCTCTATGCAACCATATTTGGTGTGAGGCGTGAGATTGAGAGATTTTTCCGCCGGGACGTTGTAGGGGGTTAGGATCCTTCGCCGGGAATTAGGGTTGGATCAATCTTTAGGAATCGGATATAACTCTTGGAATCCCTAGAGTGTTTTGCAGTCATATGTGGTGTGAGGTGTTAAGATTGAGCGATTTCTCCACCGGGACCTCGTAGGGGACTAGTATCGGTGATCGGGAGGCCGGATCCGATTATATTTGGATTTCCATGACTTAACTTACTCATCATAGAAACACTTTGCTTATTCGGTACCTAATACCTGAATCCTAGGGGGAGCATTGCCCGAATACCCCACTTTTACTGATTGAGATCTCCATCCATTTTACCCTTGCATATTTGTCTCCGGTATTCATTTCTTCACACATTAGATCACCACACCTTTTCATTTATCATTAGGTTAGAAAGCAGAGAAGAAGTTAGTACTAGTAGCCCTGTTCCCTGTGGATTCGACTAACCACTCACCGGGGTAATTATTACTTCGACACCCGTGCACTTGCGGTTTACACGCATATTCGGACGCATGTCAATTACCTAATAATTGATATGCCTAGTTCTCATGCATACCAAAGCATTCAAATACACAAACCAAGGATCACAAACAAGCCAAAATACAATAGAAAGAACCAAGCATCCATACAAGCACAAGTTCACCCCCAAGGTTCACCTATATCCGGTGACCTTGGGGTTTAGTTGTTCATAGTCATCAAATACAACAAGAAATCCATGCAAATAACCAAACTAAACATAAGAAACACTCCATCAAAGAATGAAGGTCGGAGAAGCTTCCAAAGACGCCATACAAGAAGTGGCTTCCCTTGTCTTCAACCTCCTCTGCACAAGCCCTAGGAGTAGATCTCATCCAAAATCACGCTCTCCTAGTCGAATCCTCTGTGGAAATGCCCTCAAAACCTTACTTCTAGCTCCCATTTGGAGTGGCAGTGGTGAGCTCAAAGAAGAAGGCTTCCTTCCTTAAAAGAAACCCTAACAATGCTTATAAAGGGATGAACTCGGGCTTCCCTATGGGTGGCCTCACGGTCACAATACTGCCCACGAGGATGGTCATAATGCTGCCTGTAAGGAAATCAAGACTTAGAATATTTCTGAAATTTTCATGTTCCGGGCTGCTACAGTGCATGTAAAGTGCCCGGGGTCCAAAAATGACGTTTTCGATGTCGATTTCTTCTTACATTCCGTCATTGAGCTCACCTAGGCCTCCTTTGTTCCTGAAACATGAAATAAAATGATTAAACCATAAAAAACTCATCGATTTCTAAATAAAATACAATAAACATGCGCCTTCCTACGTACAAAATATGTACATTTAGACGTTTATCAATAGAATAAGAGATATAAAATATAATGAATAACTAACTAAGATTGGAAAGTGCAAAGTATCTCTAAATGCCTTGTCCCCGGCAACACCCCTTGCGTGTGACCCGCAAGTGCATGGGTTTGTCGAGTAATAAATTCCAAGATGAGTGGGGTATCATATCCCCAGGTAGAAGGGAATAAAAATACTTAAGTTGCTACTTAACCAAGTGAAGATGAACAATGATTGTGTTGATAAAGTGTGATGTAAACAAGAATAAAAGAACAAGAAAGAGAAGCACAAATAAGTGAGAGGAAAGACAATCGATATAAAGTGGGGTACTCGGATACTGTTCTGCCTAGGATATTCGTTTCAAGTGCAAAACCAACTATTATGCTTCCTAACTAATGCATTAATGAGTCGTGGAGATCCTACAATACACGGTCCTAAATCTAAGGTCAACCATCACTGACTCTATACTATACCCCAGTGGAGAAATCAAATAGTCTCAACACCTCACACTATATAAAGTTGCATGGAGTTCTAGGGATTCCAAGTGATAAAACCTATTCCTATGTGTAGACCTAACCCTTTTGTCCAGATGAAAGGCCCCTAGTCAAAATTAAGCCCCAGATAGTAGAGTTCACTTCAACGCTTCACTCTGTCACTCACGCAACTAAGCCCAAGTGGAGTTCATCCTCAGCACTTCACACTATTGTGACCGCAAAAAACTCGATGAAATGGAGTTTGGATTAATCACACCGGAAGGGGAAGGGGATGCTCTGCTACCTCTTGACTCACCCTCTCAACCCTCTCCAATCTAGCTTTGTCTAACCTTCACGGTGTGTCACTCACTCACAAGGGTTACCAAAGTGAACTCTCCACCCTAGTGTCACTCTAAGGGATTATTCAAATAATCAAGCATTCAAGATTGAAAATCAATTAAAACATCAATTAAATAAAACATAATAAAAGGTTTAATGAAACAAATACATCCTAGTGTTCACCAATCCAAGAACCCACTAGGGGTTTAGCTCTCCATGGAGCAAGATACAATGAACAGTAAAATCGAAACTAAAAACAAATAGTCCATAGGAAAACCGCCTCGAAAGTCATGTCGATGGTCGTGTGAAGTGGTTGTGCCTTCTTCAAAGGTCCCCTTGTTAAGCCTAGGGCCCACCTCGCCGGATCGGTGCCGACAAAAGCTCTCCCAATAGCTATCTTCCAAGAGAATCACAGTGTCAAAGGTGTAGAACCCCTCCAAAAGCCTTGCCAATACCTCTCTAGACCCTAGCAGTAGCAAGCCTCTCCAAAGTTGGAGAAAAGATGGAAAGAAGGATCTTGAAATCGGGCTGAATCGCGGCTTTAAAAGGGCTGGAATCAGACATCCTTGCCGCCGCAGGAGGTACAATAGGGAACAAGACCCCTGAAGAAACCCGACAATTGGTAGAAGAAATGGCCATGAATAGCTACCAATGGAATCTAAGAGAAAAGAAGAAAGTGGCAAGACTCCATGAAATTGATGCAGTTACATCTTTGGCAGCCCAAGTAGAGGCATTGAGCAAGAAATTGGATACATTGACATCACCGAGGGTAGCCGCCATCACAAGTTGTGATGGTTGTGGGGGTTTACATAAGTCGTCTGATTGTCCTATTTTGATTGCTACTTTAGCCCCAACTGAACAAGTAGATTTTGTGGGCAATTCGGGAAGAGTACAAGGAAATCCTTATAGCAACACCTACAACCAAGGGTGGAGAAACCACCCCAATTTCTCATGGAGTAACCAAGCACAGCAAAAGGCCATGGCACCACCGGGTTTCCAACAACAACAAGCCCCGAACATGGAGAATCGAGTTTCAGGCTTGGAGACCCGGATGACAGATCTAGAGAAAGCTTTGAGAAGATTTGTGCAATCATCAGATACACGTTTTCAATAGATTGAACCTACACTTCGCAACCACACCGCTTCATTGCATAATCTAGAGAATCAAGTGGGGCAAATTGCAAAGTCTCTATCGGAGAGACCTCAAGGGAGTCTACCTAGCAACACCGAAACTAATTCGAGGGAACATGTGAAGGTGATTACTTTGAGGAGTGGTCATGAAGTTGAAGGTAGAACTCCTAGTGAGAAGACCAATATTGAAGCAACTGAGGTCATGGAGGTTGAGGAAAGAACAAATATGGAGAAGGAGGTGCATCCCCAGGTTACAAGCCAAGAGTCCCTTACCATTCAAGATTGAAGAACGACTAAAATGATGAGCAATACAAGAAGTTTTTTGGTCTATTTAAGCAATCGCACATCAGTATTCCTTTTGTGGAGGCGTTCTCTCAAATGCCTCGATATGCGAAGTTTTTGAAGGATCTTTTGATCTACAAGAGAAAGTTGGAGGAAAGTACAATGGTAATTCTAGATGCCTCTTGTTTGGCGGTGTTGCAAAAGAATATGCCGAACAAGAATAAAGATCCCGGAATCTTGGTGATTCCTTGCAACATTGGCAATATGGGTGTAGAGATGGCATTGGCGGATTCAGGGGCTAGTATCAACATCATTCCATACTCATTCTTTCAGAAGCTAGGCTTAGGAGAGCCTAGGAACACTCAGATGACATTACAGTTGGTGGACTGAATGGTGAGATATCCGAGGGGTATCATTGAAGACATTCTTTTCAAGGTTGATAAGTATATATTTCCTGTATACTTCGTAGTGTTGGATGTCGATGAGGATGTAGATGTTCCTTTGATACTTGGGAGGCTATTATTGCACACTTCCAAGGCACTTATTGACAAAGACAGTGGGGAGTTAACACTGAGGGGTAGCGACGACAAGTTGACCAACCCTCTCACCGAAGCCATGTGACATTCTCTTGACTTTGATGATACTCTTTATTTTCTTGACACTACCGATGAACTAATTGATGAATATGTGTAGGAAATGTTGAATCCAGACCCGTGTGAGGGGTTACTTGACCAAGAGTTGGATAATGAAGATGTGATAATGATTGGTCTAGAGGAGAAGGTAGAAATGATTTTTTTGGTGTATTTATTGATTTTTTGTATAGTGGTCGTGCAATTTTCATGCCCCATGGATCCACACAAGCATGTAGAATTGTCACACGACCGTGTGGATTCCCACAATATGGATTTATGTCTAAGCTTGATCAATTTCCTTTCAAATCTTGCAAGCATGACCGCTAGGACAAAGACGCCACCTCGCAAGCGTCCTCGACAGCACTCTCCAGAATCCAAGCATATAGAGTTTACTATACCCAAGCACCGAGCTCAGTTTGAGCGTCTTTCCATGCTTAAGTTCGATGAGACACAGTTCCAAGATTCGAGTGCTGTGCGCAAGATACAGTTGCCTGACGATATGGCAGATGAGATTGAGGAGATGTTGGCTGTGGGCAGTTGGCATCTACTGCTGACTATTGATTGCTTCCTCGCAAATGTACAGAATCACCAAGTAATACCTACTCTGAGGACACGAGGATCGTATTCCACAGGGCTAAGGATCTCCTATTACTCCTTGTCGAGCTATTATCTAGCCTAAGATCTCAAGTAAGGGAATTTACTCTACTAGGTTCAATTAAAACTTAAACAAGATTATCAACAAATTAGAGAGAACAAGCAATAAGCAAGCAAGAAACTCAATGTAATACAAAGGCCTATGGATGCGGATCCCCTTGAGGGGTTATCATGAAACATAGATGAAGAATAAAAGATGCAAGGGTAAAATGGACCATGAGTTTCCAAGATTAGAACAACCCCAATTTCTTGACGATTTAACCCTAATCCCATATGAACATAGATAGGAATTTCTTCCAAATCTACATTCCTACGATTGCATTAAGTTGGAGGAAATCTCACTTAGGAGTAAGCTTACTCTTCTTCGGCTTAAACCTACATGGACGGCTACCAAACACCCAATTTCTTGGCGTGATGATACAAGTATCCCGTTCTCATCCATTAATGATCTAATACATGCGAGCAAGTCACATCTACATGCATCACTCATAAAAGGGCTATGGATTTCTCCTAAGTGTAGCACTTAGCATGAAAATAATGGATTAAATCTCAACATTACCCAAGCATGGAATTAACAAGTAATCATCAAAAATACATGATAAAACCCCCCCAAGGTTCACCAACACCCGGTGGCCTTGGCAGTCTAGTGTGTCATCATCCCACAACAATCAATACAATCAAGTGAAACACAAAAGAAAAGCATAAGTGACACTTCCTAGATGAAATGGTGGAGGAGATATATGCCAAATGACGCTTCCCCCGCCAAAGGAATACTGAATGACGCTTCCTCTGGCCATGGGTCTCCTTCCTTCAAATCGTGGTAGATCTCCCCTTGAATAATGTTGCCTTCTTGCCTTGAGAGTCTTGGATCTTAGCCTTGAATGATCTCCTAGCTTCCTTGCCCTTCTTCTCCTTCGCAAGGTCCCCCCAAAGCCTCTCAAGTGGTCTACCAAAATAAGCCTAGCAAAAAGCCCCTTTTTCAGCCTTAAAAGTCAGTATTTATAACCCCAATGACATACGGGCCGTATAGGGGTCATATGGGAGTCGTATAGCACTAAAAAACACTAGATTCTCATTTCATACAGGGTATACGGCCTTCATATGGCCTTGTATACTGGGTAGTGTGGAAATCTGGGCAGACAACTCTAAATCATTCCGCTACTATAGTGCATATGGCCCCCATACTAGGTAGTATGGTGAATGGTATGAAATTCCTGTTTTCATGTCTTTTCCCCTAAATGATATCTTCTTGTTCTCCATGGCTTCCTTATGCCCTACAAAGCAAATAGTAGATGATTAAGCACAAAACGGCCATCAAACCTCACAAAACACATGTAAATTGAATACGATATATACGAAAATACCTACATTTAGACACTTATTAACTATTCATGACCCTGTCATCCGGATGCCGACATTAGAAATACGGGCATCATTTGAGTTTGATAGATCGTACTCCAGTTTTGGTAGTGGTAATGCCATGTAGTTTAAAGCCTTTGGGCATCATGATAGTATGAGAGTCACATAGTTCTCGATTCGTTTGTTGTTATACAATGAGGAATTCATGGCCATAGAGGGGTATGAGTAGCTCCCTACAGATTATCCGGGTAGCTTGACTCCTCAATGCTTGTATCGAGCATTATGTAGCCGTGGTTAGTATGAGCTGAGGGTGTCGAAGGTGACTAGTTTGTCTCGGCCGAGCTATAGATACATGCACGCCATCTGGAATAGATTAGTGAATGGCTGCGGCGATAGTAATGGTATCCTGAGCCGACAGGAGCTTCTTTACTTATATTCCATGTTACAGTACCAGCCAGTTCACCTTTGCCACATACTCGCAGAGTACCTAAGGATCAGGGTTAGTTTGCTAGGATTGATGTCCTTTTCTCAGGTCAATACATCGCTAGGCTCATCATCGGAAGGGGTCTACAGGACACTATTAGAGAGGCCAAGAAGACGATCATACCTGCTCCCCTAGGTGTAGAGATGATTAGACAGATGGGCTTGCTGCACAAGTATGGGCTGGGAGTACATGTACTGATTGTACCTGATCCAGAGATAGCTGAAGTAGTTACAGCAGAGAGTTCTTAGCCTGCTCTTGAGCCGCAGCTAGAGCCGATGGAGACCGACGCACCACCAACACCAAAGGAGCCTCCCTAGTGCATATTTTCTCTCAATCTCTAGCCTATGATCACTTTGAGAGGCTTGAGAGTGTTGTAGGGGTGTTACAGACCAAGATTAAAGAGGTTTGACTGACACAGGCAGCACAGGACATAGAGATGATGGTGCGTCTTGATATTCTGCAGTAGTTACTTGAGCGCGACGCCGTCTCACCAGTTATCATGAGACAAAGAACCCTTCCGTCTCCGCCAGCATCACCATCAACAGACCCATCAGCGCCGTTCGACTTGGCAATAATAGCAGAGCCGACCGCAGTTGACACCGACACTTGATGCGTCTTTTATTTCTTTTATTTCTCATATTTTACTTTTGCATTTCATTTTGGACTTGTACACTCAGAAAGGATCTTCCTTGTGAGTTTATCTATTATTTTTGTCTCGAGTTGTATTTTATTGCTCTATCTTTTATATTCACTAGTGTATTTTGTTTTTGTTGAGCTTCACTGAACCCCTTATGCATGTGTGAAGATGGTCTTGTCAGTATGGAAATTGAGAACTAGTCATGGGCACGGGCAATGTGTTTTTACACTTGGCTATGTATGCTTCACAACCCGTTGGAAATATACTCCAAAGGAATTTAGCTCCAGCAGATGGACCACTAGGAGTTTAGGGGAGTATTGTTCCAATTGTGCACTCCCGCATATATTTTGATTGTTATATCTTTTATTGTGCTTGCATGTGTACATTGAGGGCAATATACATCTTAAGTATGTGTGTGTGTGTGTGTGTGGGGAGATCACATTACACATGTTCTATACTTATACTTTGATTGTGCATGTTCACGTAGCCAATGGCGGTTCAACTTAGTTGCAATGATTGTATTCTTGAGTTTAGGAGAATTTTTTACATTGAATGTTCTCATGCTCTAGTTTTTACTTGAATTTCTAGGAATTTTTGCCTGATTCATATTTGTTTCACTACTCGCTCATTAATCTTTTTTGGAAACTCAAGTAAGTGTTTAAGGGACTAAGTAGCTTAATTTCTGGTGTTTCATTATGCTTAAAAAAAAAATGAAAGAGAAAAATATTTATTTTAGTTAAGCATTTGGGGGTGGAAAGAGCTACCACCTATGAAGTATGAAACTACTCTCATAAGTCGGATACTAGTTATGCCCTAATGAGAGAAAGAGCTATTTCATAGGATGAGTAAAAGCTACTACCCCGGTAGAAAGAGCTACCACCGCGGAAGTGTGAAAGCCATCCTAGCGGCCGCTTTGGAAAGGGCTACCTTAGAGGATGTGTGTAGCTACTACTACCTCTTTACTTTGTTTTATATATAAATAAGTCCCTTATGCTTAGAACTTTGATGAATATACTTTCGGGTTTGTTGTCCTTTTTTATTCAAGTTTTTTGCTAGAGCAATGATTTTTTCCTATTTAATGTTGAAAGATCCCTTACTTGTAGAATGCTTCCCTTGCATGCTTTGTTGAACCTAAGGCCAAGCACTTTCAATATTTGCTTCTTCTATGCTTCAATGTTAAATTTTTGCTTGAGGACAAGTAAAAGCTTAAGTGTGGGGGAGTTTGATAAGTGCCAGTGTACTAAGAATACGAAATATTCTATTTTTATGATGAACATTACTTTTATCAAATCTTAGCGCTAATACATGTGTTTTTTTGTACTTTCGTGCATGAAGGGTTATGAAGCGAAATATGAAAGAAAGAAGCCAAAGTGGATTGCGATTGCACTTTGTTGATGAAGTCTTGGAGTGAACAAATGTGAAGACACAAGTTGTGATTGAAGATATGTGAATGTGTGCCAACCTCCATGCGCTTATGCAATTACAATGGTTTGGAGGGGCACAAAGGCAGTCACATTTGCGTATCCCCACTTGTGTAATGATAGCAAGATCTTCACCAGTAAGACCATTTATTGAAGAAGTGATGCGATCTATGACATAGACGTGTGCCCGATTATGTTGCCTCGATGAGAAGTGTGGATTTTGAAGTATTTTGGCGGGAGTACTGTAGCAAATACTATAGCAAATTACTGTACCAATGTACTATAGTAGTTACTATTCACAGCCTGCTGAAAAGTAAATTTCCAGAAATCCACACGGGCGTGTGGAAATTCCACATGACTGTGTGGATGCCCGAATCCAACCCTTTATAAAGCCGCAACTTGTACCGATTTGGGGATCCATCTTTCATCTCTCTTTCCATCTTTTCTCCATCTTTTGAGAGGCTTGCGGCTAGGGTTTAGAGAGGCTTTGAGAATGCTTTTTAAGTGATTCTACGGATTTGACACCATGTTTCTCTTGGAAGATAGTTATTGTGGTAGCTGTCATCGGCACCGATCCAGCGAGGTGTGCGCTAGGCTTGACAAGGGGACTTTTGGAGAGGATGAGGCTACTCCATAAGACCATCGACATGAATACCGAGGGGGTTTTCCTATGGATTACATGTTTTACTTTCGATTTCATTATTAATTGTATCTTTCTCCATGGAGAACTAAACCCCTTAGTGGGCACTTGGATTTGTGAACCTTGGATGTATTTGTTTCATTAACCTTTTATTATGTTTTCCTTAATTGATGTCTTTATTTGAGCTCCAATCTTGAGTTCTTGTTGAATGATTTCTCCTTACAGTGACACTAGGGTTGAGAGTCCATCTTGGTAATCTTTGTTTGTGAGTGACATACCATGAGGGTTAGACAAAGCAAGTTTGGAGAGGATCGAGAGGATGAGTCGAGAGGTAGCGGAGCATCCCCTTCCCCTCTGATGTGATTTATGCTACCTCCACGTTCCAAGAGTTTTTTGCGGTCACAATAGAGTGTGAAGGGTTAAGGGATGAACTCCACCAGGATTTAGTTGTGTGAGCAACAGAGTGAAGTGTTGAAGTGACTTTAAAACGTGGGGCTTAATTGTGACTAGGGGTCTTTCGCCTGGATCAAACGATTAGATCTACATATGGAAATAGGATTTATCACTTGGAATCCCTAGAGCTTCTTGCAACTTTATACAGGGTGAGGTGTTAAGACAGGTTGATTTCTCAGCCGAGGCATAGTGTAGAGTTAGTCACGGTTGACCTTAGGTGTGGGACCGTATATTTAAGGATGTCCACGACCATTAAGCATTAGTTAGGAAGCATAATAGTTGGTTTTACACTTGAAGCAATAATCCTAGGAGGAACAATATCCGAGTATCCCACTTTTATCAATTGATTTTCTTCTCATTTTATTGTGCCTCTCATTCTTATTTTCTTTAGTTTATTTGCATCGATCTTTATCCACACCATCATTGTTTCATCTCCACTTAGTTAAGTAGCAATCTTGGTGTTTCTATTCCTTATTCCCTGTGGATACGAACTCCGCAAGGGACGTTGTCAAGCATCATTTGGCCATCAGAGAACTGGCGACCGAAGCTTCCACCAAGGACATAGAGGAAGTTTACATGCTTTCTTTTATGTATTTTATGCTCATTCTTGGTTGTAGAATGTATTGCTCCATCATAAGCTAAGCTCTTGTTGCATCCTTGGGTGTATGAACCATAGGGTTGTATTTTGGTTTATTTAATTCATGCTTTTGTAATTTTTGTTGATTTCAATTTCAAACTTGTGTGTTAATACCATACTTACATTTGTAGGAAGGGCTCAGATTGTGTGTTATGGTCGACCTAGCGCTGAGTTGTGAAACCACTAGGACTATACCTACCAATGTTGGAGAGGGTTGCAAGGGTAGAACCTTGGGTAGAGGAGTGCCCTTTTTCCCTTTCACTTCATCACACCTACCTTTTTGTATTCCAGTGAACGTTAGGTAATCATATGAACCCTTGTGAAGAGAGAGATCACCACTAGGGTTTGTATAAGATTAGGGGTTACTTGTCTCAAGAGATTTTAGTCTATTTTCAGAAGTCTAGTTGATTATTTGGAATCCCTAGAACACATTGCATTTATTGGTGACTTAGGCGAAGAGAAAGATGACCGCTAGAGCTTCTTAGGTGAATAATCACCAGTTGCCATGAGAACGGGATCAGTGTATTTTAGGATTGCCATGACTTCACTTACCTTGAGTAGAAAGCATGTTTTAAATCTCATACTTTATGTTTGTAACCCTAGGGGATCATCACCTGAGTATCATTTCCATTCTGGATTGTATTCTTATTTTATATTACTCTTGCATCGCTTGATTTTCCTCTTTTAGAGTTTAATTATATTTAAATCAAACAACTTGATTAAGGCTAGATCGAATAGGAAGAGTGACTAATAGTACTCTCATTTCCATGTGGATTGGACTATCGATTTTTGGGTATTTATTACTTCAACACCAGTGCACTTGCGGTACATGCACGCAAATGGGGTGTCAGAACCCTAGATTTTAACTATGCCCAAACACCATGAAAATTAGTTCTCCATCATTGGAGAACAACAATCCAATTCAAATGAATTGAAAAAACATAAAGAGAATAACAAAACTCCCTCAAAGCTTGCAATGTCCTTGGATGGATGAAGTTCTTCCAATATTCCCAAAAATCACTGCCGAGATCTCTCTACGAATGACTCCCTTAAAGCTTTGAACCTTCTCCTAATCTCTTCCTCTTATTTTCTACCTTATCTAGCGAGATATCTGACAAATGCTTGAGTAGACAATTTTTCCTATATGTTTTACATTCATTGAGCATCATTTTACCATGGTTTATGTCTCATATAGTGTATTTGGTGTTCTTTTGTGCAATTAGGTTGTTAATGCCTTGAAGAAAGAAAAAGAAGCAAAGATAGGCTATAAAGACACATTTTTGGAGTTCTTGTTCAATCAAAGGAACAAGATACAAGAGGAGCTCATGAACATGGAGGTGTGTGCCAACATCCAAGAGGATTCAAACGAATTTCCTAGTTGGAAGGGCACAAAGGTAGTCACATTTCCATGCTTCTTCTCTTTGTGAAGAATGCAAGACCTTTCAAATGATCAATTAATGAAGAAAAGTCTTATAGCCTACAATATGGATGTGTGCCCGACCAGGTGGCCTCAAGAGAAAAGTGTTTGAACCGCGTTTATGAAGAGACTATAGCTAAATAATGTAGCAAAACAGCGAAGCATTTTACTGTAGTAGTAATGTAGCAGAAACATTGTTCACATAGCCGCATGAAAATTTCACACAACTGCATGGAAGTTCCTGTAGTTTAGGAGGGATGAGATGGCTAGGGTTTGGATAAGAGGTCTTTGTAGCTTAGGAGCCATATCTTCACCAACTTTGATCGATTCCTTCTCCGTCATGGCATTAAGGAAGCCACTGAAAACCACTAGCTTCGTAGAGTATTCTTCAAGACGTTGAAGCTCTCCATCAAGACCATCAGTTCATATACAGGGGGAGTTATTTCTATGGCTTTTATATACTTTCAATCATTGATGGTTTATTTTGTATATTGCTCCATGGAGAGCTAAACTACTAGTGGGTATTTGGGCTTGTGAACCCTAGGATTCCAATTTTTGTGGATTTGCTTTGTGTTTCTATTTAATTCGAGCTAAACTACTAGTGGGTATTTGCGCTTGTGAACCCTAGGATTCCAATTTTTGTGTATTTTGGCTTGCCTAATGCTTGCTTGCCTTATTGATCTTATAGTTGTTTGGTTTGCATGATTTGTTACCTTGATGAAAAAGAGGTCTCCATTAGGTTAGAACCCCAAGATTGAAGAGGGTTGAGAGGATGAGTAATGAGATAGTGGAGCGTCCCTTTCCCCTCTGATTGGTGTATTCTATATCCATATTCCCTAAACTTTATGCAACCATATTTGGTGTGAGGCATGAGATAGAGAGATTTCTCAGCCCGGACCTTCTAGGAGGCTAGGGACCTTTCACCTAGAAGTAGAGTTAGGTACATTCTTAGGAATCGGATACATATTTTGGAATCCCTAGAGTGCTTTGCTGTCATATGTAGTGTATGGTGTTGAGATTGAGCGATTTCTCCACCGGACCTCATAGGGGACCAGTATCGGTGATCTGGAGCAAGGATTCGATTATCTTTGGATTTCCACGACTTAACCTACTCATTCTAGAAACACTTTGCATACCTAGTACCTAATACCTGAATCCTAGGGGAGCATTGCTCGAATACCTCACTTTTAATGATTGATATTTCCCTCTATTTTACCCTTGCATATTCATCTTTGGTATT
Organism: Dioscorea cayenensis subsp. rotundata; assembly: GCF_009730915.1. Classification (NCBI taxonomy): domain Eukaryota; kingdom Viridiplantae; phylum Streptophyta; class Magnoliopsida; order Dioscoreales; family Dioscoreaceae; genus Dioscorea; species Dioscorea cayenensis. Next base: position 19,242,392 of record NC_052485.1, on the reverse strand, counting down.
CATTTCTTCGCACATTAGATCATCACACCATCCCATTTATCATTAGGCTAGATTGAAGAGAAGCAATTAGTACTATTAATCATGTTTCCTGTAGATTTGACAACCCAACTCACCGGGTATTTTATTACTTTGACACCCGTGCACTTGTGATATACACACGCAATTTGGTTGTGTCAATATCCAATGGAACTCTCCCACCCAAAAAAAAAAAACAATTCCCAAAGGGCGGCCAAAGATTGGAGAAGAAGATCCCCCAAAAGCCCTAATTTTTGGCTTTTATAACCCAGAAATTTGGGATTCTTATGGTTGTAAGAGGTCCTTATAGCCCAAGGCTTACAACTGTAACAACGCTCGTATGGTTCTTGGCTTGGGGCTTACGGTTATTGTGAAGAATACATTGCTATAGTAAACATTCATAATAACACCCATAAGCTCACCCATAAGTCACTCTAAAATGTCTGTTTTTCTTACAAAATGAGCTCAAATAGCATCAAACTTCTTTTTCCACTTAATCTATATGTCTTCATTCTAGCCTAAATATGAAATAGAAGCGAATTAAGCAAGAAATTTAAACACATATTCAATAATTACATTGAAAGTACTATAAATAATAGTAATCAAATATATTCATTCAAGCACTTATCAACCATAGAAACAACACACATGGTGATATTGGCAAGACACATCAAATTTTTCTAGGAAAATATGATAAGTGTATGACATTCATATATTTTATATCACTTTCTACACTCTTTCGACATATATTAAAACCATATTGTGGAATTCGATACTAAATTTAGTATATTTCATATTCTCAGGCTTAGGGCAGTATTTCAAGATGAGAGATAGCCAAAAGAAGCATTCTAAACCTTAAATGAAGAAGTTGGAACTTTTTCAGCATCATTGGAACAAGGACAAGGCAAACTAAGTGGCTTAAGGGTAGCTTACGGCTAACTAACAGTCGTAAGTCAATTCTAAAGGACCTTGTAGGCATGCTTATGCCCATAAGAGAGATTCAGAGCCAATTGAGAGGACCTTACAAGCAAGGCTTATTCCCGTAAGGATTATCTGGAAGAGTTTATGACTATAGCTTACACTCGTAAGGGCAGTTTCAAGAAGCTGAACAATAGAGCTTACGGTTCAACGCTTACAGCTATAAGCTGGGCCGTAACATAATCAGAAGACCTTAAAGACATGATTTCCGGCCGTAAGTGTTCCCATAAGGATCACGACCATTTTCTCCATCTCTCTTACGGCCACATCCTTACTATCGTAAGCAGCCCGTAAGCATACGAGTATAAATAGAAATTATGAGGATTTTTAGGGTAATTCTTGCTTTTTCTTGTCCAAATCTTGGAAACGAAGTTACAAAAGATAGGAGCCAGATCACCAACACTAAAATGGCAATTTGAAGGGAGATTTGGATCCACATTCAAGGAGATTGGAGATCATAGCCATCAAGCTTACCTTGATGGCTTGTGTGAAAGTTTTCCTAGGGCTTCTCCAGTGATTCTTCATCGGCCTAATTAAGATGATGGTTTTCATGGCTTTCATGTTTTCTCCTATTATTTGTATCTTGAATGCTAGCCCTCTATTAATGGAGAGCTAATTTGTAGATGTTTGGGCATAGTTGATTTCTAGGGTTTATATTATGACATTGGTTGTTGAATCTTTGATGTTTTAATTTTTTTCTTAATTACACTCACTTCTATTTGAATCTAATCACGTGTTTGAATGCTTTGTTGATAATGAGGCAAAAGCCCTAGCTATCATCTTTAATTTGCTACGTGATCAGTAGAAATACCCACCTAGCATAGACATGTCGTGATTAGAGAGAATTATGAATAAGCCTGGGTATATGGTACTTTGAAGATTTCATTTCCCTCAATTCTCGTGAGTGAGTTTGATTGGGCGCATGCAAGTGTACGTGCCAGATCACATAATAAAGTGTGCTTGAAGTGCAGAGTATCGGTCCACAAGGAAGGAGGTGAATAGTAGTAATAACTCTAAATCAAAAAATTATCCTAATGGAGTACGTGAAGTGTGTGAAAATATAACCAAAAGAAAGCTAGGAAATACGAAAAAATCACAGGAGAGAAATCAAGGAAGAGAATGATGTCTGGGCATAGCATTCCTCTAGGGTTATGAGGTATAAGGTGATCATTGTCTAAGCATACAATCCTATTTGAATTGAAAGATTTTTAGATGCATACAAAACCCTGATTTCTCAGGTGAAGTGTAACTGAATCGGTGTAAATCTAATACAAACATCCACACAATCGGATTAACACTCTATAAAACCTTATTGTGGGCTAATGACCTTCTCTTAAGTAGACAATCTCCACCTAAAGAGAGATTGTCCCTAATCCACATGATTGCAAAGAGAAAGGAGATTATCATCAACTATCCTAATTAGAGAAGATAAAGTCTCCTAGATACCCTAACAAGAGGGCACCCACTATCCTCTTGAATTGTGATAGGCCTATCTAAGGTGGGAATTTCTTCTAGTCTCATAGCAATACGAGATATTAGATATAGGGCTTTCACCTCGTTAGCCATCAAGGATCCATTCACACATTTAGACTCAAATAGAAATGATTATAAAGAAGAAATCAACTAACGCATAAGAGATCCAACAACCGAAGTCACAAAATAAAAACTCTACAGTTTAAGTATACCCAAATATCTACAAATTAACCCTCCATTAATGGAGGGTAAGCATTCAAGATACAAAGAATAGAGGTAAACCTTGTTAGGATTATGCCCTTGAATGCCAAAGAGAATACTTGTATTAAGGCATTTCATTTGTATTATACATTCTTATTCTTATTAAATAGGTATTTATTTTGATGTTCATATAAATCTTGTGATGGCATTATAATTATTTTTTAATATCATAGTCCATGTGTATTAAGTTAAACCTTCTACTCTTTGTGGAATAAATAGGAGAGCACTAGAAGGGTTTGGTACTTATACACTTAAATAATTCACAAATCGGAGAACCTTTAATTGGGCATTAAGGTTCATAAGGATTTGTATGACATATACTTTGACAAATAGTGCTAGTTGAAGACTATGGAATAATGGGAGCATATGTCATAAATGCATCAATGGGAATTGATGTATTCGAACATGACTCGCATCAATCCAATCATATGAGTTTTACTCTTTGACAGACAATGGTTGGGATTGTTGGTTATGATCATATGAGTGGACCTTAGACTTGAGGTATTATGATCACAATGTACTTGTGACGTCTAGTCTGTTACTAGAGTTGTTAGGCTAAGTTCACCTTTTGGTAGGCCCGACCTCGAAGTGTGACTATGTCGGGCAGGTAGGAGTTGTCAGTGATCACCAAGAAGGAATTCGTTCTCTCGGAAGTAAACGAGTCAGTTTGGTAATATTACCCCACTATAGTTATTTGCATGTGATCAAGTTCAGTGAGTTTGACAATTACCATGGCTCTCACTCAGTAGGGATACAAGAACGAAAGGTTTATACACATATGGTAATCATAATCGGAAAGGTTCTTATTGATCTACTCATTCGTGTTCAATTGGGCTACGACGTGGGGCCAGGGGGCTGGCTGGGTATCACCCACATCCTTTGATATCCTCCCATTACCAATCTAAATGAACCTAGAGAGTTACACTTAAAGGGACAAAGAATCAGTCTCGTATTGAGTACAGGGTTAAAATTGCAAATTTACAATTTTACTTCATGGATGAGTGAAATTGTAAATTGGTCTAGGGTTTTTGGCTTAAGTTTAAATTTTGATTTATATTCGATGGCGTCGAATAGTTAATGAAAATTATGAGGACTCAAAGATAAAAGTGGTTTTAGTTAAATTAGGACTCATATTTCTAATATAACTTCTATGGTAATGTTTATCATTATTATGAAGGTTCATATTTTGAATAGGACTTCATAATTGAATGATGTTTATCATATTATAAAGGTTCATATTTCGAATAGAACTCATAATTGAATAATGTTTATCATGATTTATGAAGTTTCTATAAATATGACTCCTCTCCAACTATAGACTTATCTCAATTAATTCTCTAGTGAGAAAATCCCCTAGTTCTCTCTTCCTCTCTAACCCTAACCGCTATTTGGAGAAGAAGAGGAGATTGTCTCTTAATTCCGGCGTGTGATCTAGAGCCGTGGAACTTTAGTTCGGCTCTCGGAGATCTACGACAATCCGAGAGATAAATTTGGCGCATCAAAGGAAAGAAAATCATTAAGAGGAAATTTTCTAGGTCTTTTAATTAAATTACGGTGCTCATTAAAACAATTAGAATATATATCGCAAATATATTCTTGCTTCAGCATGCCCTTTTAATGTTATTTGATTTTTGCGATATTACCAGACAATGGTACCATAGCCAGGTTATTTGTTTTAATGAGCATTTGGTTTAAAAATCATAAAATTGCATTGGTGATCATTATTTGATTATTATATAAATTAAAGATTCATGATAAAATTAGATTGTATACATAATTTTTATTTTATGAGTTAGGGTTCCGTAATTTAATTAAAATTTATATAAATAATAATAATAATAATAATAATTATAATAATAATAATAATGATATTGAAATATATATATATATATATATATATTAAATAAATTCAAAAGTTGTGTTGCACGGTGCTGGTGGTGGTGTAGAAGATTGATTTATTTGAAATATATATATATAATAATATATAAAGAAATAATTAAAATAATAATAATAACTGTGTGGGCCCACGCAATTGCCGCATAGTGTTGCGCGGGCGACCACTGAGCCCGCCGTGGGTCACGTCAGTTTTTATTTATTTATTTAATTAGTATTTATATTATTATGTTATTATTTTATTTGTTATTATTATTATTTGTTTATTTATTTTATTTAAAATAAAGTGGGATCCACACCAATGTAATTTATGATTGATTTATTTTTATTTTTATTTGATGTGTTGAATGGAACAATGGCATACGATCATGAACTTTACGGCTTTTATATTTATTTTATTTTGTGCTTATATATTTGGGTCATGTTGTGTCCAATGTTATTTTCTTTAATTTTTGCAAAAGTAGATTGTATCTAGGATACACAATTGTAAATTTTAAAGAAAATATAATCAAGTGATACAAGAGTCCAAGAACACGTCGAGCAAGAAGCCCGGCATAAAGTCCTTTTATATGGAGCGCAAAGCCATGTAATAGATTAGGATTTTATTTTAGATTAATCTATTAAATTAGGTTAATTATAGATGTTCATGATCGTATGCATATGATGGCTTGAATGTGAATGTATGTCTTATTTATACATGCATCATTAATGTAATGTGAGACCCAATTAATAACTTGTAAATAATTCTCCCAAAAGAATAACACTAAGTTGAAGGGCATGGGATGTCCTGGCTCTCCACCAATCTTTGGATGATTAGAGTTACGAGGGGGTCTTGTATTCACTTATAATTTTAAGAACCTTTAGTGCATTGGATGCCGTCAGTTGAAACAAATTCCTCCTCAATTATACTGTATGGGTTGAGGGGGTGGAATTCAATTGTTAGATTGACAGAAGTTGGTGGGCTTGACTCAAATAGTTTATGGGCCAATTAAGCTGTATGGGTTGAGGCTTGGTAAACTATGGGCTAAAATTGATTGGACTACCCATGGAATAGGTTGGTATCAGATGCCACTTCATTAACCCTATTGGTGCAATTATACTGTATGGGTTGAGCTCTACTGGATTTAATAAAGAACAAAATCACTTACTATGAAATCCTACCAACGAGGATTCCCGATTTCTATAGTAGGAGTCTAGATTTCGAAAAATGTAGTGGGAGCCAAATTTTATTTAAAGACCTTAATATAACTTGAGTATAATATAAATAAACTAATAATCTGGTATTTATTTGCTTGCAGTTTATTTCTCGATATGACTCATAACCCACTTAATATTTTGATTGAGAAAAATGCCCTTACCCGGCCAAATAATTTAGATTAGCTCAGGAATTTGAGGATAGTCCTCAATTTAGAGCGAATCGGGTACATTCTTAAGGCCAATATTCCTACCGAACCTCCACCCGAGGCAAGTAAGGAAGAACAAGATGTTTATCTAAAATCGCTTGAGGACGACTTGCGAGTGAGTAGCTATATGTTAGCCTCCATGAGCAGTGATCTATAAAGCTTTCATGAAAAGATGAGTGATGCGAGATCGGTACTGTTGCACTTGTAGGAGCTCTATTCAGAGCATAGTCGGACTGCTCGGTATGAAATATCGAGAGAGCTTTTTAGGGCAAAGATGAGTGAGGGTGGATAAGTTGGAGAGCATGTCCTCAAGATGATCTCTATGATTGAGAGGTTGGATGTTCTTGACTTTTCCATGGACTACAACCTCCAGGTTGATCTCATCTTGCAGTCTCTTCCTGACTCCTTCTCTCAGTTTATTGATAATTTTAACATGAATGAGATTGAGTGTACACTGGCTGGTCTTCTTAACAAGCTAGTAAGTACTCAGTCTCAAATGAATACTAAAGGGAAGCATGTTGTTGCTTGAACTATCTCTATTTCTAGGCCCTCAAAGACCAAGAAGAAAAAGATGGCCAAGAAGAAGAAGGCTTTGGCTCCCAAAGCAGTGGGAGGGGTGGGTAAGAAAAAGGGTAAGGCTCCTGTGGTTCATGCAGGTGAGAGCTCTAAGCAAGGAGACAAGTGTTTCCATTGTGGCGAGGCCAGTCATTGGAAGCGGGATTGCCCACAGCTCAAAGTAAGCGGCACTACAAGTGTGAAACGATTTGTTTTCAAAACAAATTGTTCAATTTCTGTATTTTCTACTTCTTGGATTGTTGATTCAGGAGATAGTGCTCATATGTGTATTATGAATCAGGATCTTGAAAAAAGAAGGAAGCTGGGTGAACAAGAGGTGATGATCAACGTGAGAAGCGGATATAGTGTTGCAGCAACTCACATACGATCTACTTGTATTCCTTTATATTATGGACATATTTTAGTTTTAGAGGATTGTTTAGTAATACCAAATGGGTTAAAAAACATTATTTTTGTTGCAGTTTTAGTTAGAAAAGGATATGTCTTTAAATTTGGTGAAACTAATTGTGATATTTATTTTGGAAATAAATTAGTTGGCAATGCCTCTTTGGTAAATGGATTGTATTATTTAAATGTTCAGAATAAATGTGTTGTGAATGCTATCACTAAAAGACATGGTATTCATTAGATAAATAAAAAAACTTGTTTGGCATTTAAGATTAGGTCATTATGGAGAACAAAAGATTCACATGTTGGAGAAAGATGGCCTTATAGGTCCATTGGGATTCAATCCCTATCTGACATGTGAGTCTTGTCTTTTTGGCAAGATGACCAAATCCCCTTTCATTGGACATCCTGAGATGGCATCACAAGTTTTAGATTTAGTACACAGTGATGTTTGTGGGCCGATCAATGAGATGGCTCATGGAGGTTTCCACTATTTCATAATTTTTATCGATGATCATTCTAGGTATGGTTATGTGTACTTAATGAAGAACAAGTCTGAGGCACCTGACATGTTTAGAAAGTATAAGGTTTTAGTTAAAAATCAAACTGGTCATTGTATAAAGACACTGTGATCAGATGGTCGTGGTGAGTATATGAACACCGAGTTTGCCTTGTTCTTAAAGGAACATGGTGAGTATATGAACACCGAGTTTGCCTTGTTCTCAAATGCAAGGAGGATGGCACACATTCCTGTATCTCGAACCCGACCTATGTCTTCGCGTTTGAACCTTACCAAGATTTCCTCCAAATTGGTGCATTACGGCCCACATTGGCTTTTTTCTCTCATAACCAGTCTCACAACCCTACGTGGATGAAAGTAACATAAATACACACATATTAGCATTAAAACCAAAGAAAACTAATGCTCAACACAAGGAAAGAACACTTCATATTCTTATCGCACAAGCACTTATCAAACTCCCCCACACTTAAGATTTTGCGTGTCCTCAAGCAAAAATTAAAACATTAAATGCATAGATGAAGGAGACATTCGAAGTGTTTGGCCTTAGGTTCACCAAAGCATACAAAGAGTGCATTCTACAAGTACGGGAAATTTCAATACTAAATATGAAAAATCAATGCTCTAGCTAAAAACTTGAATAAAAAAAGACAACAAACACGAAATCTTGTAAGTGTGTGAACTCACTCAAGTCAACCCAAAGTATACTCCTCAAAGTTCTACATACAAGGGACTTATTTATCTACAAAAGGTGACAAAAATTCAAAAAGGGTAGTAGCTTCACACATCCTCTAAGGTAGCCCTTTCCAAAGCGGCCGCTAAGGTGGCTTTCACACTTTCGAGGTGGTAGCTCTTTCTACCGGGATGGTACTTTTCACACATCCCATGAGATAGCTCTTTCTCTCATTAGGGCATAAGTAGTATTCGACTTATGAGAGTAGCTTCATACATCATAGGTGGTAGCTCTTTCCACCCAACAAGCAAAACTAAACAACAAAACTATTTTGTTGTTCCTTTTTATTTGTTTTCCATAATTAACACAAGAAATAACTATAACTAGTCCCTTATACATCAAACATAAGTTTCCATAAGGGTTCAAAGAGCGAGTGGTGCAACAAGTGTCGATCGGGCAAAAATTCCTAGAAATTCAAGCAAAAACTAGAGCATGAAAACATTCAATGTTAAAAATTCTCCTAAACTCAAGAATAAAATCAATACAACTAAGGTGAACCACCATTGGCTTTGTGAGCATGTATATCAATCAAAACTACTATAAAAGAGATGTGTGTACTATGAAACTCCCTCCCCACACACACACACTTAAGTTGTGCATTGTCCCTAATATACACATGCAAGCTCATTCATAATGTAAATCAATTAAATTCAGATGTGGAAGAAGCACTAAAAATAATACTCCCCTGACTCCTAGTCTTGCATTTGATGGGGTCAAGTCCTTGAGAGTGTTGTTCCAATGGGTTGTGAAGCTTACACGGGCAAGTGCCGAAACACCTTGGTCATGCCCATGACAAAGTCTCAATTCCCATGATGACAAGACCATCTGCACGCATACACGAGGTGGTTCAGTGAAGCTCAATAAAAATAAACACCACTTGAGTATATAAAAGATAAGATAATGAATACAAATCGAGATACAAAATGAAAATAACCTCAGAAGGAAAGTACTTTTTGAGTATACAAGTCCAAAATAAAATTCAGAAGTAAAAGTTGAGGAAAATAAAATCAAGTGTCTATGTCGCTCTCTGTCTCTGTTGCTGTTGCTGCTGCTGATGAAGTACATGGTGCTAGTGGGTCATCTGCTGCCAGAATAGGGGATGGAGGTGCCGGAGAAACCGAGGGGGCCTAAGGAGTCCTCAGCTGCAGGACAAATGATGAGCCGGCGTCCCACTCAAAGATCTGCTGTAATGTGTCAAAAAGTGCCATGAACTAAGTATACTGTGCGGCCTGCACAGCCCTAATATCGGCAATCTCTGCTCGGGCCTCTGCTACATCTCTCCGTATCACTCCACAGCGCTCTCGAGCCTCTCAAAGTGATCCTGGGCTCAAGATGGTGAAAACATGCGCACGGGGGGTGGGTCCTCTGTCACTGGAGGTACCTCAATCTCCATAGGTGCTGACTAAGGCTCGGGGGTAGGCTGGGGAGCCTCGGCATCAATTCCCTCCTCCTCGGCTATCTCTTGGACCGGTAGCACCAGAGCATAAACTCCCGTCCGAACCCTACGGACCATGCCCATCAATCTTATCATCTCTAGACTCAGGGGCGCAGGTATACTCATCTTCTAGGCCACGCGAATCGTGCCCAATCTGGCATACTAGCCCTGATGTCAAATGTACTCAGTGATGATGTGCCTTTGATGGATCAGTGTGCGGTGCATCATCAAATACAAGTACAGAAGCTCCTGCCGGCTCAGAATGGCAGTGCTGTCACCACGGTCATTTACTAACCTACTCATGATGGCATGTAGATATCGGTACACAGGTTAAGAAAGGCACGTGGCCTTGGACACCCTCAGCTCATAATGGCCCTGACCACATAATGCTCTATAAGCTCTTTGTGGGGTCACAGCGTCAGGATAATCTGTTGGTAATTAAGACTACTCCTCAGTGTCTGTAAATGCCTCCTTGTACAAGACGAGCTGAAATGAAAACCGAGTGACACTCAGACTATAGTGATTTCTAAGTGCTCGGAACTGAGCTACGTCGAGGTCATCGAATCTCGCATAGGATCCGTCGAACTTGAATAATGACAGAATCTCTAGTGTAAGCTCCTGGATGGCTGGCTCTCTAATCAACAATAACTACCTCCAACCACTCACTGAAATGAGATCCTCGACCTCGTCAGCGAACTCATCCCCTGCTGCAAATCTCTTAATATACTCGTGTCCAAGAATCGAGTCTGTCCAAACTGAAGTCTTGAAAGACGCTCAAAATGAGCCTGATGCTCTGGGATAGTGAATCTCATGCTTCGGACTCATTAGACGATTCTCACGGATGCTTATCAGCTTGCTTCTTTGACCTGGGTGCCATACTCTGCAAAAATTGAAAGAGAATTGATTAAACCAGTTAATTAAACATTGCTACAGAAATCCACACGTTCGTGCAGAATTTCCGCACGCCCGTGTGGATCCATGGGCCGTGAACAAACGCACGACCACGCTTCAAACTCCACAAATTCACATTACAACGCTTTTACTTCGTTCTAAATATAAATAATCATTCTAATTGAAGAAATGAAGTAATATTCACTAGTTTCATCGATGAAAATCATGAATTTATGAAGGAAATTAAAGATAGGGCTTACGGTCGAGTTGAGATGACAAAGCTTTGAAAATCACCGGAAAACCAAGCAAAATCTTTCCAAATTGGCGATATGAGGCCGTCAAACAATCTAGAAGTTCTCTCAGACAACTGGAGGATATAAGGATGAAGAGAAACCATAATCCTTTTAAAGGACTCGCGCCTCTTGGAGTTCTGTACATCCTCACGGGCGTGCGGAAATTACACACGCCCGTGTACCTCCACATGAAGGCTTCACAGGGGCAGGTACACACCCCTGTGTGCTCTTAGGAAAAACACTCACTTCCTCTGAACGCAAATACACGGGCGTGTGAGAAATACCCACGCTCGTGCGCCCAACCCATTGGGGCAACCGCACGCCCCAATCACTACTCTTGACATCCGAGATAAATTGCTAAGTGTTCTGCACGCCCGTGCGGAAATTCTGCACGGGCGTGGGCATTCACAAGCCCAACTCACACGGACAAGCGCACGACCCTGTGACTTCTCGGGATGAAGAGAGCTCCTCTGCAGAGATTCCCACGCCCGTGTGATTTTCACAAGGTCGCCCACAGGGGCGAGTCCACGCCTCTGTGTGCTTTTGGGAAAATCTGCCAATCTCTGCAGGAATTCACGCGCCAGTGTGGAAATTACCCACGGGTGTGCAAGAATTACATGGTCGTTCACAAGGGTGATTCCACGCCCATGTGCCTTTTCTGGATGAGCTCGCAATACAAAACCACGGCCGTGTGTTAATTCCACACGCCCGTGTGTTTTCTCTGGATGCCTTAGAAAATTCTGCAGGCTCTGTAGAAAATTTCTAAACATGTTTACACACTCAGAGCCTGCCCCAATATGCAATTTATACCAGTGAAAAACATGAGAAATTGCTCAAACGACAAAAACTTCACCAAATTCACATGAAAATACATGATGAACTTAAAAACCCACGATAAAATCACAGCAGAAATATAAAACATCAAGATACCAACACTTAACAATTTATTCAAGCAACACTAAACTACCAAATTAAGAAAACAGTAAACACTTGTGTTGCCTCCCAAGCAGCACTTCTTTAACATCACTTAGCTTGACGTGTGATAAACGCCTAAGTGTATGTATTTTATATGTATTAATCTTGTATCATTTGTGAATATGTTAATGAATTGATGCATGTTTTATGTCTAAATTGGTTATTTCGGTGTTGCAGGTCTTAAATGAGTCGAACGATGCTCAAAAATTTAAATCGGATGAATTCGACACCAAAAACGGCATTTTTGGGGTCCCGGCACTGTAGCGGTATTGTAGCAGGTCATTGATCTTGCTGCGGCCATTTGGCTGTGAGTTTCATGGGCTCCATGCGCCCGCATGGGTGCCCATGAGGTTTGCTGGAAATTCTCAATACTCGGTTACTGTAGAAAAAATAACGTAGTAAACACTGTAGCTGAGTACTGTAGCACCGGCATGTTTTCTGGTCATTTGGCTGTGAGCTTCACGGGGTCCATGCACCCGCATGGATGCCCGCATGGACTGACGGGATATAAATGAAACCGATTTTTGTAGGGCAAGGAGATGAGTTTTTGGGAGAGTTCTTGGAGCCGATTTTCACCAGTCGTTAGGAGGCAAGATCACACATTTTGGAGAAGGGAAATCAAAGGGAGAAGCTCGGTTTTGGCTAGATCTTCATCGATCTCTTCTTTGGGAGTTTGTAGACGACGAGGGAAGCCGCCCCCATCGCGGAGTCCGTGGAAGCATTTCCACCTAGCTTGGCTTGTCTTCCTACTTCTATTGTTTGAGGGAGTTTTCTTATGCCATTTGTAGTTGTTTTCATGGACTTGTTGCTTGTATTTGTTTGCATGGACGAGTAGACCCCAAGGTCACCGGATGCCGGTGAACCTTGGGGTTAACTTGTGTATTTGGATGATTTAATTTTGTCTATTGCAATTGCTGTGTATTTGTGATTCATTCTTGGTGCATTTGATGTGTTGCTTACATGAGAACTCTGTAAACCAACTGCTAGGTTGTACTTGGTAGCGTGACCATCGCCCTTGTACTAGACACACCAAGTTTGGAAGGGATTCATGTACGAATACGCCGTGACCATTGGGTATTCTGTACCCCTCCACCATTAGTGCTAGACCAAGTTGTGTTCCGGCCCTAATTAGGGATTTCCCCACTTGTTAATGCAATCGTATGAGGATTTGATCAGAAGAAATTCTATGTCAATACTTATACCGGATTAGGGGTTAATTGCCGTGACTATCGGGTTGATCTAATTTAGGAAATCTCTAGGTCCAAACCTTCAATTGCATGACATTCTTAGCATCCTTTGCACTTTAGTAGCCCCTAGGGAATCCGCATCCGTGATCATTTCTTTCCCCTGATTTTATACCCCTACCTTATCATAGACTCCATTTGTAGTTCTTTTATTTCAAGTAATAGATTAGAGAAACCCTTCGAATCATTCGGCTAGACAATACGCAAAGAGGAAGTAAGAGTAGATTCTTGGGCCCAGGGAATACGACCCTCTCGTGCTCGCACGAGGGGTATTACTTGACGACTCTGTGCACTTGCGGATCGCTCATCAACGTGCCTTGTCTTACCTCACGGGGGCTTATAGATGAAAGTTGCCCTCTTACCCATGGCTTGGAAACATGATGAGCAAAATCTCTTCAGGGTAGAGGATGAATTGTTGGGCTTGGGACCGCCTAGCAATGATTCACCCAGTTTGTTCAGTTTACGCACATCTCTAATAGCCCTTGGAGTGTTTCCGGTGGTGTCTCCTAGCCTTCTTCAATTTCTGGAGCACCTTCTTCATTATCCTCCTCTTGGTCGAACAAACCTTCGTACAGATCCGGATTGAATATTTCCTGCATGTATTCATCAACAATCTCATCAGTAGCGTCTAGAAAATACAAAATATCATCGAAATCAAGAGAAAGCCGCATGGCTTCAGCAAGGCGGTATATGAGATTGTCATCTGCAACTCTCAAAGTTAGCTCTCCACCGTCCATGTCAATCAATGCCTTGGAAGTCCGCAAAAATGGCCTTCCAAGTATCAAGGATAATGATAAGTGTCTAAATGTATGTATTTTAGTATATGTATTTGTTACCTCTAGCATGTATTTTTATTGGAATTGATGCCCGTTTTGTGCTTAATCGTATGTTATTTGCTTTAAAGGTCACAAGAACACCATGGAAGACACAAAGATATGATTTGGGTGAAAAAGACAAGAAAACCAGGCCATGGTACTATAGCATATTCACTGTAGCAAAGTACTGTAGCCAAGGAAGAGAACAAGTTTTGCTTGAAGGTATACTGGCTCAATGAGGTACTCATTGAGCCAGTATAGATACTATTTTGAGTGTATTTGTGGAGTTTGCCTACCCCAAACAGTGTCAATGAGGAGCTCTATGAGGACCTTATGGAGCCAGTATACCACCTGGATAAGGTCCTCATAGAGAGGAGTATACCACCCGGGATTGAACTCATAGAGAGTGGTATACCACTCGGGATGGAGACCATTTTGGGGGATGATGAGTGATATATAGGGGGACTTTTGGACATGATTAGGGAGAAGGATTGGGAGGCGAGACTTTGAGGAGGCTTGGCAGCCAGCACTTGGGAAGAAGAGGAGAAAGGAAGAGATTATTTTGAAGAGTGTTTTGGCTTGAGGCTTGGGAAAATCAAGGGCTAGATCTCAAGGAGAAAGCTTCATCATCAAAGCAGGAGGAGTATTCGGCTTTCCTTGGCTTGAGGAAGCATCATTCGGCCGACATTTTTCCTTCTTCATCATCATTCGGACTAGGGAGTGTCATTTATGCATTTACTTCTTGTTTTTGTTGAGATTGATATGCTTGTTTGTATGATCGCACACTAGACCCCCAAGGCCACCGGATGTAGGTGAACCTTGGGGGTTCATCATGTATTTTGGATGCTACATTTACATTTGGAGTGCATTGGTGTGATTTATGGTGTGGTTCATTGTGTTTCATGGGTAGAACTATTATGTGGAGAAATCCTTAGTTCTTGTTTGGGTTGTATATGTGGAGAAATCCTAGGTGAAGCATCATCCGAGTACCCCATCTTTATCGATTGCCTTGCCCTCTTCTTTATTCTTTCTCTCTCACTTGTTGCTTTTATTGTTGAGAATTGAATCAATTTCACACTAATCACTATTGATCTTCCACATAGCTAAGAACCAAATTAAGTATTTTAACTCCCTACACCCTGTGGATTCGATCCCGCTCACCCGGGATTATTACTTTGACAAACCCATGCATTTGCGGGATATACGCAAAGGGACCTTGTCAAAAGGCTACAAGAAAATCCTCACAGCTCAACTTATAATCCGGGGTGGAAGTACCACCCGAACTTTTCATGGAATCAGGGGCAACAACAAAAGGCTGCACCACCTCCACAAGGTCCCCAAATGCAACAACCAGTGCTAGAGAAGAGGTTCACTACTGAAGATATGCTTGCCAAGTTCATGATCAACACTGAATCAAAGTTTAATAGCATAACCAGCAGTACGAATTCCCAGTTCAGTAAGGTGAATACTAAGCTTGCTCAACATGCCGGGCAGTTTAATGAGATAGGCTCCATTTTGAGAAATCTTCAAGCTTCTGTACAATCACTTGAACACCAAGTGGGGTAGCTTGCTAACGCAAATTCTGAGCGACCTTCAAGCAGTCTTCCTAGCAACATTGAGGAGAACCCAAGAGAGGACTTGAAGGCCATTGCCCTAAGAAGCGGGAAGCAGGTTGAGACAAGGGTCAAAGTTGACCCAAGTTTCAAGGAGACTAGAGTAGCCGAAGTGAAAGACCATAACATAGTAGAGAAAGTTATCGAGAAAAGCAAGCATAATGAAGATAAGGAAAGTCCACAAAAGGGTTCATCAAAGCCGTCTGAATACAAACCTCCAATTCCCTATCCGGCTAGATTGAAGCAAGATAAGGAGGATGCTCAATTCAGAAAATTTATCAACATCTTCAAGCAACTCCACATAAACATCCTGATTGTGGATGCTTTAACTCAAATGCCCAAGTATGCCAAGTTTTTGAAGGAATTGCTAACAAACAACAGAAAATTGGAAGAAGAGGGCATAGTTGCACTCACGGGAAATTGCTCAGCCATTCTAGAGAAAAAGCTCCCACAAAAATTGAAGGATCGGGGAAGCTTCATAATCCCATGTGTTCTTGAGGGTGGAGTTCAAGAAAATGCCCTATACCATGTATATGAAGCTTGGTCTTGATGAACTTAGACCCACGAGAATGTTTTTACAATTGGCGGATCGATCAACAAGGAAGCTTCGTGGCATTGTAGAAGATGTGATTGTCCTGGTGGACAAATTTGTGTTTCCTGTGGATTTTGTAATCATGGATATTGATGAAGATGTGGAGACACCGTTGATTCTTGGTCGGCCGTTCCTCACTACCTCCGGTGCCCTAATTGACCTTAAAGGAGGGAAATTAACATTGAGAGTTGGTAAGGAATAAGCAATGCACACTCTACCGATGGCCATGAAACACTCATTAGACCATGATGACATGCTTTATTTTGTTGACGAAACTGAACTTTTAATTTCTAATTGTGTTCAAGAGGTGCTATTATTAAACCCATTGGATGAATATTTGGAAGAGCTAGAAAATGAAGATCAAGAAGAACCTCATTCTCCTCTTCCAAGTTCTAATTTGAAGAAGCCAAAGGAAAAAGTTATGTGCACCAATGCCAAAGAAAAAGGGAAAAAAGAATCAATGTTAAAAAAAATTTGGAACGAGGTCCGGGGAAAGAAGAAGAAAGGTATCACTCATTCTCATCCAACACCTCAAGAAAAGAAGGTACAATCTCCACCTCCTCTCACTCATGCAAAATGTGAAGTTTATTCATTGATGTTCTTGAATTTACCGGGAAGAAACACCAACAAAACAAAGATGACCGGGGGAAATTTCAAATTATTCGAACCCCCGTAAGGTATGTGAAAAGGTACATCAAGCTCGTGACGTTAAACAAGCGCTTCTTGGGAGGTAACCCAAGCATTCGGGGGTTTATTTTCATGTTTGTCTGTTCTTTGTGTTCATGTTCTTGTCATGTTTTTTTCGTATTTTCTTAGAGTTGCTAATGTGAATAAGTCCTTGCTCTCATTATTTTATTTATCATGATCATTGACCTTGTGGTTGTTTACTTGATTTTATTGTGAAATTATACTTGTGTGGGCTATAATTTTATGTGTTAGATTGGAACTTTGAACCATTATTTCATGTTGGAGATGATTTTAGATCATTTTGTAACCATGCCCATGTGTTTGGAGAAGCAACCAAGACTTTAAACCAAGTTTTTAGAGCCTCACGGCATCTATGGGAAGCTCATAGAGGCCGTGAGAAAATTCCAGAAGTTTTTAACTAGGCTTCAAGGGATCTATGAGGAGCTCATAGAGACCATCAAAGACGATCGAGAACTTTTTAACTAGGCTTCACGGGCTCTATGAGAAGCTCATAGAGACCATCAAAGACCATCCAGAACTTTTTAACTAGCCTTCACGGGCTCTATCAGGAGCTCATAGAGACCATCAAGAAAAATTTAGAACTTTTACACTACTCCTCGCGGGCTCTATGAGCACCTCATAGAGGCCGTGAAGACTCTTATTCTTCATGTGAACATTGCCAACTTGTCTCTCTCTTCATTCTTCTTCTTCTCCAACCGAGACCTAACTTCCACGATCAATCTCTCCATGGCCGGATCTCACTCAATACTACTCTAAATCATCTTCACATCTCCTTGGGAAGTTGATCTAGTGTTTGTCTTCAAGCTCCACTCAAGTGTTTTTATGATCTTTGTTGGTATGAAGCTTGTGTGATGAAAACTTTTCTTCTTGCTTTCTTGAGTTTTTGTGTGGATTATTTCAAGCTTTTAGCTTGTATTTTGTGGTATGATCATCAAGTCTTTGAAACATTTCGAATTTATGTAAAAATTTTCCAAATTCATGATGTGGGGAAACTCTTTCAAATTTAATAGTATCCATACGTGCTCCATATGCCCGTATGTATCCTATTCACTGCATTTTCTTCATGTTTTGGCCATTTTCATGCCACATTATGCAATCTCTTGGATTCCTTTTATTCTTATTTGAATTTTTATTGATGTAGGAATGCCACAAGTCAAGAAATTTGCCTCCAGACGTCCAAAAAACACAATGCCTACCCCGAATAACCACACTTTAAGCATGCTTATCATAAGGCGAAGTGTGAAGTTTCGAAGACCAAACCATGTGGCACACTTCACCACATAGAATGGGGTATTTTGGAAAAATTTGGGATGCATGAACAATTCAAGGAATTACTTTCACATGGTTTTTGGTGAATTTATTCTCAATTGATGATGCTACCTTTCACCAACTTACTTTGGAGGTTTTGAGCAATTTCGAAGCACATCAAGACAACCACATCTTCAACATCTTGTGATGACTAGTTGGACATTTAAGCATGGACATTTGCTTTACTTCTTTAGTTTATTTCTTTGATTTACTTTTGATGCAAGTGTGTTTGTTTGGTTGTAATAAGTTGGGAAGGGGATGCCATACCAACCTTGTGTAGGAATTTGCTACTCTTTATTTAGTATTTTTGTGTTTTGACTACTCCCTATTATGTAATCCTAATTTTTATTTGGATTGATGATGCCCCTTATGCCTTGTAGGGTATTAAGGGATCTTCGTGAGCCTCTCCACATTCCATGGAAGCCGGACCCGACATGAAAAGCTTGCAACACCTTTTGTTCGGGTCACCTCTTGCCGTGTGCACAAGATTTAGCCGGGGAAGTTCGTTCCACCCTCATCCATTGTTTTCATTGCAAATATTACCATGTTTTTTACGATTAGTGTACATTGGGGATAATGTACAACACTAGGTGGGGGATGGGTACATTATATGTATTAGGGTTATTGTTTGCATGCTAGTGTTACCCATGATGGCTTGTTCATTATTGTAAGACTCTTCTAGCATGGTTTAATGATGGATGTGAGTTACATGCTATGTATTCTTTATTGAATCTTGTTTCATCTCTATTATTGTCTTGTGGAATGAATTTTGTGTTGATGCCCTGGGAATAGCCAACTTGACTACTCTATCTCTCTTGTATGCTTAACACACAACTTTGAGTATTTGGTCTTAGAGTGTTAAGTTCTTTCATTCAATGAACTCTTAAGAACTTCTAAGTCTTGTTGAGCTAACCCTAATTTTGTGGCATGTAGAGTAGTCTGAAGACATGATCTAGGATAAATGTGAAAAAGAAAATGATGAAAAAAAAGAGAATGAATGAAAAGAGAAAAATGAGTCTATGTGATAAGTGCTTGTGCGATATGAATACGAAGTGTTCATTCCTTATGTTGAGCATTACTTTTCTCAGGGTTTTACACAAATATGTGTGTTTTTATGTTACTTTTATGCAGGTAGGGTTGTGTGGCCGAGTACGAAGGAAATAGGCCAATGTGGATCATAATGCACCTATTTTGGAGGAAATCTTGCTAAGGTTCAAACGCGAAGACATAGGTTAGGTGTGACATGCTAGAGTGTGTGCCAACCTCCTCGCATTCGAGTGAGCAGATCCATTTGGAGGGGCACAAAGGCAGTCACACTAGAGCATTCCGATTTATGCAGATAAGAACGAGAGCTCCACCAACATGTATATCATTGAAGAAGCAAGTGATTCACGATGTAAACGTGTGCCCGTTTACGTTACCCCGATGAAAATATGGAATTGGGAAGTTATTCAAGTCGGAGACTGTAGCAGAGAAATGCAGCAACAATGCAGCACGACTGTAGCAGCACTATTCATAGCCGGCTGAGAAATCAGAGAAACAGAGAATCCACACGGGCATGTGGAAATAATCCACGGCCGTGTGGAAATTCCGCACGGGCGAAAGTACCGTCCACCCCCGTGGAGTCGCCTGATTGCAGCCCTATTTAAAGCCGATTCAGCCCGATTTTGGTATTCTTTTCTCCATATTTTCCCCAACTTGAGAGAGGACTTCGGTTAGGATTTTAAGGGGTATTAGCTAGGGCTTTGGAGAGGTTCTACAGCTCCGACATCATGCATCGTTTGGAAGAAGGTTATTGGGAGAGCTTTCGTCGGCACCGATCCGGCGAGGTGTATCCTAGGCCGGACAAAGGATCCCTTGCGATGAGTAGAGGACTCTCCACAAGACCATCGAGATGACCATCGAGGGGGTTTCTTTATGGATTCATTGCTTTTACATTCGATTTCTTTGATTGTACTTAGCTCCATGGAGAGCTAAACCCCTAGTGGTTACTTGGGTGATTGTGAACCCTAGGATGTATTCGTTTCTTTGAACTTCTTTATTATGCTTTTAATAAATTGATGTTTATTGTGAGTTCCAACCTTGAATGCTTGATTGTATGAACATTTCCCCTAGAGTGACACTAGGGTTGAGAGTTCTTGTTGGTAACCTTGTGAGTGAGTTACACACCACGAGTGTTAGACAAAGCTAGGTTGGAGAGGGTTGAGAGGGTGAGTCGAGAGGTACAGGAGCGTCCCCTTTTCCCCTCTGACGTGATAGATTCTACCTCCGTTCCTCGAGTTCTTTGCGGCCATAATAGAGTGAATGGTCTATGGAATGAATCTCTATTGGGGCTTAGTTGCGCGTGCAACAGAGTGAAACGTTGAGGGATCTTAGTATCTAGGGCTTAATTGTGGTTAGGGACCTTCCGCCTGGACCAAAGGGTTAGGTCTATAATTAGGAAGAGATTTATCACCTGGAATCCCTAGAGCTCATTGCAACTTTATTCGAGTGCGAGGTGTTGAGATTGGTCGATTTCTCCTCCGGGACATGCATAGAGTTAGGCATAGTTGACCTTAGATTTGGGACTATGTATTTAAGGAATTCCATGACTCACCATTGCATTGATTAGGAAGCATAATAGAGAGTTCTTGCACTTGAAGCGATTATCCTAGGTGAAGCATCATCCGAGTACCCCATCTTTATCGATTGTCTTACCTCCTCATTACTTTTGCTCTCTTACATGTTGCTTTTAATTGTTGAGAATTGAATCATTGTTACACATATCATTGTTGATATTCCACATAGCTAAGAATCGAATTAAGTGTCTTCACTCCCTACTCCCTGTGGATTCAACCCCGCTCACCCGGGATTATTACTTCAATAAACCCATGCACTTGCAGGATATACACACAAGGGAATCTTGTGAAATTGATATTTAGCATCAAATTCCAAATTATAGGTTTAATGGATGTCAAATGAGTGTAAAAATAGTTATGAAATACATGAATAATATAGACTCATCAGAGTTATTGGCAATCTCTGTGTTGTTTCCAATCATGTGGAGTGGATTTTACAAGAAATCACATTTTTGCTCTGTATTCAAATTAGGGGTAATCTCTCTTTAGGGGAGATTATCTACTCAAGAGATTTCATTAGCTCACATTGAGGTTTAACAGAGTGTTAATACAATTGTGTGGATTTTATATTAGCTCTGCACCTATTTAGTTACTCTTTACCAGAGAAATCGGGATTTAGTATAATTCTAAAAACCTCTCGATTTAATTAGGATTGCATATTTAGACAACTTTTGTCCTGCACTTCATAACCCTATAGGGATGCTATGCCTGAAAATCATTTCTTCCTCTGATTTTCGTCCTACATTTTATATCTTTCTTGTTTTTGTTTTCTTTTGTTCACTCACACAACATTTTATCACTTAGGCTATTTCTCGGGTTTAGGGTTATTACTAGTATTCACTTTCATCTCTATGAGCGAGCACTCTACACTTATGCACACTTTATTACGTGATCAGCATGTACACTTGCATCCCTATCAAAGTACTAGTTCTTCTTACACCTATTTACACTTGTTCTTGCTATTTTGGCCTCTTATGAGCTAGGCTTTAGTTACATTGAGGAGAATGTATACCTCTATGAATTGGGGATGAATCGTGAACTTTACATGTTGAGTGTTTGATCTATGATAGCTTTAGTATTATGATAAGTGTCCAAATGTATGTTTTATCTTATATGTATTTTATACACGTAGTGCGTTTTTTTGTGAGAGTTGATGCCTGTTTCACTCTTAATCGTGTATTATTTTCTTTGTAGGGCATAAAGAAGCCATGGAGAACATGAGGATGAGATCAAGCCAGAAAGAAAGAGAAAACCAGGTTGCGCGGTATTGAGCTGCAACTAAGTCACTGTCGTAGATTTATTGTAGCTAGTGGACTGTAGAAGCTGCTGTACCACCTTGAGATTTTTTGAGATAGAGAGTTTGGCCTAAGTTATACGGCCTTCATGTTGGCCACATATAGCTCGTATGGACCCCAGTATTAACCATAGTATGCTACAAATTCTCAATATTCTTGGTGTCATACATCTCCATACGGCCCCCATACGGCCTGTATGACCCATGGGTATAAAGCAACTTTCTAGGACTGGAAGGGGGGAGCTTTTTCCGCCATTTGGAAGAGAAGAAGAATCGAGAAATGAAGAAATCTTGGAAGGTGAAGTTGAAGGGATCTAGGGGCTTCAAGGCATCATCACTCAAGGGGGAGATCAACCACCAAGGAAGGAAGGAGTCTTAGGACTGAGAAGTGGCCTTCAGCTAGGGGAAGCATCATTCGACAATCCTTGGATAGGGGAAGCATCATTAAGCGCAATGGCCATCTCCTTCTTCATCATTTCACCTAGGGAGTGTCATCTATGAACTTCTATTGTGTTTTGATTTACATTCTTGTTTGCATTTGTTTGATGGCACACTGAACCCTAAGGCCACCTGATGTCAGTGAACTTTGGGGGGTTCATCATGTATTTTGGATGATTGCTACTTAATTCTATTGCTTGGGTTGATTTGTGATTTAATCCATATTGTTTTATACTAATAATTACTTATAGACAGATCTGTAATTCTTTTATGAGTTATACATGTCGATGTGACTTACTCACGTGTAATAGATCTTGAATGGATTAAAAAGGGTTGCTTGTATCAACATGCTGAGAGATTGGATGTCAGTAACCCTCCGATCTTTGAGTGTAAACTTAGGTTGAGTGTACTCTTGTTTTGCGATTTCCTTGTTCTTAATGCAATCGTAGGGGTGTTGATTTCAATGAGATTCTGATCAACATTTGTATGTGATTAGAGTTTAATCACCAAGAAATTAGGGTTGACCTAATCTAGAAATCCCTTAGTCCAAATCACACTTGTATCTTTTGTTCTTCATCCTTGTATCATGATGACCCCTCAAGGGGATCCTCATCCGCAAGTGTACGGGGTCGCCAAGTAATACCTTGTGCAAAAGCCCAAGGATCGTATTCCACGGGGCTAAGAAGCGCCTATTAGTCCTCCATCACTCACTTTCTAACCTTACAACTCAAGCATGGTATACTACTCTAATACGAGCAAGAATGTAAATAAAACACAGTTATAGTAATTCCAAGGCAGGCAAGAAAATCACAAGAGCAATGATGCTAAGAATAGGCCTAGGGATGAGGATTCTCAAGAGGGGTCATCATGATATAAGGATGCATAAAAATAAATGGCAAGGGTGATTTAGACCGATGGACCTCAAAATTAGTTCAACCCCAATTTCTCGGCGGCTAAACCTTGATCACATACAAATGATGACAAGGATCTCTCCTTAATCATATTCCTATGATTGCAATGAGTACAAGGAGATCACGAGATAAGGATGCACTTAACCTAAGTTTATCCTCATGGTTCAGAGGGGCTACCTACATCCAATTTCTCGGCATGTTGGTCAAAGATTACCCCTTTTAGTTCATTAACTATATAATACATGCGAGTAGGTCACATCTACGTGTACAACTCAAACAAGAACTAAGAATTTCTCCACATAATAATTCTAGGCATGAAACACAATGAACCAAACCATAAATCACACCAATGCACTCCAAATGTAAATGTAGCATCCAAAATACATGATGAACCCCCCAAGGTTCACCTACATCCGGTGGCCTTGGGGGTCTAGTGCGCCATCATACAAACAAGCATATCAATCTCAGCAAAAACAAGAAGTAAATGCATAAATAACACTCCCTAATCCGAATGATGATGAAGAAGGAAAAATGCCGATCGAATGACGCTTCCTCAAGCCCAAGGAAAGCCGAATACTCCTCCTCCTTTGATGATGAAGCTTTCCCCTTGAGATCTAGCCCTTGATCTTCCCAAGCCTCAAGCCAAAACACTCTTCAAAATAATCTCTTCCTTTCTCCTCTTCTTCCCAAGTGCTGGCTTCCAAGGATCCTCCAAAGTCTCTCCTCCCCCAATATATCACTCATCATGCCCCAAAAATAGCCTCCATCCCGAGTGATATACCACTCTCTATGAGTTCAATCTCGGGTGGTATACTCCTCTCTATGAGGACCTCATTCAGGTTGTATACTGGCTCCATGAGATCCTCATAGAGCTCCTCATTGACATTGTTT
Source organism: Dioscorea cayenensis subsp. rotundata (assembly GCF_009730915.1). Taxonomy (NCBI): domain Eukaryota; kingdom Viridiplantae; phylum Streptophyta; class Magnoliopsida; order Dioscoreales; family Dioscoreaceae; genus Dioscorea; species Dioscorea cayenensis. The sequence goes on along the minus strand of NC_052485.1, from coordinate 19,218,127 downwards.
TGGGTATGCAAACTCCACAAATGAACTTGGAATAGTATCTATACTGGCTCAATGAGCACCTCATTGAGCCAGTATGCCTTCAAGAAAAACTTGTTCTCTTCATTGGCTATAGTAATCATCCCGGGCTCTATACTGGGCAACATTGAGGCCGTATGCCGTGATTCAATTCCGGACTCCAAACTCTCTAGGTGCTACAGTGTCACTGCTACAGTGCCTCTACTATAGTACCGTGACCTATTTTACTTCTCTTTTTCGCCCAAATCATATCTTCGTGTCTTCCATGGCGTTCCCATGACCTGCAAAGCAAATAACATATGATTAAGCAAAAAACGGCCATCAATTCCAATGAAAATACATGCTAGAGTAACAAATACATATACTAAAATACATACATTTAGACACTTATCAAATATCCCCACACCTAAGAATTTGCTTGTCCCCAAGAATATACATCATGAAAAACAACGATAATGATAAGTGGCTAAATGTAATACTTCCGGCTCAAATAAATACAAGACTCCACAAGCATTGGAAAATGATAAAAAGATAATGAGTTACAAACATAAAGTGCAACAAAAAGATCTTGTCTCACCTCCTATATGTTTGTGCCATGTGTGTGAAACTTGTATTTCATCTGCCCTGACTTGGTCCAGTCTACTGACTTCAATCAGTATAGATCTATATGCTAATCACTCCACATGCAAGAGTACCCAGTCTTAAAATGCTAAGTGCTACTCCGATGAACAAGAAAGATCCTTCTAAGTCTTGAACTCAAACTAACTCCCCTTTTTTTTCCAAAGCCTCTAGTAGGTAGCCAAAAAGATCACTAGGGTTTTTATTTTCATTTCATTTCATTTTTTTCGAGTCCGACTAACATAGACTACACCAAAAAATCTTTCTGGAGGGTGCACATGCTGCTTAGGCACAAGAGCCACCCAACTACTCGGTTACAGTCTACATAGATGCATTCATGCTTCATTAGCAGAGGAATACTGACAAAGCCGCATTTTTCTCTTTTCATTCTTCTCTTTTTTTTCACATTCATCCTAGATCATGTCTTCAGACTACTCTACATGCCACAAAATTAGGGCTAGCTCAACAAGACTCAGAAGTTCTTAAGAGTTCATCGAAAGAAAGAACTTAGAATTCGAAGGTCGAGTACTCAAAGTTGTGTGTTAAGCAATCAAGAGAGATAGAGTAGTCACGTTGGCTATTCCCAGGGCATCAACACAAGATTCAGTGTACAAGACAATACTAGAGGTGAAACATGATTCAATAGAGTACAACAACAAATATGTAACTCAAATCAATCATTAATCCATGCTATAAGAGTCTTACAATAATGAACAAGCCATCATGGGTAACACTAGCATGCAAACAATAACCCTAATACATATAATACACCTATCCCCCACTTAGTGTTGTACATTGTCCCCAATGTACACTAATCATGAAAAAGATAATAATATGTGCAATGAAAACAATGGATGAGTGTGGAACGAACTTCCCCGGTTAAATCTTGTGCACATGGTGAGAGGTGACCTGAATAAAAGGTGTTGCAAGCTTTTCATGTCGGGTCCGGCTTCCATGGAATGTGGAGAGGCTCACCAAGCTCCCTTAATGCCCTGCAAGGCACAAAGGGGCATCATCATTCCAAATAAAAATTAAGATGACAAAAATAAATGCCAAGGAGTAGTTAAAACACACAAATACTAGATAAAGAGTAACAAAGTTCTACACACGGTTGGTAGGGCATCCCCTTCACAACTTATTACAACCAAACAAACACACTGGCATCAAAAGTGAAGCAAAGAAATAAACTAAATAAGTAAAACAAATGTCCATTCTCAAATGTCCAACTAGTCATCACAAGATGTTGAAGATGTGGTTGTCTTGATGTGCTTCGAAATTGCTCAAAATCTCCAAAGTAAGTTGGTGAAAGGTAGGATCATCAATTGAGAATAGATTCACCAAAAACCATGTGAAAGTAATTCCTTGAATTGTTCATGCATCCCAAATATTTCCAAAATACCCCATTCTATGTGATGAAGTGTGGCACATGGTTTGGTCTTCGAAACTTCACACTTCGCCATATGATGAGCATGCTTAAAGTGGGGTTCTTCGGGGTTGGCATTGTGTTTCTTGGACGTTTGGAGGTAAATTTCTTGACTTGTGGCATTCCTACAACAATAATAATTCAAATAAGAATTAAAGGAATCCAAGAAAATGTAATATGTGGCATGAAAATGGACAAAACATGAATAACTTGAAGTGAATAGGATCCATACGGGCATATGAAGCCCGTATGGGTACTATTCATTTTGAAAGAGTTTCCCCATATCATGAATTCGAAGAAATTTTTACATAAATTCGGGATATTTCAAAAACATGATGATCATACCACAAGATACAAGCTAAAAGCTTGAAATAATCCACACAAAAACTCAAGAAAGCAAGAAGAAAAGAAAAGAAAAAAATCTCATCATGCAAGCTTCATACCAACAAAGATCTTGAAAACACTTGAGTGAAGCATGAAGACAAACACAAGATCAACTTCCCAAGGAGATGTGGAGATGATTTAGAGTAGTATTGAGTGAGATCCAGCCATGGAGAGATAGATCATGGAAGCTAGGGCTCGGTTGGAGAAGAAGAAGAATGAAGAGAAAGACAAGTTGGCAATGTTCACATGAAGAATAAGAGTCTTCACGGCCTCTATGAGGTGCTCATAGAGCCCGCGAGGGGTAGTGTAAAAGTTCTGAATTTTTTTTTGATGGTCTCTATGCGCTCCTCATAGAGCCCGTGAAGGCTAGTTAAAAAGTTCTGGATGGTCTTTGATGGTCTCTATGAGCCCCTCATAAAGCCCGTGAAGCCTAGTTAAAAGTTTATGGAATTTTCTCACAACCTCTATGAGCTGCCCATAGAGGCCGTGAGGCTCTAAAAACTTGGTTTAAAGTTTTGGTTGCTCCTCCAAACACATGGCCATGGTTGCAAAATGATCTAAAATCATCTCTAACATGAAATATTGGTTCAAAGTTTCAATCTAACAGATAAAATTATAGCTCACACAAGTGCAACTCCACAATAAAATTAAGTAAACAACCACATGGAAAATGATCATGATAAACAAAGTGATGAGAGCATGGACTTATTCAAATTAACAACTTCAAGAAAATACAAAAAATAACAATAACATGAACACAAAGATCACACAAACATGAAAATAAACCCCCGAATGCTTGGGTTGCCTTCCAAGAAGCGCTTGTTTAATGTCACGAGCTTGACGTACCTTTTTACTTACCTCATGGGGGCTTGAGTAATTTAAAATTTCCCCCTGTCATCTTTGAATTGTTGTTGTTTCTTCCCTATAAATTCAAGGACATCAATGAATAAACTTCACATTTTTCATGAGTGAGAGAAGGTGGAGATTGTACCTTCTTTTGTTGAGGTGTTGGATGGGAGTGAGTGATACCTTTCTTCTTCTTTTCCCGAACCTTCCTCCAAATTTTTTTCAACATTGAATCTTTCTTTTCTTTCTCTTTGGCATTGGTACACATAACTTTCTCCTTTAGCTTCTTCAAATTGGAACTTGGAGGAGGAGAGTGAGGTTCTCCTTGATCTCCAATTCCTAGCTCTTCCAAGTATTCATCCAATGGGTTTAATCATAGCACCTCCTGCACACAATCAGAAATTAAAAGATCAGTTTCATCAACAAAGTAAAGCATGTCATCATGGTCTAAAGAATGCTTCATGGCCGCCAGTAGAATGTACACTGCTTCTTCCTCACCAACTCTTAATGTTAATTTTCCTCCTTTAAGGTCGATTAGGGCACCGGAGGTAGTAAGTAATGGCTGACCAAGGATTAACGGTGTCTCAACATCTTCATTAATATCCATGATGAAAAAATCCACAGGAAATACAAATTTGTCCACCTGGACAATCACATCTTCTACAATCCCACGAGGCTTCCTTGTTGAACGATCCGCTAATTGTAAAATCATTCTCGTGGGTCGAAGTTCATCAAGACCAAGCTTCACATACATGGTGTAGGGCATAACATTAATGCTTGCCCCCGAGTCCTCTAGGGCATTTTCTTGAACCCCACCCTCAAGTACACATGGAATTATGAAGCTTCCCGGATCTTTCAATTTTTGTGGGAGCTTCTTCTGAAAAATAGCCGAGCAATTTCCCGTGAGTGCAACTGTGCCCTCTTCTTCCAATTTTGTCTTGTTTGTTAGCAATTCCTTCAAAAACTTCGCATACTTGGGCATTTGAGTTAAAGCTTCCACAATCGGGATGTTTATGTGGAGTTGCTTGAAGATGTTAACAAATTTTCTGAATTGAGCATCCTCCTTATCTTGCTTCAATCTGGTCGGATAGGGAATTGGAGGTTTGTATTCAAACGGCTTTGATGAACCCTTTTGTGGACTTTCCTTATCTTCACTTCGCTTGCTTTTCTCAATAACTTTCTCCACTATGTTAGGGTCTTCCACTTCGGCTACCCTAGTCTCCTTGACACTTGGGTCAACTCCGACCCTTGTCTTAACCTGCTTCCCGCTTCTAAGGGCAATGGCCTTTAAGTGCTCTCTTGGGTTCAATTCAGTGTTGCTAAGAAGATTGCCTGAAGGTCGCTCAGAAATTGCTTTAGCAAGCTCCCCCACTTGGTGTTCAATTGATTATACAGAAGCTTGAAGAGTTCTCAAAATGCAGCCTGATAAGTGCTTGTGTGATATGAATGCGAAGCGTTCTTTCCTTATGTTGAGCATTACTTTTCTCGGGTTTTTACACTAATATGTGTGTTTTTATGTTACTTTTATGCAAGTATGGTTGTGAAACCAATTATGAAGGAAAGAAGCCAATGTGGATCACAATGCACCGATTTTGGAGGAAATCTTGCTAAAGTTCAAACGCGAAGATATAAGTCGGGTGCACAACCATTTGGATGGGCACAAGGGTAATCACACTCAAGCACTCCGACTTATGCACATAGAACAAGATTTCCATCAACTTATACATCATTGAAGAAGCAAAGTGATCCACGGCATAAACGTGTGCATGTTTATGTTACCTCGATGAAAAGTGAATTCGGGAGTATTTTTTGGCAGAGTAATGTAGCAAACACTGTACCAGTTACTGTTCACAGCCGGCCGAAAATGACAGTTTCGGAGAATCCGCACGGGCGTGTGGAAATTACCAACGCCCGTGCGGATATTCCACAGGGGCGTGTGGATTCCCGATTCCAGCCCTATTTAAAGCCGATTAAGCCCGATTTCAGCATTCTTTTCTCCATCTTTTCCCCAACTTGAGAGATGGTTTCGGCTAAGGTTTTGAGAGCTATTGGCTAGGGTTTTGGAGATGTTCTACGGCTTTGACATCATCATTCCTTTGGAAGAAGGTTGGTAGGGGAGCTTCCGTCGATGCATATCCTATACCGGACAAGGGAATCCTTGGACGACGAGTACAGGACTTTCCACAAGACCATCGACATGACTATCGAGGGGGTTTCTCTACGGATTCATTGATTTTACATTCTATTTCTTTGATTGTACTTAGCTTCATTTAGAGGTAAACCCTAGTGGGTACTTGGGTATTTGTGAACCCTAGGATGTATTTGTTTCATTGAATCTCTTTATTATGCTTTCAATTAATTGGTGTTTGTTGTGAGTTCCAACCTTGAATACTTGATTGTATGAACATTTCCCCTAGAGTTACACTAGGGTTGGGAGTTCTTGTTGGTAACCTTGTGAGTGAGTGACACAGCACGAGAGTTAGATAAAGCTAGGTTGGAGAGGGTTGAGAGGGTGAGTCGAGAGGTATAGGAGCATCCCCTTTCCCCTCCGACGTGATAGATTCTACCTCCATTCCTTGAGTTCTTTGCGGCCATAATAGAGTGAATGGTCTAAGGGATGACCCTCCGCTGGGGCTTAGTTGCGCGTGCAACGGAGTGAAGCGTTGAGGTGATCTTAGTATCTAGGGCTTAATCGTGGTTAGGGACCTTCCACCTGGACCAAAGGGTTAGGTCTATAATTAGGAAGAGATTTATCACGTGGAATCCCTAGAGCTCATTACAACTCTATTCGAGTGCGAGGTTGAGAGGTTATTTAATCTCTCCTCCGGTACATGTATAGAGTTAGGCATAGTTGACCTTAGATTTGGGACTATGTATTTAAGGATTTCCACAACTCACCATTGCATTGATTAGGAAGCATAATAGAGGGTTCTTGCACTTAAACGATTGTCCTAGGCGGAGCATTATCCGAGTACCCCATCTTTATCAATTGCCTTATCTCCTCCTTTACTCATGCTCTCTTACTTATTGTTTTTACTTTTGAGAATTGAATCATTATCACACTTATCACTACTGATCTTTCACATAGCTAAGAAGTGGATTAAGTATTTTTATTTCCTACTCCCTGTGGATTCAATACCCGCGCATCCGGGATTATTACTTCAACAAACCCATGCACTTGCGGGATATACGCAACGGGATGTTGTCATAGCTTATCTCACTAAACTGCCCGACATGTTGAGCAAGCTGAGCGTTCATCTTCCTGAACTGGGAATCCATACTGCTGGTTATGCTATTAAACCTTGATTTAGTGTTGATCATGAACTTGGTAAGCACATCTTAAGTAGTGAACCTCTTCTCTAGCACTAGTTGTTGCATTTGGGGACCTTGTGAATGTGGTGCAGCTTTTTGTTGTTGCCCCTGATTATAAGTCGAGCTGTAAGGATTTCCTTGTGGCTTTTATCCCCCAATATAATCAACATTCTCAATTGGGGAGACGGAGGAACTAGCAATAGGACATTGGGCAACTCCATGTCCTCCACCACAGGTGCTAAAGCTCATCACCGACTTTGACTTCGAGCTACTACCCATGAGCATATCTAGCTTCCGAGACAATACATCTACCTTCGCGGCAAGAGCATCATTAGCACTGACTTCATAAATTCAGACCGCTTTTTGTGGTGCACCTCTTGACGGCCAATGAGACTCATTGTTTCCCATTGATTGAAGGAGTTGCTCGGCCTCATCGGGGTACTTGTTACTAAGAGATCCACCCACTGAGGCATCAATTAATTGACAAGTTGTATAATTCAACCCGTTGTAGATGATCTGAACCCACATCCAAGAAGCAATGCCGTGATGGGGGCATCTTTGAAGGAGATCCTTAAATCTTTCATAAGCTTCAAATAGAGTCTCCGATTCTCCTTGTTTGAAGGCTGAAATTTCTTGCCTTAGTTTCGCCGCTTTGCTTGGAGGAAAATACCTTCCCAAGAATTTTTAACCATATATTTCCATGTTTTGATCAATCTCGGTGATAAGGATGTCAGCCACCGGTATGCCCCATCTCTCAAACCAAATGGGAAAAGTCAAAGCCAGATCGCATCATCTGTCACTCCTTTTATCCTGAAAGTGGAACAAATTTGGAAAAAATGGCAAGATGATCATGAACATCCTCATTCGCAAGACCATTAAATTGGACTGAATTCTGGGTCATGCCGATGGTGCTTGCCTTGATTTCAAAACTGTTTGTTGTAATGGATGGTTCTTGAACACTGAATTCTTCACCCGTGAACTGCGGCCTTTCATATTCGGATAAGGTACGTCTTTCTTCGGCCATGATTACAGATTCTCTGTCCTCAATCTCAATGCTTCTTTGACTAGTGCTTTCACCCACTTCTCTAAGTCTTCGACGCAAAGTTCTCTCAATTTCATTGTCTTGTGCAACTAAATTTGATGGATTTGCACATGTCATGCACAGTACCTTGCAAAGTCAATAAAGAAAGACAAAGTTAAGCTCAAAAAGAAATAAAACAAAAGAAAAGAAGAAGTAAAAGAAAAGACAAATGGTTAAAGGAATAAGCTAGAAGTTTCCTAGAATTCCTTAATGTCCCAAGCAACGGCGCCAATAACTTGATTGATCACCCGCAAGTGTACGGGGTCGCCAAGTAATACCTTGTGCAAAAGCCCAAGGATCGTATTCCATGGGGCTAAGGAGCGCCTATTACTCTTCCATCACTCACTTTCTAACCTTACAACTCAAGCATGGTATACTACTCTAATACGAGCAAGAATGTAAATAAAACACAGTTATAGTAATTCCAAGGCAAGCAAGAAAATCACAAGAGCAATGATGCTAAGAATAGGCCTAGGGATGAGGATTCCCAAGAGGGGTCATCATGATATAAGGATGCATAAAAATAAATGGCAAGGGTGATTTAGACCGATGGACCTCAAAATTAGTTCAACCCCAATTTCTCGGCCGCTAAACCTTGATCACATACAAATGATGACAAGGATCTCTCCTTTGTCCCATGAACCACCCAATACTGCACCTCGTGGGTTATGTCCCGCCCCTCTATCATGCACATCACCCAAAATGTTTTAACTCTGAGCGGTTACATGCCTCTGACACTCCACATGCCGGTGCATATGTCGATCAGCCCCAGTCTCCATGCAAGACTAGTGATGTAAGGACCAAGGAATATGGTCGTTAGTCTGGGGTCCTGGGAATGATGATGTAGGTGGAAGGCCAGGGCATGTCTGATGTGGATCGTCTCCTGAGCCATCATTCTCTAGAGGAAGTATACATCTCGGAGATTGATGACCCCCATGCTTCTCCTTTGCTAGTCAGCATCCGTGATAAAATGGCATGGAGGTCACTAAATGCTGCTCATCCCAAGGCAATCTTCGAGGTACCATATATATAAGTCTGGCAGCCCCAAAGTATCTTTGTTCATAACTGATTTAGGCTCAGGTAGACCAGCAAGTTGACATGGAGTTGGGAGTAAGACTCAGTGTGAGTATAGTACATGTCGACTAGAACCATCGCCACAAAGAAATTTGTGACTACATCAGGTACTCTGCCACAAATAACTAGAAGCTGCTAATCTCATGGTGGCTGAGGCTAATGATCATCCGATCCAACTCGAAGGAGCTCATCACCTCCAATGTAAGTTTCTAGTATGCTAGCTCATTGATGCCAAAAAAATGCTCCCAAACTTGTACATAAAAAACAAGATCTCATACCTCATTAGTGAGACCTATCCTTTCCAGTATCAACCAATCTATCACTTGCCCCTCAAAAAAATGGTTTTCCACGAACCCCTGATATTGCGCTTTGTGATGTGGATCTCCAAAACGGAGTACCTCTAGCTGAGAAGACTCGTCAGTCTTCTTCTTTTCCTCAGCCTCGCTCTGTGGATGGGTGGTTGTCATCTCCTAACTCATATCCTACAATTCATGAAAAATAGGATAAATCAATTAATAGAATATGATAAATGGCATAGAGAAATAAATAACGGGTGTGTAATAGCCATACCACAATCATTATAGAGCCATAACGGTCTTAACGCGTCGGGGATCTCGGCCATGTTGTACCTCTGGTAAGGGACAAAGGATGTACAGCCCCCAATATCTCTATCAGTAGCCCTACTATGCACTTATTTTGGGTCACAATGAGCTCACAATGGCCATTGTATATCAATTGTGTTCTAAAATAAGGAAACGGCCTGCTGACAATGAGCAGAGCTCATTGCCAACTATTGCCAAGGCAGGATGAGCGGGAGAAATCTCACAATGTGCATGCAACATCCGTTGTGGCTCATCTACACCTAGTTATGAAATTTTTACCACAACGGTCTCTACAACGGCCATTTTTCATCACGAAATGCCTATTGTGGAGCCTGATTGTGGTGAAATTTTTTCATACATCACTGTTTTATATTGAAATTCCCATGAAAACTTTCACCACAAAGTTCTAAGCTATTTCAGGCCATTTATTCATAGTAAAAACATATTTTAAAGGAATTTAGAAATTTCTTACAAAATTGGCCCAAAGGAAAGAAAAATCCAAGAAATCAAGTGCCAAACTCACAGAAAACTGCAGCAAAGCTCTCAAAAGAATTGTACGAAGTGATGGCATGAGGTCTCTGATGAAGTGGAAGAGAAAAGAGATATTGTTGAGTGAGAAAGCCCAAAGTACAGCTAATGGCATCCTATACCCTTCTATAATAGCCTTCACAATGGGTGAACAATGGCCATTATTGATCATTTCAGTTCCCTAGCGCATAATGGCGGTTATGGAATCCTTACAAGATCGTTGTCAACTCGGTGAGGGCTTAAAGTTTCTAGGTGTTGATCATGATCATTTTAGGGTGCGTTGTGGTGATAAGTGCCTCACAATGGGTGTGGTAAAGCAGTGCTAATGCTCCTAAAAAATCTAGAGAATAGGCACCCTCTAAAGAAGAGCAGTTATGGGTCATCATGGCCATGAAAATGACCGTGGTGAGCCTGTGATAGACATACTCAAATTACTCAAAAAACTTAACTCTCTTCCTGAGCATCACAATATGTCTATAATGCCAGTTGTGATGTAAATAGTGAATAAGTATGGATTCTCCCTATACAAAATGGCATGAAAACAATTCTTAATCTTGAAAATTGACTCCTCTGACAAATTCCATGAATAAAAGCCAATAAATATGACTCAATTCCACACCATTCAATCAAATATCACTCTTTATTTAAAAATAAAATAACAAACACTAAAACTGAAACTAAAAGAGCTATAAACTATAAAAAACAACTTAGGTTGGCTCCCAAGAAGCGCTTGCTTTATATCTGGAGCTTGATGTATCTACTCTTACCTCAAGAAGGCTTCATCTTGCTTAGAGTGAGTAAAAGAGAATGCATCATCATTACTTGCCTTTGGAACAATGGAGTTGTTTACCTCAATAAGACATTCATCTTTGGGTTCTATTTTCCTGCATACCTTCGTAGTTGTTGTGGTTCTCTCCTCTTGTTAACTTGTTTAGGAGGTGAACATGATGGTTGTGTTGAATCTTCAATTAGCTTTTCCTCGAAGTATTCTTGAAAAGGGTTCACCTTAAATATATCCTGGACAAAATCAGAATTAGACAAGTTAAGTTCATGTGCAAAATAACATTCATCATCTTGATCCATGGAATGCTTCATGGCACTTAGGACTTTGTACACCACTTCTTCCTCCCCAACCTTCGGGGTCATCTTTCCATCTCTCAAATTGATGGGAGCCCTAGATGTGTTTAGAAGAGGTCTTCCAAGAATGAGCGGGGTCTCTACATTCTCATCTATGTCTAAGATCACAAAATCCAAGGGGAATACAAGCTTTCAAAGGTCAAAACAACATCTTCCACATTCCACCGTGGTCATCTTACTGATCTATCAGCCAACTACAAAGTTATTTTGGTTGGCTTCAACTCTCCCAATCAAAGTTTCAGATAAATAGTATACAGCATCATGTTGATACTAGCCCCGGAATTGACTAGTGCATGTTACTTCACACCTTCACCTAATAAAAATGGAATCACAAAACTCCTAGGATCTCTCAGCTTCTTAAGTACCTTTCTGTCCAGAATGGCAGAGCAATTTCCATTAAGAGCCACCATACCCACCTCTTCCGGTTTTCTTTTGTTGGTGAGCAAGTCCTTTAAAACTTTGCATATTTCGGTTTTTGGGACAAGGCTTCAACAATTGGAATATTAATGTGGAGTTTCTTAAAGATACTCATAAACTTCTTAAACTAAACATCCTCCTTGTCAGTCTTCAAATTGGAAGGATACTAAACTTAGGGTCTGTATTCCTTAACTGTTGGTTAAACTGGAGATGGGTTGGCTGGCTCTCTTCTATTCCTCTGATCACTCTCCTCAACAGGTTCCTCTATAGCACTAGGGTCTTCCTGTACAACTGCCTTCTTTGTCTCAGTACTTGGACCCCAAGCAGCCTTTGCCTCAATGGATTTGCCACTACAAAGTGATATTGCCTTCATGTGCTCCCTCAAGTTAGCTTCAGGGTTGCTTGGGAGACTACCTTGAGGCCTCTTAGCATTGGCTCTGGCCAACTGCCCAACCTAGTTCTGCAAGTTCTTAATTGATGCTTGGATGTTTCTCAATGTAGCACCAAACTCATCCATCGTGGAATCATTGATTGTCATGTACTTAGCCAACACGTCTTCTATGGAAAATTTATTATTCAAGTGGTGCTACTATGGCTAATATCGATAATTCTGTTACTGGGGAGGGAGGCTCTACTACTGACCCTGACTCCAAGAAAAGTTATGATGACTCCTCCACCATAGGTTCTAGGTATTGCTGTATGGATTGTTCTGATATTTTTTACCTCCTCCAATATAATCAATCTATTCCACAAGAGTAGTAGCTGAACTCATAATCAGACATTGAGCTGCCCCATATCCTCCTCCATAATTGGGCTCATCTTAAATATTGAATAGATTTGCAGAAATTTTGAGAGATGGGCATTTGGGTCTTCATCTGCTAGGTCATCAAACTGACAAGAGTTCTGAATCATCCTAATGGTGCTAGCCTTGATATCAAAGTTTTTTTTTGCAACTGTTGGGGCTTGGATGCTGAACTTCTCTCTTGTAAACTATGATCATTTATACTCAAAAAGTGTTCTCCTAGGCTTAGCTATGATAGCATACTTTGTATCCTCAAAAATCAATTTCTTCTTCCATGATTGGATCCGCAAGTATACAGGTTATCACGTAATACCTCTCATACACGAACAAGAGGATCATATTCCATGGGTTCCCAAGAGCTGCTATTACTTTCCCCTAGATGGCACTGTCTAAACTAAAGCTAAAGCTAGAAGGATGCTAAAATTACAGAGGCAATGGTGATTGGGCCAAGAGACATCCAACAGTAGGTTACTTGGATAGTCAAGGCGATAACCCCTAATCCCATATAAGTATTTGGTCGGAATTGCTTCTGCCCAAGTCCTCTTATGATTTCATTAAGTGTTAGGATATCTCTAATTAAGGCCAATACTCAACTAGGTACAACCCTAATGGTTGGAGGGGTACGAAATACCCGATGGTCATGATGTATTCATACATGAATCCCTTCTAAGCCAAGTGTGTCTAATACTAGGGCAATGGTCATGCAACCTAGTATAACCTAGAAATTGATACATAGAGTTCTCATGCATGCTAATACATCAAAGATCACAAGACTTAAACCACAAATCACACAAATGTCATAAATGTAAACTAAAGCATCCATACAAGGAAGTTCATCCGAAGGTTCACAGTATGCAGGTGACTTTGGGAGTCTAGTTCATCATCAACAAAGGAGAAAGCATAGAAAACAAGAAATACAAGACAAATCTCAAAGCAAACTCCCCTAAGATGAAGACTAGAAGGTGGTGATGAGAATCCACCAGATCAACACCGACGAATTCCTAGATGTGCTCCTTGATAGCTCCCCTCTTCTCCTATTGATCTTGCTCTTTAAATTTTCCTCTCCAGCCACTTGAAAACCCTAGATCTAATATTGGTGGAGAATGGTGGCCAAAAGTCCCTTTGGATGATGCCCTAAGACCTCTTTTAAAGAAGATCACAGGATGGGTTGTAGGCTGCTTCACGGTCAATATACTGCCTGTGAGGATGCTAAGACAACGGTCCGAAAATGTCAATAAGTTACTACAGTACTGCTACAGTGAATTACTGCTGTATTGCTACTTTCTGAATTGCTTGTGGTCATCTTCACTGCCTTGAGGTTGCCCATAAAGATTCCCAGACTTAGAATTTTCACCAAGTCTTCATGCTTTTAGGATGCTACAGTGATGAATAAATGGCCAGAGACCAAAGTTGTTAGTATCATCGTGTTTATAAATAATTTATTCTTTGTCAGTAAGGAAGCTTTTCAATTTGAATCATTCACACACACAATTAACACTTTAAATAGTCATACTTATACTTATCCAATGAATATTATTGTAGTCTACTTGTTGATATATTCGATATACTCTCTAGAATGTGCATTTTTGAAAGCTTGAGATTGAGCACTTATCTTTCTTATCACCTTTTTGTTTGAGGACAAACAAAAACTTAAGTGGGGAGTTATTTGATAAGTGTATTTTGTACATAATTGATCTATATTGTTTAGCACTTAATTGACTATTTTAGGCTTTGTTTTTACAGATATTGGTACTTATTTGTTCGCTTCGTATCACAGGTTAAATGGAGCATGTCAAGAGCAAAGGGAACCAATTCTAGAGTAATTTGGTGCTTGAATCAGCAAATAGTGAAATATACGGTGATGGTACATCACGTTTCAAAAGGGATTTCTCCCGAGAGTTACACGGGTAAGGTACACACCCGTGTACCTAACCTTGTTACGGTCAGGTCTAAGCAGTATAAATAGAAATTGTGAAGAGGTTTTAGGGCATCCAAGTTTTGGCCAATTTTTGGGAGAAAAGTTCTAGAGCTCTTTGGCTATGGTTAAAGAAGGACTTGAATTATTGAAGAGGGAGTTTGAAGGAGTCACTGGAGTGATGATCCATTAGAGACGATAGCGGCTCATATCATATCCAACCACACGATATTGAGAAAGCAGGTTTTCCATTACATGTTTAGGGCTTTAGGGATTAAGTCTAATCTTGTATTGATGAACATGAGCCACATGGAGGGCTAACTTCCTTGGGTGCCCAAATTGATATAGCTTGGGAATTGTTTTTATCTTTAGATTTCTTTTTAATATAGAACTACCTTTTGCTTTTGGATTCAACCTTGTTTTATTTGTTGGACTTGCATATCGAAAAGTGGCACTTCCGTATTGTTATTACTTGTGTATTGAGAGATCCTTGCGATTAGAACACACTTGGTTGAATAGGTATCACCAATGTTCGATAGAGATAGTATGGGCCATGTACCTTTCAATTGGAATTTCAGCATTTAAACCCTGATTCTTGACATGGAAACCCTAGAACTCATCACAATCATGCTAGGGTAGGAATAGGAGAGATTCACTTCAAGCCTTAGCATAGGATTAGACACTAAGGAATCTTGAGAGAATACTTGGTGTATTTTTTGTTTCCTTTATTCCGACTAGCTAACTTTTATTTTACTCTAAATTGCAATCTCCTTAATCTTTATCATCCCAAGTGAAATCAATCCAGGCACTGTCTTCATTTATTGATTTAAATACTTATTCTCCTTTTCTTAAGTCCTTTACTTGTTTTTATTATTTTTTTGGATTAATCTCAAACCTTGTTTTAGTTAGCTAATGAAGATAGGGTTACTACTAGTACTATCTAATCTCTATGGATTCGACCTTGCTTTCCATGTATTACTTCGATTGACGTATCCGCTTGCGTGCATCTACTTTACGTCAATCACAAGTATCAATCAATGAACAATAACAATCCCAAGAAAAAATAATAGAAAAAGGATTCCTAAACTAACTCACTCCAATAGGTTACCGATGGTTGAAGTTGAGAAAATCCCAAGATCATCAAAGAGAACTCCGAATCTCTTCACATGCTCTCCACTATAAAGGCACTATGTATCCTTCTTGGGAAAACACCAAAATTTGCTGAATTAATGATAAAACTCGTCACTAGCTACTTAGGTCTCCAGAAATCCAGTCTTCTCTCCCAAATTTGGCAAAAGAATCCCCTTTCAAATTGTAAAACCTAAGGACATTTATAACCTGAGTATGACACGTCCTTACCATGCCCATTGTAAAGTCTATGGTGAGTAAATTTTGTTACTTGGGTCGCAAGTCGCGTCCTAGCTTGGTATATCTTGAAGTTGTATGGATTGGGCACATGTATTATGATATACAACGGCCATTGTGGAGCTCGTTTTGACTTATGTGTTATTTTGTGTGGCTCCACGCTGGGAAGGCTTGGCTACGGTCATGATAGAAATGGACAATGGCTATGGTTAGATGTCACCATGGTCGTTGTGAGCCGTGATGGTGCTTTGGTTTAGCAAATTGATCTGTTCTGCTTTGAAACACCTCCATATTCACTTCTTTAGCCCTAAAATTAAATAAAAGCTCATGGTGAACAAAAGAATGAAATTATGTATTAGTTTGGTGCTAAACATGTAAAATCTCATGATAAATGTAGTATAAATGACATGTAAAGTATGTTTTTTCATACATTTATGAATTTCACGGTGCATTGTTAAGCTCACTGTTACCAATTTCTTCACTTTCCATTTCTAACTTCCCTAAAAATAGGTTAAATAACTATTTAAAAGAATTTAATGTAATAACACATTATAATAACATCAGAAAAAATATAACTATCCAAATAGGTTAACATTCACACTATATAAAAAAATAAAATGAAGCAATAAAGTATAACATCAACAAGAAACATAGTAGTCGACTAATGATTCAAAACTAGGGCTTCTTATAATGTAAAACATCAATATAAAATAAAGTAACATGTCAAATTCACAAGCACAAAGTAAATCCACTACAAGTTCTCGCATAACAAAAGTTACAACTAATATTTCATTCTTCCCACACTAGTTACCTCACCTATGGCTAATAATCATTCCACATTTCTTGCACAAAGTTATCTCTCTTTTCAATCCACTCATAATTTGACTCAATAGTCCCAACTAATGGTTTTTTTTTCCTTTTGGTACCTCGTCATATGCGAGTGGATCTTATTCCATACGGTCTACTGCCATGTTAATGAGAATGAAGTTAAGTAATAGACAGTATGCTAAAATTATTCACTTTGGGTTCTTATGGGGTAAAAGGAAGGACTCCTTAGTATACCCCCATCATTTATACAAAAGCCTAAAACATCTCTACATGACATTTCTTGCTTGAGAGTTCTTGTAATTAAAAAACTCTTCACAATTTTTAGGTTGCACGTTAGTAAGCTGTCCATTCTTGAATATGGTACCGCCACCCTCTGTACAGAGCAAGAAAACCTTCCCCATTTGTGTAACCACCGTCAATAAGATAATATGAGCCTATAAAAGTTATAGCTGATTCTATATTAAGATTTTCAAAAAATTTTAATAACTAACAACACATAACAAAGATTGATTATTTACATATCAATTTGGATTTTTAAACCATTTTTCCTAATTATTACATCATGCAATACCCTAGAATCTCAAGCCAATCCTTCCTATCATGCTAGTACATAGATAAAGAACATACCTTTGGTACAAAGTGTTAACACATTAGTTGCAAGTCCATCATTCCTTGTTTGATATCTGGGTCTATCTGCTACATTTAGTGGTATTATGATATAGGTACTAGCTAAGGCATCTAAACATCCCTACAAGATTATTGGCAAATTGTAATTTCATTAACCTAAGTGTAATTAGAAAACATGTAAGTTTAAATTTTCTCATTTCTCAAATAAAATATACCTTGAACCACTTCCATTTGTTGTTGCTGCTATTTTTTGGAACTAGCTGTGGCTTGACAAATAATTCATCTTACAACCTTAAAACATCAGCTAAGACCCTATATATCTACTAAATGTTTAACTCGACCTAAAGAATCTTATTCAGATAATCCTATTCTTTGTGTTATGTGCTAGTACTTAAAAAAAAAAATAACTTGCTCCTTAACTATTACTCTACCGAGCTGCACCAAACCTCTGTGTACCTTAAGGATGTTACATAGATGTGCAAATATGTTTGTACACATTCTTAATTACGTCTTTTCATAACTCATATCTTGCCGAACTTCTCTCATTTATACCCCTCCTCTCACTATCCTTCCTAAAGATCGAAGTGAAGAAAAAGAAACTAACAGCATATGTTGTCATCATGTTCAAATAAATTCTCCAAGAAAGAAGAAAGTATATAATATGTTGATGGTTCATTGCCAAATTTGTACTAAAATAAAAATAAAGATTTCAAGTAACTAAGAGCCGAAGACGCCATAAAGATTACCTAATGGAGTCTAGATTAGTATGATTCATAAGCAAGATATTTTTGAGAAAAAACATATAAAATAATATAAAAATGGAAGCAATGAATTTTAACTTAAGTCACCAAAATTTCAAAGACTATTTTGAAATTTGATATTGCCTAAACAAAGAGGAATAAAGAATGCAATTAACCATTAATACTCATGACTAACAAAATCTTCAATATAAAATACTCATCTATAATGAAAGATATATATATATATATATATAGATATATATATCTACTAATATATAAATCCCCAGTGTGATCTTATAACTAATATACTACTCTAAATGACTCATCACCAAAATATATATGTATGTATGTATCAAAGATATATATATATATATATATATATATATATATCAATTGCAAACCTAATTAAATCATCTAGTTATTTCAGCAATTGAAAGAAATATATTGTTAAAAGACTTTTAATCTCAACAATACATACCTCTCTTACGTACATGAGCCCTCAACTAATATCAATCTTGAAGAAAGGCGAGCAACCCTCGGAATCTAGAAATCTTAGAGAGACAGAAAGGAAGGAGGACAAGGTGAGGAAAGGAGGGGGAGAGGGATTTAAAGAGAAGGAGCACGTGGCGGAGGAAAAAGAGAAAGAGTTGTGACTATGGTGGGATGTGAGGAGAGAGTGAAGTATGTGTGGTTGTGGTCAGGATGTGAGGAGAAGGTGAAGAAGTTAGGGTTGTGAAATCTTTGATTGGGTTGTGGTTAGGCATTGTTGTAATTTTTAATTTAAATTGGGACAAAATTGTTTTTAAATTATGTTTTCCCTATGTTAAAAAGTTGTACCATGGTTTTAGTAGGACAAAATTTTTAGCTACTTGGGTTGTACTCAAACAACCTCTTGTATTATACTCCTACCACATTTGCAAATCAAACAATATTCAAGAAAAGTTGTGTTGTACTATCCCTCATTTTATTTTTATTTTTTTTTCTTATGTAATGCACCCCTTTTTTTTATAAAAAAGGAACTCACAAAGAGCTAATAAACTACAAAGAAAAGGTGATTACAAAGCAACAAGCAGTAGAAAACAACCATCACATCAAACAAAACTAAAAAACTTAAAAGAGTAGTCCAAATTGCATTGTAGTGTCTTTGACCAATCTGGGGAGATTAAGACTAGCATGAAACAAGGAAAGACCGGAATTAGTTCTACCATAGTTGGCAAGTAAGTCCACCAAAACATTCATGTCCCAGTGAAGGTAATCTAGCTCAATATCCTGGCTTCTGAGGAGGAGGTCTTTAACAACGTTAAGATCTTCACTTAAACTTTTGTTGTTACAATTGATTCCTTTGATCAAGTCTACACAGCAATACAATCTATGAAAAGTTGATGCGCCTCAAGGACCTGATTTTGCACTGTTCTAGAGCCAACTTGATGGCGACAAGCTCAGCTTCAAGGCTAGAATTATTTGTGTCACTCATTGCTCCTACAAGAATGATTTTCTCTTTGCCTCCAAGGATAATGAAACCTAGTCCACAAAATAAATCCTGATTAAGCTAAGATGCATCAGTTAGGATAGAGATATGGACATTGGAACAAGAGTTAGTAAGCAACTTCTTATAATTCCTTTCAACTCTGTTGACTTGCTTAAAGACCTCATTGAGAACATATTCGAAAATCTGATTGGCAATGAGACTTTTTGAGTTGAAAACTATATAACATATGTTCTTCCAGATCAACCAGGCACATGAGGCAATAATCCCTTTAACGAATTGATTATCCCATTTAGAATTCCAATAATAAACAATCAAATGACCATCCATCAAAAGAATGTTGTCTAAGATAGAAATACCAGCAAATTCTTCAATCAAGGCCCAGCAATGTCTAATTACACGACAATTATGGTAAATATGAGTAATTGATTCCTTTTTCATATTACAAATGGGACAGAGAAACTAAGGGCCAACGTTCAAGGAATATAAGAATTCAAATGTAGGAATTCTACCATGTAGTAACCTCTACGTGAAAGTTTTAACTCGTGGTGCTACTGGAATTTTTCAAATACTATGCCAACCGCTCCAATAATCAACCATGGGACTTTGATTCAAAAAGTTATAAATATCAGAGGAAATTTTGCAGAAGAACTAGAAAGAGCCCAAGTCTAGTGGTTATTAGAATCATGATAAAAACCCAAATTAGAAGCAAAGTTCCCGTCCAAATCCTTACTAAAATAAAAAGTGAGATTTTCCAAACACTGAAGTCCTTAAGGGAAAGATCCATATTAATAAAGGTAGGCCAACAATTGATGGGGATATTGAAAAGCCAAGGATCATCTTTAAATCTGGTGGTATTTGGGTTACAAACATTAACCCGAAAATTTGCTATCAAATTCAAGCAGTTTTGTGAAGCATTCTAAAAAACCAAGAGGCCTTGTAGTGAGTAGAAGGATTTCAAATATCTAAGTTACCATATTTATGATTCACAATTTGAATCCACAGTTTATCATCTTTGTTAAGGACCTTAAGGACATTCTTTGCCATAAGGACAGACTTAGAGTGCGTTAAATTTTTTATTCCCAAACCTCCCTCATGGTTTGAAATGTAGTAGTGTTCCAGCCAATATAATAAATACCGCTACTATTGCCAATATAATGTAATGCACCCTTAGATTCAATTTCCTTTCTCTAGTACTTTGAATATGCACTATTGCAAGCTCAGTTTATTCCCACATCACCTAATTGAAAAAGATTCCATGTGCATATATGTGGGACGGTAACACCACTCTATGAGACGTGTCTTTTGGGGTTGTGGGCCCCCACTGTATGCATCATTAATGCTTTCATTGAGAGCAGGTGATATGGGACTAGGCAAGGGGTTGATCAGCGGAGGGTTTTGACCAGCAGAGAAAATGATTTGGAAAATCTTGAGTGAAGTGTCGTTGATTGAAGTGTAGTTGACCCGATGAGAATGTCGGGTCTAATTAGAGTACCAATGTTACAAGCCTTACTTAGTCCCACATTGTCTAATTGAAGAGAGTCAATGTGCATATAGGTGGGGGGAAACCCTACTCAATCATGTTAGTCTTTTGAGGATGTGGGTTTTCTAGTGTATGCAAATCGCTCACTTTTGTTTCCTAATTGCTCTATTCAAACAATAACCACTCACACTTCTTTTTTAGTCGCTTGGATTTGATTTTTAATCAACCCCAAATTTTTCACTCCTCAATGTTTACTATGAGTCACTTCCGTGATATTCAACGTGAGATGGGCCTTCCACAAGTCTAGGTTTCTCATATTTTGTGAGTTCAGTAAAAAAACCTGTTTGGATTAGCTTATAAATTTTTTTTTAAAAAAATTTTATGAAATGATTTTTTTAAGAATTGCTTTATTTCTTAAGTTAAGTTGTTTATATTTGAAATCTTAATTGAAATAAACTTTTATTTGCATGAAGTACTAAATTAATTTTTTGTTAACAATAATAGCTAAATAACTACGACAGCTATAACAACACCAATAATAATAATAATAATTATTATTATTATTATTATTATTATTATTATTATTATTATTATTATTATTATTATTACGGAGAGTACCAAAAAATCCCTGGAAAGTTTGGATAATCCCACTTAATCCCCCAAAGTATTGAGTTTCCTCACAAGTCCCTCCTTTTTCTTTTATTTACTTTTCAGCCCATTAGCAATTGACGGAGAAAATGGAGGTGTTAAAATCGCTGTGAAATTATGCCAATGCCCCTGAGAGAAAATGTTTGAGAAGTATTAATTGCCCATCAATTAAACCGGCTGAAATGACAATTTTCACCCCAATTTTCTTTGGGAACCGTTGGCGAGGACGACGCGTTGAGTCGTTGGATTCCAGATGAAACCAAAGTTTGGATATTATTATTATTATTATTATTATTATTATTATTATTATTATTATTATTATTATTATTATTTTGTTAAAAATTGAATTTGAAACTTTGTTTTTTTTTTATTTTAAAGATAATATATTTAAAATTTATTATTTTTTAAATTTATAGTATTTTAATTTTAATTAATGATTAAGATGGTTTTAAATAATATTAATTATTATTTTATAAATAATTAATGGAATTGTTTTTAAGTTGGTTAATAAAACTTATTTTATTTTGTAAGATAATTCCAATTTCGTAATGACAACAAAAAATCATTTCATACAAATTTAAAAAAATTAGAATTATAAAAAATCATTTAAATTCGAATTAATAATTAATGAAAATCTTAATGATTAATTCCAATTTCTTTGCTATATTCTTGTCATGCTATCTTGATTTTTTTTTGTTGTAATTTTTTATTAATGAAATTATGATTTATTCAACTTCATAAAAATAATTCATTGCATATCTAATTAGACCGTTATTCATTAAAAAAAATTCCAAAAACATATTATGTTTTTCTACAATTTTGAAGAATTATTGAATTTGTAATTTGGTTTTATTTTTTTATAATTTTGAAAAATTGGTCCATGTAATATATATACATGTTTACTAATTGTTTAAATTAAACTTTTCTTAATTATAATGGTGTTATATACATGATGGAGGAGACAACGGTTGACTTAAACGCCGAACCTAAGATAAATCTATAGGGCTCTAACATCAGTACATAATATTGTTGTTTGTAACACAAAGGAAACATAAATAATACACACCAAACGAACGTAACACAAAGGAAACATAAATAATACACACCAAACGAACGTAACACAAAGGAAACATAAATAATACACACCAAACGAACGTAACACAAAGGAAACATACTCAATCTACAGTAAACAGAAATAATACACACCAAACAGAAATAATATATACACAGGAAACAAAACTACTAAACATTCAATAGTAATAATATGCACGAAATGAAATTACTACACACAAGATGAAAACAATATACAAGAAAAATAATTAATACACAGGTACATAGTCAACTACATAGCAATTTCAAAACATACACAGTTCGTGGCATTTTAAGTGTGCACATGAAAGAGTGCACCATTGTCCTGATCATTTCGTTCTATGAGATGATGGACAATGTGAAAAAACTGTGATTGGGATAGTTTCATAAAGGCAACGTCTATATGCCTGCTATTGAAATCACTCAAAGGAAAATAGGGAAGTGTGTCATCTTTTTGTACGAAATGTTTGCTAATTTTGTGTAATGAGTTGTTTCATGTGTATTGTAATAGTTTCATGTGTAGAATACCTAATATCTGTGTAATATATAAGCTTCCTGTGTATATTCCTAGCATCCTGTGTAGAATCCTTGCTTCTTGTGTATAAAATGTAATTAATGTGTAGTGTTTCATTTTTATGTGTATATTATAGATTAACTGTGTATGACATGCTGACGGCATTGTATTTGTTGTGTGTTAGATTACTTTGTAGTTCTTCGAACTTGTGTCAGCTAGCGACAAAGAGAATTGTTGACGGTTAGAAGATTGACAACAAAAAAGAAGCTACTGCAAACGACGAAGCCGTTTCAAAATAGTAATAATGTTGATGTATTCCGTATTCATGTGAACAATAACATTTTCATAACTTTAGTTTCCAAATATGTACTTGTGTTTTTTTGTTCTTTTTGAATGAAAACATTGTGTATATAGTAAATTACAAAATCGGCCTTAAATAAGAAATGTACACTAAAAATAATGTAAATCAACATAATTTACTAAACAGGAAAAGTTAAAGATACATAGGAAACGTAAATAATACACACCAACATGACACAACACATATGAAACAGATATAATACACAGCAAACCGAAGCACACCATAGGAAGCCGTTTTTCTACACATGAAACAAAAATAATACATAGTACTCCGAATATATACATAGGAAACAAATTTAATACACAAGCTACACAACAACAACAACAAACATAGTTCATGCTTATATTAGACAAAAACTAAACATGGCAACAATAATAACAAATAAATTACGTTACAGTTATGGATAGAATGTTCAGTCCACTATGACTGCATTACATGACCTACGAGTATGTCCAGCTTAATGGCACCGAGTATAATGTAAATAGCAGACATCGAAAGCTTGTGACTCGATTCTCTTCCTTCCCCATCCAAGCACGCTTGTACGGTAGACGAACACCGTGGTCATGCAATATGCCTTTCGATATGTCAACAGCTCTATACAATAGTGTTTCTTTTAATTTATGCATGACACATTCGGAAACACACTTCTTGCTTGCTTTTGGATGTGTTGTCATACCAATTCCTCCACCACATATGTAAGTTGCTTGCATTTTCTTCAGCAGGAACGTGTCATGAGTTCCCTCTTTAGAAGCATGCACTCACCATTGGCATTCCGGAGCAGCGTCACCCGGATTTTGTCATTTTTTATAAATGTAAAGTCAAAATTTTTCCTTATAGATAATGCTTCGCAGGCAATCTTTAAAGTGGTCTGCATTCTCAAACCATTGGCCTACTTTTAAAGTAGAACCATCATGTTTATAGGTACACCCGGTAATACTGAGTGCCCAGAAGAATTATGTTGGGAGATAAAACTATCTCCATTGGGGTTCATGTTTTCTGACAAGGACTCTCTGAGTTGAAAAAAAATACACACGAATCAAATATTATACATAGGAAACAAATATTCTATACTGGAAACAAATGTTATACATGGTAAATCAGAATAATAAATAGGAAGCTGGTAGAGAACACGAAAACCATGCATAATACACAATAAGTTATATTAATTTACAGGAAATGTTTGTCATTCATAGAACTTACATCAAGAACACAAGAACACATAAAAGCCAAGTAATGTGATTGTTGTATTACGATGGGATCAAGGAGGCCGAGTTTCCATCTACAGACACACTCACTTCCTCGATGATGACGTCAACGATAAATTTGTTAGTATGGTATATATGACACATGAATTAAAAATCCCCGTCAGACTTAATTTTGCAAAGTGTTTTGTATGCATCAGGCGTTACGAACTTCACTATCACTTGAGAAACATCTAGGGCCCAACGAGCACATATCTCTCCCATGACTGACTCCCATAAACTTAAAATGGTGAATTGAAGCACACGTCCTTCTCATTAAGAAGAAGAAGAAGAAGAAGAAGAAGAAGAAGAACAACAACAACAACAACAACAACAACTTACGTGTAAATATCTTCACTTCAACCTGCTAACTAAACAAGATGGAAAGACGAAGTTGAAGTTTCGGCAACTAGACCAAGATGAACAAAGAGAAGTTCAACAAGAATGACAAGAATGAGAATGACTGAAATATCCTCACTTTTCTGACAAAAAAACTTCATTGGAAGATTTAACCATACTTTCCATTAATTGTGATGTAACTTGGAGGGAAAATTGTCACTTTTGCTTTTTCCCATCTCACATGGTTACATGGCCATTTGTGGCATTTTACTTCCATTTAACTGACGGAAGCAACACTAAGGGCTAAAGAGAATTAGGCTTAAGAAAAGAGGGATTTAATGGGAAATGCAATTGTAAAAGTGATTGCAGTGGAAGTTTGAAACTATCCCGGGACTTTTAGGTAATTTTTCCTTATTATTATTGTTGTTGTTGTTATTATTATTATAAAATTAATGCTAACTTTATTATTAAGGATTGAAAGGTAATTATTTAAAATGTTCAAGAGTATTTTCATCTAGAAGATTTTTAAGGTACTTCTCTAGAAGTGTTTTTTTTTTATTAACATCTTTCATTAGCTTTTCCGGAAAACTACTCTTTAGTGTTTAATCTCTGCTTCTTTAGAAGTTGCTACAACAAATTAAGGTGACCCTAAAACTGTATTTTTATAAACATCTTTCACTAATTTATAAAAAAAATAAAATAAAATGAAAAAAATAAAATAAAATCCTTTGATCGTTTAATTAGATCTTCTGCTTTTTTAAACAAATCTCCTACAACAAACTAACATTGTCAAAAGTGCTTCACGAGTGTGTGTATAGAGGGTTTTTTTTTTCTCTAATTCTAGTTCTATTAAAAAGCTATTATCCTATTTTTGAATGGGAGTAAAAAGAAAAAGAAGGAAAATATTCTATCCTAGCCCAAAAAGGAGTACAAATAAAAAAGAAGGGATTTTATAACAGAGGTCACAGATCGTATTTCAAAAAGAAATTAAAACAAAAATTCAAAATTCGGACAAATTTTTCAAATAGAAAAAAAGAGAGAGATTAAAAAAAATTGAAAGTTCAAGAAAAAAAAAAGAAGAAAAAATGAATTTAAAAAAAATATTGGGCAAGTGGTTGTGAGAACGAAGGAGTCAATAAAAAAATTTAAATAAAAAATATATCAATTTAAAAAAAATTATCACGTGACGAATTTGGAAAAAAAAAAATCATCCCATAGGGAAATAATAAAGGAGGGAGAGATTTAAAAAAAATTAAATTGAAAAGAAATCTGACTTTGATTTTTTTTTAAAAAAAAAAAATGAAATAAAGATATCAACAGCGGAAAGAAGAGAGAAGAAAAAGAAAAAAAAGAGGAGATTCTAATAGAGGAAAAGAACCAAGAACAGAGAGACCAAGATGAGAAGGTGGAGAGCTGGGACAGGAAAAAAGGAAGAAGATAAAAGCAAGGAAAGGGTGACATAGGATCATTGTCTAATGATGAAAGAAAGAAAATCCGATTGAAATTACCAGAGTCCGATAGAGGTTTAATATCTTCCTTTAAATACGTAAATGCAGTATGATATTATGAACATGAAAAAGGGAAGATGTCAAAAAACACTTGCATTACAATGTTCACCTCCATCATGTAGTGGGCCTTATTCCTTCATTATTTTAAATGATCCATGCCATGACATGCCATGCATTGGTTCATAAAACATTGTTTGTATGTATGCATAAAGGGCCCTTGCTTATGTTTCACATAGCCATCATCCGAATGTAAATTGAACCATGGATCTTGTGATAATGTTTGGTGTGTCCAACCCTATGTTTTATATTATTTATACATGATTTCTGGATCTAATGGAAGTACGCCTTATAGCTCTGTTAGATTTTGGTCTCATGCAGACATAGTTAAAGCCATGTATTTTTGGTTTATATTAATGATGTTTGCGGGTTATTATGTATACAATAAGGAATAGACTTGTTATTAACCCACTTTAACATAGATCTGTTTAGATACTCATATTGGCAAACACCCATTTTAACTCTCCTGTATCCATTACCATGGTTAGCATGCATGTGGTAATTAACATAATCAAAGATTAGGTTGAAATTTGGATTTAATAAAAAATTATCTCTTTTGTGGTCTAAGATAGAAGAAAGATTAAGAAAGGGCTTTGAGCGAAAGAATTTATGAAAAATATGAGATGATGAAAATTTAGGGGTCATTCCCAAAATTTGCAAAAACATAAAATAAATAAATAAACAAATTTAGGAAAAGTTATGGGGTTATTTGCAAAATCCATGGGAATGTAAGAAAACATGAAAGTTCTCGCATTTTGTTGAGAAAGACATATGGAAATGTGAAAATAAAGAAATTTAAGAGCCTCAAATTCAAATTTCATAGAAATCTAAAAAAATAAAAAAAAAAATAGAGTTTATTTGTGAAGTTAGTGTGAAATTTTGAAAGAGAATGATTCAGGGGGCTTAATTGCAAAATTCATAGGTGTAATGTGAGAGATGTAAGACATTTGGGTTTATTTGCCAAAGTTATCAAGGATGTGAAAAAGAAGAAATTGGAGGATTGCAAAATTTTAAAAGAAATATGAAAAGTAAAGCTTTAAAGGGTTTAAAGGGTTTGGTTGAATAAATATTGAAAACCCATGAAAAGAGAAAAATTAGGGGTTGATGTCAAAAAATGACATAGCATGGGTTAATTTGAAAGGAGGAGAAAATAGGGATTCTAATTGATATGAGGGGTATTTTAGTAATTTTTTTAAGTCTCCTTTAAAACTCTCATGAAACTCACTTCCCTATAAAGCTCACCAAGGAGTGGATTAGAGTTTATAAAAAGATCTCTCTTTTGATAGAACTCTATAAAGCTCACCTTGAGTTCTTTAGGAGGCATTTATAGTCTTTTGACATTCATTGGAGTGAATGGGAGTTAATGACAAAAAATCCCTTTTGAACAAAAAAACGAGCTCACCTTGATGTCTTGAGGTGACATTTATTGTCTGTTAACACTCATTGGAATGAATGAGAGACTGAGAGTTAATGAAAAATAAATGTCTTTATAAAAAATCTCTAGAGCTCACCTCGAGGTCTTGATGAGGCATTTATTGTTTCTTGACACTCGTTGGAGTGGATGATAGATAATGACAAAAAATCTTTTGGAAACTCTCTTGAACTCACTTTGAGATCTTTTGACACTCATTGAAGTGAAAAGAAGAGTTGATGAAAATGTTTTATAAAAAACTCTTCAAACTCACTATGAGATTTCTTGATACTCATTCGAGTGAAAAGAAGATTTAATGAAATTTTTTTATAAAGAAACTCTTCAAACTCACTTTGAGATCTCTCGACACTCATTGGAATGAGAAAAAACAGAGTTTGGTAATTTTTTTTTTATAAAGACTCTTCAAATTCACTACTCACTTTGATGTCTTTAGACACTCATTAGAGTGAAAAGAAGAGTTAATGAAAATTTCTTTATAAAAAACTCTTCAAACTCACTTTGAGGTCCCTTGACATCCATTGAAGTGAAAAAGGAGTTAATGAAATTTTTATTAAAAAACTCTCTTTAAACTCACTTTGAGGTTTTGCAACACTCATTGGAGTGAAAAAAAAAGACTTCATAAAAATTTTTATAAAAAACTTTCTTCAAACTCACTTTGAGGTCTTTCAACACTCATTGGAGTTTAAAAAAAGACCAGGAAAATTCTTTTAAGATACAAACTTCAAACTCACTTTGAGATCTTTGGACACTCATTGGAGTAAAAAGAAGAGTTCATGAAAACTTTTTATATATATAAAAGAAAAAACTCTTCAAACTCTCTTGGACTCACTTTGAGGTCTTCTGATACTCATTGGAATGAAAAGATAGTTAATGAAAATTTTTATAAAAAACTATCTCTTAACTCAGTTTGAGGTCTTTTGACACACATTGGAGTGAAGGAGAGTTTATGAAATTTTTTTATAAAAACAAATCTTCAAATTCACGGCTCACTTTGAGATCTTTAGATAATTATTGGTGTTAAAATTTTTTATAAAAAGCTCTTCAAATTCACTTTGAGGTCTCTTGACACTCATTGAAGTGAAAAAAAAAAAAAGAAATACTAAAAATTTATAAAAAAAACTCTCTTCAAAATCACAACTCACTTTGAGGTCTTTGACACTCAATGGAGTGAAAAGAAGAGTTCATGAAAATGTTTTATTAAAAAAACTCTTAAAATTCTCTTGAACTCATTTCGAGGTCTCTCGATATTCATTGGAGTGAAAAGAAAAGTTGATGAAAATTTTTATAAAAACCATTCAAACTTACTTTGATGTCCCTTGGCATTCATTGGAATGAAAAAGGAGTTGATGAAAATTTTTATAAAAAATTCTTTTAAAACTCACTTTGATGTTTTTTGACACTCATTGGAGTGAAAACGTAGTTGATGAAAATTTTTATAAAGACTCTTTTGAACCTCACTTTGAGGTCTCTCAACACTCATTGCAGTGAAAAAAGAGTTGATGAAAATTTTTTATAAAAACTCTCTTCAAACTAACTTTGAGGTCTCTCAACACTCATTCGAGTGAGAAAAGTGTTAATGAAATTTTTTTTTTATAAAAACTCTCTTTAAACTCACTTTGAGGTCTCGTGACACTCATTGGAGTGAAAAAAGGGATTTGATGAAATTTTTTATAAAAAGTCTTTTGAAACTCACTTTGAGAGGTCTTTTGACACTCACTGGAGTAAATAAAAAAGAGTTGATCAAAATTTTTATAAAAAAACCTCTTGAAACCCACTTTGAGGTCTCTCGACACTCATGGGAGTAAGAAAAGGGTTAATGAATTTTTTTTTCAAAGCCAACTATGAGGTCTCATGCTTGACAGTCACAGGGGTAATGAAAACTTTTGATGAAAGATGTTGAAAACTTTCCTGAAAGGCTATCAGATCCCATGTTCACTCACAGGGGTGATGAAAAGTTTTGATAAAAACTTTTGAAAAGTTCTCTTCAAAACCAACCTTGAGATCCCATGTTCACTCACAAGGGTTATGAAAACTTTCAATAAAAACTCTTGAAAAGTTCTCTTTAAATCTAACTGCGAGATCTCATGCTTGACAATCACCAAGGTGATCAAATCTTCTGATGAGAATTCTTGAACTTTTTTTCAAACCAACTATGAGGTCTCACAAGGGTGATGAAAATTTTTATAGTCCACTACTCGACATTCACAAGGATGATGGAAACCATTTGATGACTTAGTCAACAGAAATTTAGTTTATGGTTATAGATAGGATTTAATCTAAAATCAATTTAAAATAATCAAGTTAATGACCCAATCATGTGAGAGGCCACAACTTGATGATATGATGGTCAAGGCTCAAAAACATGGAAGAGTCAAGATCTAAATATTTCATATAAGTTACAAATGTAACTCTAAAGTCTTGAGATGAAAATAAGTCAAAGATCTAAGATGTTCCACAAGTCAAAGACCAGAAGATTTCACAAGCACAAAGCGCCAAAGTCTTTAGCAATTAAAAAATTAAAAAGAACCAAATATGCGACTCATAAATGTAATGTAACAACAATTTGAGAGCCATGCATTATGTCAAGATGCAAACACACATAAAAAAAATAGGAGAAAGTCACAATCATTGAGCTAAAAAAGGTCTTCCAATATGCTCTTAGCAAAGGAGTAAAGAACACCAGCCAAGTTGTACAAATAAAAAAAAAGTTGAAAAGCATGAAAAAAATATAGTTTTCTTAGTGTTTATGTATTCTAGCATGTACTCATATGCTTTTTGAAATCAATAAAAAATAATTTTATGTTATTCAGTCATTTGTCATTCACACTTTTTTTTTTTAATCGGAGGTTCCCACGACAAAGTCTGGGGTAATTAACATTAGGGCTTGCCCGTAATGGAAGTTATGGACCTGCAATCATTTGAAATATTAAAAAATAATAATAAATTTGATTTGTGATTCCATTCATGTTTAACCGGTGAACCTAATTAAAGGCCGGGTAAAAATAAAAGGCACCACAACATAAAAACATTTCTAGGAACCAAAAAAAAAAGGCCCATCCAAAATGAATCCCAAATTAATGTCCTTTAAACACAAATATGCATCGAAAAGTAATAATATAGATCCCAATTTTAGAAATTAAGAATATATAGAAAAAAATTTTACATTTTGACACATATTAAATTATGAATGCACCATATTTTGATGAGCTGTTTATATAAAATTCTATAAAACGCTCCTTAAAAAAATTGTCAAAATTCTTTGCTCTAGTGGGTTCATAGCTAAACAGTATTCGCGCCTAAAAGATGAGTGTGAGACATTCAAGTGTCCTGAGTTAAAGTCTCGTTCGCCTTAATAGTGGTAATAAGTCTCCAATTGTAAACTCGATCTTATAACCCGCACCTTGGTTATCAAATGAGGGCGCATGAGATAGATGTTTAATTTTTGGTGCATTTGCAAGCTATTTTTACTAACTACACTTATTGCATTTGTAAAAAATTAAAAAATAAAAAAATAATCTTTGCATGCTATTGTATATCCAAACCCTTTTCATATCATTACTGTAATGGGACCAAATAGCCACCTCCTTATATGAGCCACTAATTCCCAACTAATATTAATCAATAAAACTTAATTGTTACTCAACATGAGTTGAGATAAAAATCATTCTCAGTAATGCAACACATACTCCTAAGCCAAAACAACATAAATCTTTGTAATAATGCAAAAATCACAATTACCATACTAGTCCTCTCGTAGCGAATTTCACTATGCTAGAAGACAGTTGGGTCATATAGGCATAACCAAAATAAAATTGAGATAAACTATGACCATCACCAAAAATAATAACATATAAAATTTGAAGAGGACATTGAGCTAGAGGTGGGCACGGGCCGTCCGACAACCCGGGCCTGTTCATTGACTCGTAAGCGACCCATGCTGTACACGGGCCAGTTACGAATTGGGGCAAGCCCAACCCGTTACACGGCGGGCCACCCGCCGGGTTCAAACCCGGTTCCAAACCCATGAGCTACAATCTTATTATTATTTTTTTTAAACTAAGTGCATGTAGGTCATGGGATTTGAACCCATGATCTTAAATTTGGATAGCAAAAACTCAACCACTTGAGCTACAATTTGTTTTCGACATTTATTGGAAACAATTATATATAAATAGATGTAGGATATGGATCAAAATATTTTACATATATATTTAATTTATAAAAAATCAAGAGACCATATAATAAATTAAAAAATTATATAAATCAATCAGTAAAATATCAAAGTATTAAACAATAAATTTTCATAAATATTTTTTAAAAAAATATTTATTTTGTTAATCGTCTTTTGGCTCATAAGCACTAAGTCTTTACACATGCACACTCTTAAATTCTCTTAAATAAGGCACTCTTATTTGTCACATATATATTAGATTATTTTGTTTCAATTTATAAAATAAAAAAAATAAAATTACAAAAAATTGTTTTTCAATTATGTATATCAATTTATAAAAAATATATTAGTAAAAAAGGAGTATCATTGAATAATAGTTAACACCATATTATTTTATTAGTAAGTTTTTTTCAATGACAACATAATGAGCACAATAATAACCCTATAGTTAGAGACCAAAGTAAAATCTAGAGCCAACCATAATTATAATAAATAAATAAGTTGATGATAGCTTCAATTTAAAATAAGAATACCACTTGATATTGCACTTAAAAAGGTATGCTAATAATTTAATTTGATAGATAAACAAATTAAAATGTAGCTTTTTATCCTTTTTAAAATTATTTTGATATGTCTTAAAATTTTTTAAGTTATTATAAATTATTTTAAATTTTTTGTTGTTTGGGATTAAATTTTAAAAATATTTTGCAACTTCTTTATATTTATTTATGTTTTATACTAAAACAAGAAAGATTTGCAGGTCAATTGGTTAATGTGATTATCCTAAGTGAGAGGTCTTATGTTCAAACATCATCCATGACACTAACTTTTTGTTATTTAACAACTTTTATCTTAATCTCAATTTTTAGTTTTATTTTTTTAAGAAAAATTTCTGAATTTTTTTCTATTTTTTTCTGAATTTTAAGAAATGTTTTGAATTTTTTCATATTTTTGGTTTATGAATTTTCAGAATTTTTTAGTTTTTTAATTATTTTATTCGGGCGGGTTGACCCGGCCGGGTCAGGGCAGCCCGCCCAGGTCAATATGGAAGCCGGGCTGGTTCCGGGCCCGGCTTCCTGTGACCCGGACCCGCCGGGTCAACCCAGCCCGGCGGGTTGTACATCCAGTCGGGCCGGGTCCGGGTCAGTGGGCCGGTGAACCGCAACCCGGCGGGTCGGGCCAGCTGAGCCGGTTAACCGGCCCGTGCCCACCTCTACATCGAGCATCATTAAAGCTATCCCTGCTAGCTCCATTTCCCATGATGATGATCCCCGGCTTCTGCCAAATTACCAATATTTTAAGTGCGCGCTTTTGATCATCATTGCTAGTTTTCGAGCTACCGTTTCGTGTCTAATTAGCCAACTTGAAAACCCAAACAAGACTGATTTCAACTCGAACTAGGAGAGCATTGTCATTGATTTTCATTGTTTCAATACAAAGCTTGAAATTTGGCTGCAAGACAATACAAAGTTTTGAGCTGGATGATTATTAATGGAGGTTGACAACTTGATCAAGAATTATCTTATATTGTGAACCTTAAATTTGTAATCCTTTGTTCTAGGTGGCATTGTACATGCAATAGGATATTGTTGTTCGAAGCCACGTGGAGGACATGAGTGGCTAGACGAAATGAAGGTACACAAAGGTGTGTTAGTCACTATGGTCTCGAAAGGGGTTCATTGTTGAAGCACTACAAGAAAATATGGGTATTAGAGACGGAAATTCTGTCACTGAAGATGTTTATTACCAATAGAATTTCCATCACTTAAGGTGTTTATTACTAACAGAAATTCAATCACTGAAAGTGTTTATCACACACGGAATTCGATCACTAAAGGTGTTTATTACCAACGGAATTCCGTCTCTAATAGTCTTCATCAACCACGGAATTCCGTCCCTGAAGGTGTTTGTTACCAATGAAATTTCGTCTCTAATAATCTATATCAAGTACGAAATTCTATCTCTAAAGATGCTTATTACCAATGGAATTCTGTCTTTGATAGTCTTCATCACCCACAAAATTTCATCCTTGAATGTTTTTATTACCAACGAAATTCCATCTTTAATAGTTTTTATCACCCAAGGAATTCCATCACAAAAAGTTTTTGGTACCAATGAAATTATGTTTGTGATAGTATTTTTTTATTTTTATAATAATATTTTTTCTTTGCTTCCTTTCCTTGTATTATGTGTAATCAATATCATTTCAAAAACTCTATATAATAAACAAAATCATTTATTCATAACAAAATACATGTTCAATAGTTTTCAAAGCAAGTAAGTTCAATCTTTCATCTTATCTAAAACATATTCATACATAACCAAAACATGAATAATAGAAGTCATATGTCAATATAACTAGTTATGAAGCACCCAAGTTCTATAAATCACTCTCTCATCATTCAAACTTCATCATCAGTGGTATTTTCTTCTTGGCCTCTATAACTTGTCCCAAGTTGAGAATATAGAGTTATGATTGTTCGTGTCAATTATTAACTTAAGAAATTTTCTAGCCCGGATATCATTTTGTGCATGTGTGGCATCGCCACGTAATGTTTACGCACTTGAATTTTCACATTTTGCATCAGAATATGTGTAAAAAAATTTCATATCCTAATTACACAATAAATCGCTTTCAAGAGATGATGGATTTAGTTTGGCAAAATAAAAGCAGCAAGAACTCAATAAACATTCAAAGTCTATATGAAATGCTCATGTTTTAAATCATCGATCCAATGTTGATTTGCAGAGAACAACATACTATCGATCCAATGAAATGCTCATGTTTAAAATCATCGGTCAAATGGTCATCTCTATGACTAAACACCCAACACAAAGAATATAGAAGGGATTAGGATATAAGAGGTGGATGCTCCTTCAAAGAACAAAAGAAAAGTTTTTCTTTTAATAATAAATAAATAAATAAAAGCTGAACATTCTCAATCTCTTTTCCTATTTAACAAGTTTGGACAAATGCAACAATGCAGCACCATTTTATGCTCTTACCACGACAATGCAGCACCATTTTAAGAGTGATGTCACTAATTTCCTTGGTTGGCAATGATATGTGAAGCTCACTCTGACTTGTCAAGCAATTGAAAATGAAAAAGCAGAGCAGTTTCATCATGTGAAATGAAAATTATAAGAAAACTTCTACTATTATGTATTCTCAATATCAGCTTATGATTCTTGAAAATAAATGAAGATTGGATAATAGTCTTCATTTTACTTACTATTATGCCCTTTGCATGGATAGTTTTTCCGTAATCTCCCTCCAAAAGTTTCTTTGTATTTGAGATATCAACTTCAAATGTTTCTGCAATAAATAAATACATTCAAGTTACTCAATATTAATGATAGAATAGCTTTGATCTACAACCATAGTTACTAGCACAAATGGGTTCGCCACTTCTGGTTTGGCTAAAGGAAAACTAGTGTGATATAAAAACATTAAAATAGGAAAGAAATAGTCTATAGAAGTATAAGCATGTGCATATAACATATGGATCCAAATGGTGTAAATAGAAGCAAAAAGAGCAACATTCTAAGCACTATGGAGAATCAAATATCCAACTAGTATTGTTTATTATGGACATCATACACATTGGCATACCTGAAAATAGTTCTTTCTTTGCCTACTTCAAGCTAAGTATAATGCCATTGAATAGAATAATTGGAAAGGTTTGAAGCAGTATCTAATAAAAATTAAACAAACTTGAACTTTAGATAAACCTAGAACAATAACCTACTACATATAAATCAACCACAACAAACTTGTTCAATTTTTTCAATTTCACATAATCTCAGTTTACTTCCCAACTATGCCAATCTAAAACCTATATTAGTCAAAAGTAAATCACCAAACTTCCATTTCAAAACAAAAATAAGGCCTCATATGAATACTCAGTCCCTCTTTGTACATAGGAATAGGCTAGTAGATACATTATACTTATGATGAACTGCAAGTTTATTTAATGCCATACAAGTCAGGATGGGGATGCCAGTCTATAGAGATGACGAAACCTAAAAGAAATAACAATAAACTTAGGACTTAACCCCACTATTGACAGTGGATGTACCTAGGGCTGTAAATGAGCCGAGCCGAGCCGAGCTTTGCCTTGGTCAAGCTTGGCTCGTTACTATTTAATCGAGCTTGAACTCGAGCCGAGCTTTCTTTGAGCTTCATTTTTTATGTTCAAACTTGTCTCGTTACTATTTTAACTGAGCTCGAGCTCTAATCGAGCTTCTTTCGAGCTTCATGCTCAAGCTCAACTTGTTAAGAAAATTCGAAGCTTAGACTTAGCTAGCTAACTTGATTAAGGCTTGACTATTTTTTTTATATTTTATTTTTTTTATTTAGTAAACTTATTTAATGAATCATTATCAAGTGTGACTCAACTCGATTTGAGTTTGATTATATTAATGATTGTTACAAATAAAATTGTAAATGATACTATAAACGAGCTTTTAATTATACAATAAACGAGTTCTTCACAAGATTTAATGAGCCGAGTTTGGTGGTGTTCAAGCTTGGCTCGTTTATCTTATGAGCTCATTTAACTTAATGAACTAGTTGACCTGAGCTTTTAATGAGCTTAGCCTTCGAATAGTAGTTTATAGCCCTATATGTGTAACTCAAATTGACAACAATGACATAGTCACATATACACCTTAATATACATATACATATACATATATATATATATATATATAATGTAATATATATATATATATATATAAACGAGCTCACAATCGAGCTTATAAACGAGCTTCTTCATGAGCTTGGTCACGAGCTGTGTTCGCGAGCCAAAACGAGCCGAGCTTTTGGCTGCTCAAGCTTGGCTCGTTTATTAATCGAGCTTGAAAATGATGTTCAAGCTTGGCTCATTTACAATATGAGCTAAACACGAACGAGCCTTTATCGAGCCGAACAACGAGCTATTCACGAACGGCTCGACTCAAATACACCCCTAATGTACCTCATGCATTGCACCTCAGCATGCTTTATCAGGATATTAAGAGTTTGGTCTTTTTCATTTGTTAAGTAGTGCCTAAGCGGCCTGGGCTCTCATTTGATATAATAATACTAATGAAAAACAATGAAGACAAGAGAGAAATTAGAGTCCCTACATTTGAGTTATACCTTTGGAGCCGATGCATGTCATCATTTTAGAATAAATACAGTCCACACATCAAAAGTAATATAATCTAATAACATGAAATTTACCAAAGCTGTGTAAATAGTTATCTTACATGGATTAATTAATTTTAATTTCAAACGTGTGATTAGGATAACAATGGATAAGTTGGCTTATTTCATGTGATACAAGTTTAGCACCCAGAATAATATAGACATTTTATAAACATTACTAACCTCGTCAATGAAGAAATAGTAAATCAAGTTAAGATTTCATTGACAACTCCTAAAAAAAAAGGAAAGATGGACCATCCTATAATGATAACATTACCAGATGTCATGACCCAATCTCTAAATCAGAGGAGCCAAACCAACTGAGATTTGGTTTGCTGCATTATTTGATAGAAGGTACACAAATTGTTAAAAGAAAACATAAATAAATAAGAAATGTCTATTTGTAAAATTATAACAAGCACAATAGAAACTGGTACCTCAATAAAAACAAAACAATATAGAGAACACAACAAAACATAGACCCATCCTAGTCATAAATGTTTAACACAAAAAAAAAACCATCAATACTAGCAAGCCTATTTGTTTATCTATATTATTTGACAAATAACGGTTACGCAAATTGTTTTCAAAGCAAAATAGGGCCAACAGTTAAAATAATAAGACATAATATAAAATTGCAAATCACAATAGCTCAACAAAAATAAGACTAAAAATTCTACAAGCACAATCTCGAGCAATAGAAATTTGAACATGTATAATAATATCTCCCAATCCTAAGAAAATAAAATGTACCACTATTTTTAAGAGATCTAAAGAAGTAATCCGGCAGTAGATTATTATTAGCAGGCAATTCTCACTCAACAAAAGAAAATATAGTTGTGTGTAGTAGATATGAGACATGGTGTTTTGAGAATGATAAGTGCTTGTGCGATATGAATGTGAAGCATTCATTCCTTATGTTGAGCATTACTTTTCTCGGGTTTTTACACTAATATGTGTGTTTTTATGTTACTTTCATTCAGGCAGGGTTGTGAGGCCGAGTATGAAGTAAAGAAGCCAATGTGGAGCACAATGCACTGATTTTGGAGAAAATCTTGCTAAGGTTCAAATTCGAAGACATAGGTCGGGTGTGAGATGCTAAAGTGTGTGCCAACTTCCTTGTATTCTAGTTGGCACATCCATTTGGAGGGGCACAAAGGCAGTCACACTCAAGCATTCCGAGTTATGCACATAGAACAAGAACTCCACCAACTTGCCTATCATTGAAGAAGCAAGTGATCCACGACATGAACGTGTGCCCGTTTGCGTTCCCCGATGAAAGTATGGATTCGGGAAGCTATTTAGGCAGGGGACTGTAGCAGGACACTGTAGCAAAGCACGGTAGAAGTACTATTCACAGCCGGCCGAGAAAACAGGAGTTTAGAGAATCCACACGGGCGTGTGGAAATTATCCACGCCCTTGTGGAAATTCCACATGGGCGTGTGAAGTATCCACGCCCGTGTAGTCTCCCGATTCCAGCCTTATTTAAAGCCGATTCAGCCCTGATTTTAGTATTCTTTTCTCCATTTTTTCTCCAACTTGAGAGAGGGCTTCGGCTAGGGTTTCAAGGGGTATTGGCTAAGGTTTTGGAGAGGTTCTACGGCTCCGACATCGTCATTCCTGAGGAAGAAGGTTGGTAGGGGAGCTTCCGTCGAGGCGTATCCTATAGCGGATGACGGAATCCATGGACGACAAGTAGAGGACTCTCCACAAGACCATCAACACGACCATCGAGGGAGTTTTTTTCTATGGATTCATTGCTTTTACATTCTATTTCTTTGAATGTACTTAGCTCCATGAAGAGCTAAACCCCTAGTGGGTACTTGGATATTTGTGAACCCTAGGATGTATTTGTTTCATTGAATCTCTTTATTATGCTTTCAATTAATTGATGTTTATTGTGAGTTCCAACCTTGAATGCTTGATTGTATGAACATTTCCCCTAGAGTGACACTAGGGTTGAGAGTTCTCGTTGGTAACCTTGTGAGTGAGTGACACACCACGAGCGTTAGACAAAGCTAGGTTGGAGAGGGTTGAGAGGGTGAGTCGAGAGGTACAGGAGCGTCCCCTTTCCCCTCCGACGTGATAGATTCTACCTCCATTCCTCGAGTTCTTTGTGGCCATAATAGAGTGAATGGTCTAAGGGATGAACTTCCGCTGGGGCTTAGTTGCGCGTGTAACGGAGTGAAACGTTGAGGTGATCTTAGTATCTAGGGCATAATCGTGGTTAGGGACCTTCCACCTGGACGGAAGGATTAGGTCTATAATTAGGAAGAGATTTATCACTTGGAATCCCTAGAGCTCATTGCAACTCTATGCGAGTGCAAGTGGAAAGGTTATCTAATCTCTCCTCCAGGACATGTATAGAGTTAGGCATAGTTGACCTTAGATTTGGGACTATGTAATTAAGAATTTCCATGACTCACCATTGCATTGATTAGGAAGCATAATAGAGGGTTCTTGCACTTGAAACGATTATCCTAGGTGGAGCAATATACGAGTACCCCATCTTTATCGATTGCCTTACCTCCTCCTTTACTCGTGCTCTCTTACTTGTTGCTTTTACTTTTGAGAATTGAATCATTGTCACAATTATCACTATTGATCTTTCACATAGCTAAGAAGCGAATTAAGGTTGTGTTTGGATGAAGGGATTGGGCACTATTGGCATGGGATTGATTGCTAATAGGGATATATGCCTGTGTTTGGGTATTTTACTATTAGCTTAGTAATAAGTACTGTAGGTAATTGTATGGTGCATAGTAAAGGCATTTGATTACCCCCAAAATTGGGGGGCATGAAGGGGAATAAACACTATTGATAGTAAAATGACATTTTTGCCCCTACTTAAGATTTAATTAAATAATAATTGTTAATTTAAATAACTAATTATAATAATTAAAGTAAATAATAATTAATATAAATTGAGCCATTTAAATATTATAATAACTAAAAGTGAAATGATAGTTTTGCCCCTACACAAATTTAATTAAATAAAATAATTAATAAAACTATTTAATTATGATAAGTAAAGTGAAATGACATTTTTGCCCCTACTTATGACTTAATTAAATAATAATAATAATAAATATAAATTAAGTCAGTATAATAATTAAATTAAATTATAATAAACATAAATTAAGTAATTTAAATATTATAATTAAATTAAATTGGTTAATGGTAAAAAAATTATTTATTCTAAATATTTAATTATAATAATTATAGAGACTAAATATTTGTTTATATGTAATTATTTTATATATTAGTTTATCATTACTTATATTAAGGGTATTAAAGTAATTTACATACAATTCTCTATGTCACTTTTTCCATTCCCAATATTTATTCCTTTCAACCAAACACTTTTTTCATTACCATTACCATTACTTTTCCCATTACCATTACCATTACCATTCCTAGTCCGTGATCCAAACGGACCCTAAGTGTTTTTATTCCCTACTCCCTGTGGATTCGATACCAGCTCACCCGGGATTATTACTTCGACAAACCAGTGCACTTGCGGGATATACGCAAGACGACCTTGTCAGAGAATGATGAGTGCATTTCATATCTTGTTTCATGTACTTCCGAATTATATTTATCATACCCTTAAGAATTCTTTTGTTATATGTGATATTACTCTGGGTATAGTTTGTTATTGTACAAAATTCTAGGGCTCGAAAGTAATAGGAGTGGAATCGATTGAAAATTAGGGGGAGATCAATATTTTTCTAAGTGTTCAAGCTAAGCATTGCTTGAACACAGTTGTGCTCCTTCGCTATGCTTATTGCGGTCTTCAGGAGAGCTAAGCTATAAGGCAAGCACAAATGTGCTCCAGGGCAAGCACGACCAAAGCATGGGCATGTTTCTTCCTAGTGCTTTTCTCTGGATTTGGAAGTTTTTTCCTTTCAGCACAAGCATAGTCACAATGTTCCTTTCATGAGCAAGCTTAGGCTGAGCACGGGTTGAGCACGACCGTGCTTTCCCCATGCATTTCTTAGGATTTCTGAGGTTTTCTACATTTAGCTGAAGCATAGGTTTAATGTTCCTTTTACGAGCCTTCTTGGATGAGCACGAGCAGAGCGCGACCGTGCTCTCTCCTTGTGTATTTCTCTACCTGGGCACTTAGCCAATTTCTACCTAAGCCGCAAGAGAAGCACTGGTTAAGCATACCTGTGCTTAGGCCGTGTTGAGCCCGAAAAGTTTTTTTATTTCCCAGATCTAGTTTTTCTCGTGGAGACCTTGACAAGGGTTTGGAGAGTGACAAGTTCCCCTTGCGTATATCCCGCAAGTGCACGGGTTTGTCGAAGTAATAATCCTGGATGAGCGGGTATCGAATCTACAGGGAGTAGGAAATAAAAACACTTAATCTGCTTCTTAGCTATGTGAAAGATCGGTAGTGATAAGTGTGACAATGATTCAATTCTCAAAAGTAAAAACAACAAGTAAGAGAGCACGAGTAAAGGAGGAGGTAAGGCAATCGATAAAGATGGGGTACTCGGATAATTCTCCGCCTAGGACAATTGTTTCAAGTGCAAGAACCCTCTATTATGCTTCCTAATCAACGCAATGGTGAGTCATGGAAATCCTTAAATACATAGTCCCAAATCTAAGGTCAACTATGCCTAACTCTATACATGTCTCGGAGGAGAGATTAGATAACCTCTCAACCTCGCACTCAAATAGAGTTGCAATGAGCTCTAGGGATTCTAAATGATAAATCTCTTCCTAATATATAGACCTAACCCTTTGGTGCAGGTGGAAGTTCCCTAACCACGATTAAGCCCTAGATACTATCACCTCAACGCTTCACTCCGTTGAACGTGCAACTAAGCCCCAGGGGAGGGTCATCCCTTAGACCATTCACTCTATTATGGCCGCAAAAAGAACTCGAGGAACGGAGGTAGAATCTATCATGCCAGAGGGGAAAGGGGACGCTCCTGTACCTCTCGACTCACCCTCTCAACCCTCTCCAACCTAGCTTTGTCTAACGCTCGTGGTGTGTCACTCACTCACAAGGTTACCAACAAGAACTCTCAACCCTAGTGTCACTCTAGGGGAAATGTTCATACAATCAAGTATTCAAGGTTGGACCTCACAACAAACATCAATTAATTGAAAGCATAATAAAGAGTTTCAATGAAACAAATACATCCTAGGGTTCACAAATACCCAAGTACCCACTAGGGGTTTAGCTCTCCATGGAGCTAAGTACAATCAAAGAAATAGAATGTAAAAGCAATGAATCCATAGAGAAACCCCCTCGATAGTCATATCGATGGTCTTGTGGAAGGTCCTCTACTCGTCGTCCAAGGATTCCCTTGTCCGATATAGGATACGCCTTGACGGAAGCTCCCCTACCAACCTTCTTCCAAAGGAATGACGATGTCGGAGCCGTAGAACCTCTCCAAAACCCTAGCCAATACCTCTCCAAACCCTAGCCGAAACCCTCTCTCAAGTTTGGGAAAAGATGGAGAAAAGAATGCTGAAATCGTGGCTAAATCAGCTTTAAATAGAGCTGGAATCGGGAATCCACACGCCCCTGTGGAATTTCCGCACGGGCTTGGGTAATTTCCACACGCCCGTGCGGATTCTCTTAAACTGTCATTTTCGGCCGGCTGTGAACAGTAACTGCTATAGTGTTTGCTACAGTACTCTGCCAAAAAATACTCCCGAATCCACTTTTCATCAAGGTAACATAAACGGGCACACGTTTATGCCGTGGATCACTTTGCTTCTTCAATGACAGATAAGTTGATGGAAATCTTGTTCTATGTGCATAAGTCAGAGTGCTTGAGTGTGACTGCCCTTGTGCCCCTCCAAATGGTTGTGCAAACTCAAATACGGGACGTTGGCACACACTCTAGCATCTCGCACTCAACTTATATCTTCGCGTTTGAACTTTAGCAAAATTTCCTCCAAAATCGGTGCATTGTGATCCACATTGGCTTCTTTCCTTCATACTCGACCTCACAACCCTACCTACACGAAAGTAACATAAAAACACACATATTAGTGTAAAAAACTGAGAAAAGTAACGCTCAACATAAGGAAAGAATGCTTCGCATTCATATCACACAAGCACTTATCAAACTCCCCCACACTTAAGTTTTTGCTTGTCCTCAAGCAAATATTAAACATTTTGTGCATAGATGAAGGAAATATTGGAAGTGCTTGGCCTTAGGTTCACCAAAGTGGACAGAGAGAGCATTCTACAAGGGAAATTTCAACATTAAATACAAAAAAAATCAAAGCTCTAGCTAAAAACTTGAATCAAAAAGGACAACAAACCCGAAATCGTGTACGTGTGTGAACTCACTCAAAGCAACCCAAGGTATACTCCTCAAAGTTCTAAGTACAAGGGACTTATTTATCTACAAAAGTGACAACAATTTCAAAGATGGTAGTAGCTTCACACATCCTCTAAGGTAGACCTTTCCGAAGCGGCCGCTAAGGTGGCTTTCACACTTTCGAGGTAGTAGCTCTTTCTACCGGAGTGGTAGCTTTCACTCATCCTATGAGATAGCTCTTTCTCTCATTAGGGCATAGCCAGTATCCGACTTATGAGAGTAGCTTCATACTTCATAGGTGGTAGCTCTTTCCACCCAACAAGCACAAATAAACAATAAAACTATTTTGTTCTTTCTTATCATTTTCCATTTTTTTTTTACACAAAACACAACTATAACTAGTCCCTTTAACATCGAACATGAGTTTCCAAAAGAGTTTAAAGAGTGAGTAGTGCAACAAATGTCAATTGGGTAAAAATTCCTAGAAATTCAAGCAAGAACTAGAGCATGAAAACATTCAATGTCAAAAATTCTCCTAAACTCAAGAATACAATCATTGCAACTAAGGTGAACCGCCATTGGCTATGTGAGCATGTATAACAATCAAAACTAATATAAAAGATATGTGCACTATGAAACTCCCCCCACACTTAAGTTGTACATTGTCCCTAATGTACACATGCAAGCTCACTCATAATGTATATCAATGAAGAATATATGTGAGAGAAGTAATCAAAACAATACTCCCCTGACTCCTAGTGTCGCGTTTGATGGTGATAAGTCCTTGGGAGTAATGTTCCTACGGGTTGTGAAGCTCACACGGGCAAGTGCCGAAGCACCTTGGCTGTGCCCATGACAGAGTCTCAATTCCCATGATGACAAGACCATCTGCACGCATACACGAGGGGGTTCAGTGAAGCTCAATAAAACAAAAACAACTCGAGTATACAAAAGATAGGGCAATCAATACAACTCGAGACAACAAAATGAAACTAAACTTAGAAGGAAAATCCTTTCTGAGTATACAAATCCAAAATAAAATGTAGAAAATAAAATGCGAAAAATAAGAACAGAGAAGCTAAAGACGCCTCAAGTGTCGGTGTCAATAGCTAGTACATCTGTTTCAGCTGCTGGTGAAGATGACGTTGGTGCTGCAAAATAAATGAAGATTGGCAAAGAAAAGAGAAAGAGAAGCTTACCGATAAAATCAGAATGAAAGACTAGAAAACTACTGGAAAACTAAATTAACAACCCTCTAAAACGACGATGAGAGGTCAGGAGAGAGCAAGGATTTGTTCTCAAAACGTTTGAGGGTGAAAAGATGAAGAAACCCAAAAAGATTTTAAAGAAAACCTGCGGTTCTAGCATTTCTGTACATCCACACGGGCGTGTGGAAATTA
Organism: Dioscorea cayenensis subsp. rotundata; assembly: GCF_009730915.1. NCBI lineage: Eukaryota > Viridiplantae > Streptophyta > Magnoliopsida > Dioscoreales > Dioscoreaceae > Dioscorea > Dioscorea cayenensis. The sequence goes on along the minus strand of NC_052485.1, from coordinate 19,173,202 downwards.
CCCACGCCCATGTGCCCGACCCACAGGGGTAGAAGCACGCCCCTGTGGACTCTCCATGCAATCGAAAAAATTCTATAAGTAAGACCCACGTCCGTGCGAAAATTTCACATGGCCATGGACATTCACAGGCCCAACTCACAGGGGCAAACACACGCCCCTGTGCCTTCTCGGTATGGAGAGAGCTCCTCTGCAAAGATTCGCACGGGCGTGCGAAAATTACCCACGCTTGTGCGATTTTCACAAGGTCACCCACAGGGGCGAGTTCACGCCCCTGTGTGCTCTCGGGATAATCTGCCACACTCTGCAGGAATTCACACGCCCATGTGGAAATTACCCACGGGCGTGCGAAAATCGCATGGTCGTTCACAGGGGCAGCCGCAAGCCCCTGTGCCTTCTCTGGATGAGCTCACAATACAAATAAAAGTAGATGAAATAAAAATTATAATTAATTGTGAATTATAGTTTTTTATTTTATTTTAATTTTTTAATAAAGGTGATTTATTCAGTTTTTTTAAACGAAATGTTAATAAATTGCATCTGAGTTGCAAGATATCTGCATAGAACAGTACCACATAGAACTACAGTACATATTGGGACTACGTAGTTGGTATGGAGTAACCGGAGACATGGCGATAGCCTATAATGACACTCATATAGTTCTTTAATATGGTGCGACAGTTAAGCAAAGGAATTAGAGAAGATGACACCAAAGCCGTTAGGTTAAATCTAAGGCTTGTTTTGTAAGCAGTTATCCTACTGAGACTACTACTGTTGTTGTCTTGTAGTCTTGTGTGCTTTGCTGATTAATAAAAGTATGTTGGTGATAGTATCAAATTCCGTAGGTGATAATACAAAATTCCATTGGTGATAGTATTGAATTCCGTTGGTGTTAATACACAATTCCGTTGGTGATAGTATTGAATTCCGTTGGTGATAATAAAAGATTATGTTTGTGACAATAAAAATTCCGTTGGTAATAATACAAAATTCTATTGGTGATAGTACAAAATTCAATTGGTGATAATAAACATTCCGTTGGTGATAGTATAGAATTCTATCGTGATAATACAAAATTCCATTATTGGTAAAAAAAATTCCATTGGTGAAATACAAAATTTCGTTTGTGATAGTAGTGAATTCTATTGATGATAATAAAAAAATTCCGTTGGTGATAGTATCGATTTCCATTGTTGATAATAAAAATTTCCGTTGGTGATAATAAAAATTCTATTGGTCATAGTATAGAATTCCATTTGTGATAATACAGGATTCTGTTGGTGATAGTACAAAATTTCATTGGTAATAATAAAAATTCTGTTGGTGATAGTAGAGAATTTCATTGGTGATAATACAAAATTCCGTTAGTGATAGTATTGAATTTCTTTGGTGACAGTACAAAATTCTGTTGGTGATAGTATTGAATTTCTTCGGTGATAGTACGAACTTCTATTGTTGATAATACAAAATTTCATTGGTGATAATAAAAATTCCATTGGTGGTAGTATAGAATTCAGTTAGTGATAACAAAATTCCGCCAGTAATAATATAGAATTCCATTGGTGATAGTTGCTAAGTGCTAGAAAGTTCATATTTTCTATATCATTTACACTGCATTTGCCATGGAATTTGACATATTTAGCACCTAACTAGTAAAATATATCATTCTTTTGTTTACCACTACCTTTATTTCTATTTTAGGGAAAAGATGCGAATTCATAGGCTTTTTGCAGCAAAATGGACTAAGTTGTTGAATCAAAGCTTCACCACAACTCACAACGGCCATGATGGCGCCACACTACAGCTGTTGTCCATGCCCAACACTATCATTATTAAGCCATTGCAGCATGGAACCACTGGATGCAACACATAAGCAACAATGGCCTCACAACGGCTGTTGTGAGAACCCATCATGGCCGTAATCACGCCACACAACGCCCAGGAAGCCGATCAAGGATGCAACTTGGAGCCCAAGTAATAACTTACTCATCATGGGCATTATAATGCCCATGGTGAGGTCGTCGCAAACTCGATCCTATAAATACCCTAGGTTTCTCTAAATTCGGAGAGATTCTTTTGCCAAATAAGGTACGGTGCCCGGAGTTCTGGAGATATGAGCGATTGGAGACCACTTTCAAGTATATTTCAGTATATTTCGGCGAGTTCCTCAAGGGTAATTTATTGATCATGATCAGAGGAGAGCGCGCGAAGAGATTCGGCATTGTCTTGTCAATCTTGGGATCCTCTCACCCTCAACCTTGGTAGATATATTAGATGGAGTTAGTTTAGGAATTCTTTAAACACTTATCTATTCTTTGATCTTATAGTTATCTCTCTTGCTTTAATGCTTTATTTTATGATCCATAAGAACCTAATTTGAGGGGAATTGTATGTCTAGGTCCCTCGATTATTGTTTATGAATCTTGATTGATAATTCAATAAATCTTTCTAGTCTTTTACGAATCATTGCATGTTTTCTTGAATGACATTCTTGTTAATGTAAACGAGCAAGATATGCCCCCATATTAGGAGAACCATGCTCTATTAGATCTATGCATGCTCTAAGAGGTTAGGTATTGTTAGATCTCTGGAATAGGGTTTGATTAGATTTTATGGATTAGGATTTGATTAGCCTTTCTAGTGGAGTTCTTGAATTTAAGACAAACATAGGAGGCTGGTATGGAAGAGATTCCATCTTAAGTTCCTAGTGTTTAGACCTGTTGCCAAGAGAATGGGTCCAATAGACCATTGAATTCTCTCGGTCCAATACTAGAATATGATTGTCATACTCAACCCTTATCATAAGTAATAATCAAGATAACTATCATACATCCGCCCAACTCCTTCCAATTGTGCTTAACGATTCTCCAATTGTATTGTGTAATAAATTGTAGAAGTATGATTAAAGAAATAAGATAAACATTTAGGCTATTGATTAAGAGAAAAGGAAGTAATAGGAGCCTCTCGCTATTCCTGGGGAAATACGACCCTCGTGCTCACCCACGAGGTATTACTTGATAACTTGTATTCATGCGGTATTCACGGACTTAATTGTAATATTATTTGCATCTTGACATATTTATTTTCATACACCATAAAGTATCTGTCAATAATACAAAAATCCATTGGTGATAGTATCAAATTCCGTTGGTAATAATATGAATTTAAGTCACTAATATGTTCTAATGTATAAAATATTTTCCGTTGGAATTCTATCACAAAATCTGTCGGTGATATTGACTTCCATCAACGAAAAAACTCCGTTGTAAACATTCCGTCTCTAATGCGCCTATTTCTTGTAGTGAAGGATCAATGTTATGTGTTAGGATTAAGATACACAATGGAGGGCTTTGTGGAAAGTTGTTTCTCCAAAAGCGAGTCAAAGAAAAAGTAAGAACCTGGAAGTCTTGTCCGCGGAACACGTGAAACCAAGAAATTTCGATCCGTAGGTCTATAATATTATAATAAAACAAATTTATTGAAAATTTCATGAGTCATATACATTTTTAGTTTTTTTAACAAATGTGATAAGCGTCAATAAAAAAATAGGCATGCACGGAGGTGTACATATAAGTTACAGTAACATAACAACCCCTAAGGATTTACCACGTAGGATGGACTAATACGCAGGATAATGACGGTCTGTCATATGTACCCAAAATGATATATCAGGAACCATAACTTCATAATGGTAAATTCTCTTATCATGCAACCTTGAAGGGTGTGAAGAATATGACTCCTCTCACAAGAGATCTACACTAAGACTCAGTAAACTATGAATAAATAGTGTTTTATAATACTAGAGACATAGTGAACAGTGTATAAATAGTACTGCTACTGTGCACGATGACAGTGCTTTGATTTCGCGCTTGTCCATGCACTCTAAAATGTCTTACTGCTTACTTTATACAAGTGCTGGCAAATTTGTTTTTTATATACATAACTGATTGGTTTGATGATATAAGAATATGGTTAGGAGAATATTTTGTGAATATTGAGATGGAGAAAATTCTTTCGATTAAGTTAATTAAATTTTAACTTAATTAATATTAATTAAATTAAGTATTTTAAAATTTTAAAATTATTTATAATATTTATGTTGATCAATATTAATTAAATCATCATTTGACCTACCTCATGTAAAAGTTTAGTTTAATTCAACTCTAATAAGACTATGCTAAAGCCCAACCAAATACACTTGCATCTCAAGGGGCCCAACATCATATACTAATTAAATATTCAAGCTGGAATTTCTGTGAATCTAGAGGTGTAGACAAGCCTGTCAATTGCCACAATGGACTGGCCTCACCGGGTACAATTCACCAAAGCCCTGACCCACTCCTAGCTTATGCTATAGTGCAGCTTAATTGGGTGGGCAGGCTAGAACCCCGATTCAAGGACCTGCCCGTTGATTTTTATTTTTATTTTTTTTAAATAGTCAAGCATTATATAAAAACAAACATAAAATTTAAAAGTAATTCCTATAGCAATGCCATTGTATAAAGGTTATTTTTTTGCTAAACCAAATATTTAATGATATATATATAGTACAGGATGTAATATTTGTTTTAGTCATGAAGGCTAAGAATGAGAGCCATCTTAGCTCATATGTTATGAACAGTTACTGTGTTTTTCTGTTGAGACGCTAGCTGATGCGAGATTAAATGTAAAAAAACATAAAGAATGTTTATTTTTTATATTTTTTCTGTTAAAACAAAAACATTAGTAAATATGGATAGAGTGCTTTTATATTTTGAATGTCAGGGTTCGACTTTTTTGACCCTTCCTAATCACTATTATTGATGGGTGAGAAAATGATTTTTTATAAAAATTCAATTAAATATAAAAATCATAAATCTAGAAAATTTTTAAAAATCTTTAATATTAAATGAGTCAATTGTTAGTATTATTTCATGATGATTAGTTTTTTCTAAATTTATATTTCTTTCAAAACATATTGTAAGACATAGATGGATAAAAAGTTTATAATTAAAAAAATTGTAAATTTTATTTTAGGTGAAAAATTTCTTTTCAATTTATCAAAATTTTAACTTAATAATTTATTAATTAAAATTTGAGAGAATATGATGATTTTAAATTAATAACCAGTTTAGAAACACACAAAAATTTTTAGAAATTCTAAAACATACACAAAAAAATGTTGTAAAAAAGATTATGGTTTTAAACATAATACTTATACTATTTGCACACCAACGAAATTATTTAGCTTTGTATAAGAATTTTTTTTATATAGACAATTTGGTAAAAATGCCATTAATTTTTAATAATATCGATAATAAAGGAGAATAATAAATTTAAAAACAATGGATTGTAACTTTCAACAGTTAACTTTTTTAAATAATGTATGCTGATAGTGGAATAACAACCACTTGTAGTTGAGTTGGGTAAACCCCTATTTTCACAAGAGCTAGATGAGTCCAACACAATTGATTAAGGACCAGCCATGACCTAGTGGGTCAATCCGTCAAGTAACGGTTTGGGAGAAGCACAACCCATAATTTGGACTGCTACAGTAAAAAATTGGTTACGAGTCAGTGGCCTGATATGCTTGGTCCTTCAAGTGACGAGCCAATTCCAATCTGAATCACAAAAATAATGATTATGAGAAAATTATTTTTTAAGAGCCCAAGAAAAATTGTAAAAGAATAATGACACTACAACACAACTTGCTTTTAGAGGTATAAAATTTGACGCAATTATTATATTTGCCCTTTAAATTTAACTTTTAAGAAACAAATATGACATGTGTCTCTATATATAAAAACTACTTGCCTCTAATTGACATATATTTTGTAATTATAATAACATAATTCATCAAATTATTTATTGAGGCTATTTTGGTTTTCTTAATTGCCTCTAAAAATATTGTTGCTATTACTAAAAAAGATATATACCTTATAGAGGCAAATAATTAATAAATAGAGGTCTTATTTAAAGGTCTCTAATTAAAGGTCTTTTAACTACAAATTTTGAGATTAATAGAGGCTTTATTTAAAGACTTCTAATTAAGCATTGTAGAGGCTAATTTAAAATTATCAGAGGCTTTTCTTTGGCCTCTATTACAAGGCTTTTAGAGACATAAAAATGTCACAATTAATTATTAATTAGATAATGAAACATACTTAAATGCCTAATTTTTTCCCTTTGAAGGAACCATTTTCAACTTGTGAGTCAATGGTAAAGACTCAAATCCTTTATAATTTAAACAACTTTTACAATCTTAAATTTTTTGCATAAAAAAAGTATGGGAAATACAACATAAATTGTAACTCAAGTTTAAATTTTTTAAATTCAATTAAAGTTATTGGTGATTGGGAATGAAGAAGAGCTCAGAAGCCATCCAAAAAAAAAGAATGAATTGCTAAAGTTTTCACAAGGTTTTCAGGTATACTGAGCCAAACTGGTGTTGCCCCAAAGAAAATCAAAAGACAAAGGTTAAGGACTTCAAACAAGTTGAACCAGAAGTCAATAATGCATTAATAAAATAATTTTAAATCATATATACTTAAAACAAAGAATGAAGATAAAAAAATTACTTTTATGTTAAATTAAATTAAATTGGAAAATTTTCTTTACGTAAGAAATTTAGTTTAGCTTTTTTTTTAAAATAAATTTGAAGATCAATATTTTATAATCTACTAAGTTATCTTTATAATTATTTTGAAATAAATTAATATTAATTTTAAAAATTCTATAATTATCTTTTGAAATTTTAAAAATTAAGAAAACAAAGAAAAAGATAGATTGCAGATGTGTTTTGGTTGGATTTGAATTTTATAATTTTAAACAGATCTTGTTTGAGAATTATATTTTATTTTTTTACCAGGTCAAGTGGCTTCTCTAATTTCTTCTTGCAGAAGGTCTTGCCAGTCAAAAATAGTAATATTGTAAAACTTTGAGAGGACTTTTACTTTGTCATGGCTAATCTGGAGAGGTTAATTAGATAAGCATTGCCTAATTAAAAAAAAATTATTTGAAATCACTTGAACAAATATAAACCATCATGGTTGAACCAAGCTTGAGCTTCAACCAAAATGGTTTTTAAATGAAAACTGGACTGGCTTAGCTTATGGGTCCGGTTTGAATAAGTTAAAGTGGTCAAGTCGTCTGACTCTTCTTGCATACAATAAATGGGTCAATTGGGCACAGTTAATGTATAATTTCTTGCAATATCAAGTGCCAAAGTAATCCTCGTGATTACACATATCTTATAGCAAAATAACGGATCTAAATCATCGGATAAGAAGATATAACCTCAAATTTTGAGATGTATATTGCTCGTTAGTATTATTTTGGGGTTTTATGGAATTCGATATATTTTGATAATACCATTAAATCTTGTGTTGCTTCCTTGCTCCATGATCCAGTTCTATATGGTATTTAGAGAATTGGATTTCGGAAATGATACATCTTCAGTGATTTCTTCAATCTTGTGTTGTTTTCTTGCTTGATAATCTAGTTTTAGGTGGTATATTTAGATTTGGATTTTTGGAGATGGTTTACTATCTTGATGTGAGATTTCTAAAATTTATACTCATTTAGATCTTACTAGAGTAGTGGAAACCCTAATTCTATTAAGTGTTATTGAGGCTTTCTGAAATCAGAGAAGCAAAATTTAGGGTTTATATAAATTAAAAAGTAATTATCAAATTAAAGAACAACCATATTTCTCCAAATAAATAAAAAATTTAAAAATTTTTATTATGAGATTATAAAATAATGACTACAAATAAAGTTTATTTAAATATTTAAATGAATTTTATTTATATACTATTATTAAAATATTTTATATGATCTCAACGTGTTTTTATTAATTTTCATTCTTCATCTACACTCATGATTTAATTCACCTTATAAATTATTTTAAAATATAACTTCAATTTTAAAAATTATAAGATGATTTACATAACAAACTCAATTACTTTAAATTTAAAAAATTATGAGATAATTTTCATAACATAAGTTAGTTATATAAGATTTTTAAGAACAGAAACAAGCAAAATATTATCATATAAAATCAACTAATTTTGAATACAACAATTAAATTAAAAAAATCATAATTATCTAAAAATCTCAAGATGATGGATGAAATTTTTTAATAGTATATAAAGATATAATAAACAAATAAATAAATAATTGAAATGAAAACAAAAACCAGTTGAGTGTAGAGTGCACCCATTTGCAATCCTAATTCTAATTTCCAAATTAGAATCTTCATTTTTTTTTTTATCTCCTAGTGCAATTGGAGCTCAACGGATTAGGATTTTCAAATACTCTTTTTGAAAGGCTGGCATTATTGACGTTAAAAAGTCTCCTGCTATTTTGAAGGACCAAAGTTATCCCGTCCTTCAATTCTTATGGTGAGTTTCACAATAATTATTTCTGATGGTTTTGATTTCTTTTCCACATGTGCTTGTGATTCTTGTTTTATGATTTAGGGCTAAATAATTGCAAGCTTTCATCTTGGTTGCTTAATGATTATTGATTTGCAATTGTTCTTGCTTAATGATTATTAATTTGCAATTGTTCTTAATTGTTGAATCATTGAGCTTTTTATTGAATAGGAATTCTCTTCTCTCTGTATGGCAATTTGTTTGTGTGTTTATATCCATAATGGTTGGAGGAAAGTAATTAAAGCTATGAATAATTTTATAAGTTCAAAAGGTGATGATGTTACTCTTAATTATTTATAAGTTTTAATCATGCAATTACAGAAGATTTTATCGTTAAATTTAAATGAACAATGCACTATGACTAATTCTGAAATGGATGGTATTAACTCATAAACCATGTAATGCATTGTTAGGGATATAGCTAGAGTTGGGCTAAAGGGGCCGTGCCCCCCTCCTTTTTATAAACTAGTCCCTATTTTTAGTTAAATTAGTATACATAATACAAAAATCATGTATTCAATGAAAATATTTGCATATATTTAGTGTTTGGCCCCTAAATTTTTATAAATTATTATATATAATATAAAATATATAATTTTAAAAAAATTAATTGCAAAAGTCTATTTTGGCCTCATTTCATAAAAAAAATTGTAAAAGTCTATTTTGGCCTCGTTTCTAACAAATTGGTATGTATGATTTAAAAAATTATATTTTTAAAAAACATTTGTAAAAATTAATTGTTTGGCCCACTAGTTTTTTTTTCCAAATCAGTATACATCATATGAAAAATTATGTATAGTTAAAAATATTTATCATAACATAATGTTAAGCACTTAAGCTTTTAACAAATTGGTATAATAGTATAAAAATTATATATTTTTGAAAAATATTTGTAAAAATATATTGTTTAGCCCACTTTAACTTTTTACTAGTTTTGTTGTAATTCGACTAAAACCTAAATAACTTGTCAACCTTTTTATCTAGCCCTCCTCGCACAAAGATAACTTTTTTGATTCCGTCCCTAGTCAATGTGATGAAAAATTCTTAACAAACTAATAGTTGATAATATTTTAAGTTTCATATCTCTATGACATTGTTTGCTTACTTTCTATTCATTGGATTATATTTTTAGATTCAAAGCTTTTCATTGTCAATGTGAGAGTTGAGAAATAATTCTTGCTTTAGATGTCATTTAAAAATCTTTAAATTGGTTATGCATCAATTGGCATATATATATATATATATATTACAATTTCATCATATATAGCAAAAAAATTATGTTTGATCTCTAGAATTTATGAATAATTTATATTCATATATATATTTTTTTAATGTACAGTAGATATTTGTCATGGATAATAATTGGATGCAAAGATCAAGATCTAGCAAGATTGACTCAATTCCTAGATTTGGCTTTCCATAAAGCTACCTATGATGGTAGGATATTATGCCCTTGTAAGAATTGTTGCAATTGGTTTTGGATCACGCATGGCGAAGTATATAATCACCTAGTGTGATTTGGATTTATAGATGGTTGTACTCATTGGGTGTTGCATGGAGAATGCTTTTCATTGAATGAAAATTGGACTAGTGAATCTAAGCCAGATGAAAGGAGTCAGTATCATGATATGGGAGTTTTGCTACATGACATATCAATGGGTGACCAATCATATACACAAAGAGATAATTAGCCAAATATAACTGCTACAAATTTTTTTAATTTGATTGAAAAAGGTCAAAAAGAAGTTTATTCAGGGTACAAGACTCACACATTACTGTACTTTCCTTTCTTCTTAGAATGCTCAGCATCAAATGTCTTGTTAAGTTGACTAATAAATCTTTCATGATGATGCTAGAGTTATTAAAATAGCTACTTCCTGAAGGTGAAATATTACCTAAGTCATTTTATGAGACCAAAATGCTTTTTTAGAGATTTAGGTCTTAGCTATGAAAGGATCGATACAAGTCCTAATGATTGTGTTTTATTTAGAAAGGAGCATGCAAATAAAAGTCAAAGCCCTATTTGTAATGCATGTAGATGGAGAATAAGTTCACATGAACCAAAAATAAAATCAAAGTCAAATTCCCATAAAGTCCCTGTCAAAGTTCTTCAATACTTTCCATTAAAGCCGAGATTGCAGAGATTATTTATGTCATCTCAAATAGCATCTTCCATGGGGTGGCATGATGAATGTTGTATAATAGATGGATGTTTAAGTCATCCAGCAGATTCTCCTGCTTGAAAAAATTTTGACTTCTTGCATAAAGATTTTTCTTCAGACCCTCGAAATATTAGGCTTGGATTAGCTACAGATGTCTTCACCCCCTTCAAAACAATGATTTCTTCATATAGTACATGGCATGTTGTTTTATTTCCATATAATTTACCACCGTGGATGTGCATGAAACAACTTTGCATGATGTTATCATTACTTATTCCTGGACCTTTACAACCGGGTAATGATATTGATGTATATTTAGAACATTTAATAGAGGAGCTTCAAGAATTGTGGAAGTTTGGTGTTCATACTTTTGATGAATTTGTTAAGAAAAACTTCAAAATATTGGTAGCAATATTATAGACTGTTAGTAAATTTCCAGGGTATGCAAATTTGTCTGGGTGGAGTACTAAGGGAGCTTTGGCATGTCTTTCCTGTCATAAGAATACTCTTTCATTTTTCTTGAAGAATGGTAGAAAACATTGTTACATGGGTCATCATCGATTTTTAGCTCCTAATCACATATTTTGTCTTCAAACACGCTCTTTTGATAACACCTAATTATTTAGAGATAAGCCTAAACCACTCTCTGGTGTTGAGGTGTTGGATAAGGTACAAGGTTACTAGATCACATATGGAAAATGAGCAATAACTCCAATTTGCATCACAATCTCTCTAGTGTTGAGGTGTTGGATAAAAAGTAAGTATATTTTTAAGGTTTCCATATTGGAAAGATAATTTATTGCATCACAATCTCGATATGTGCAACGCCCTTTTGTGTGTGTACCACAAGTACAGTGGTTTGTTGAAGTAATAATACCTCGGTGAGTGGATAGTCGAACTAGAGGGAATAGTGATTAGAAACACAAATATTGCTATTTAACTAGAATGAAAATGAATAAATATTGATGTGAATAAGAATCAATGCAAATAGAAATAAGAAAAGAAGAAGGAGGCACAAATAAAAGATAGGAGAGGCAATCAACGATAAATGGGGCACTCGAACATTGCTTACCCTGGGACTATTGTTTCAAGTGCAAGACCAATCATTATGTTTCGTAACTAATGTCTAATGAGTCATGGAGATCTTTAAACACACTGTCCCAAAACTTAAGGTTAACGGTAACTAACCCTACACTATGCCCCAGTGGAGAAATCTCTCAGTCTCGAAACCTCACACTGTGCTAGTTTGCTTTGGGTTGTAGGGATTCCAAGTGATAAATCCTATTCCCTAAAATTGATCTAACCCTTTGGTCCAGGCGAAAGACCGCTAGTCACAATTAAGCCCCAGATACTAAGAATTACTTCAACGCTTCACTCTGTTGCTTGTGCAACTAGGCTCCAACGGAGTTTATCTTTTAGCAATTCACTCTATTGTGACCGCAAAGAACTCTTGGAATGTGGAGATAGGATAAATCACACTGGAGGGGAAATGGGATGCTCTGCTACCTCTCGACTCACCCTCTCAACCCTCTCCAATCTGGCATTGTCTAACCCTCATGGTGTGTCACTCATCCACAAGGATTACCAAAATGGATTCTCAACCCTAGTATCACTCTAAGGGAAAATCAACTCAACAAGTATTCAAGATTGGAACTCAATTAAAATATCAATTAATTAAAGCATAATAAGAGATCAAAGAAACAATATCATCTTAGGGTTTACAAGCCCAAGTACCCACTAGGGTTTAGCTCTCCATGGAGCAAAATACAATCAATAATGAAATCAAAAGTAAAAATATGTAATCCATAAATAAAACCCCCTTGGTGTTCTTGTCGATGGTCTTGTCGAGTGACCGCATCTTCTCCAAAGGTCCCCTCGTCAAGCCTAGGGCACACCTCACCTGATCGGTGCCAACGAAAGCTCCCCCAATAATTCTCTTCCAAAGGAAACACGGTGTCGAAGGCCGTAAACCTCTACAAATGCCTAGCCAAAGCCTCTCCATACCTTAGCCGGGTGTAGCGGTGGTCTGTGCCTGAGCCGCAGGCTGTGAACCTCTAGACTGAGTAGGATGACCTGGATTAAGTCCCGGAGTAGGGTCCCCACGGGTCAACAGTGGACACTGCGTCCTGATGTGATCCGCTTGTCCACACTGATAACATCTGCGCGGTTCTCGACATCGTCCTCCATGGAACTTATGACAATTCCAACACCGTCGCATAGTTCCTGCCGATCCTCGATGCGACACCTGCTCGAAGGTAGTGAACTCTGCTGCCACTGGTGCGGGCGGTGGAACCCTCGAAGAAACCAAGCCGAAGGTGCACCACTAGATGAACTCTCACCTCTGCTCTTCTTTGAGGATTGACTCATTTACGCACCTCTCCTCTTCTCGATGCTTTCACGGATTAGATCGCCTTCCGGGACCAACTTTTTACTCGCTCGAAGGGCCAAGCGCACTACTTCCTTAAAAACTCGGTTTCCCGTGGATCGCCATCCTCTCCCGGGACACCGAGGTTCGAGTCCGGTCTCGAACTTCGAACATAGAACTTCCTCGGAACCTACCGGGTTCCGGTACAAAGTTTGCTAGGTCCTTTAATTGCATCTCATACTGCATCGCAGGATCTGCTACCACTGGTTCAACTGCATGAACTCCCCGCCTTTTCTCGGGTCTCTATGGAAAGCGGGTGTAGTACTCCTCGTCAAACTCCCTCCGAAAAATCGACCAACTCAAAAACAACACGGGAGCGACCTTTCGGACTTTCCCACCAAACTCGGCTCGCCCTCAAGTAACCTCGTAGCAACCTTGAGCCTCAGGTCTTCTTCTAGAACCATGTCGTCGAAAGTAGCTATCACCCGCTTTAGCCACTCTTTGGCAACCATGGCATCGCTCGTGCCATCAAAAGAACTGCAGCCTAACTGTCGGGCTTCCTTCAGGAGCTTAGACAAGAACAAACTCTGGGCTGGACCCACTCGTCCTCTGCAGGGGACTAGGGGAGCCCGAGCGCATTCGGGGTGGTGTCGAGCGTGTGGGTCAGCTGCGATCGGTACATCCTCTCCATACATGCTCCAAAAAGCTCATGAAGTCTCCCGAACTCCCGATAGGGTCGGTCGCCTATCCCGATTGTCCCAATAGGCTCGAAAGCTCCCGCATCGCCTCTGCGGGACGGAGCTAACTCGGGCACCGGGGTGCGGGGCACGAGCTCGGGTACTCTAGGACCATGCATCGCAGCCGCTACTGGCGGTGCATGCCTAGAATTGGCCTCCCTGCCTAGGGCGGCGAAGGAGAGGGCGGTGGAGATGGCACTCCACGCCGTCCACCTCTAGGCAGTGCGATGAGTAGGCTCAGCAGCGAGAGCAAGCTGCTCCCAGCTGCGTGTCTTGCAGGCGTTATCTTGGCATTTTTTTGATGAGCTGAAAAAAAGACACCAAAAGAACTTTCAAAAATCAATTCCTATATGCAATAATGCTACATGCTCAACTCTAACTGGATCCACTAGTTACTACAGAAGACAATCAAAGACAAGAAAAAGATACAGCTATTAGTCTAAACCAATAGAAATGTTTTAAGGGAAAATTTTCGGGCTGCTACAGTACCAGGCCTCTATCAAACCAGGCTTCTACAGGAACAAGTTGCTACAGAACCGGTTTGCTACAGGATCAGACTGCTACAGTTTTGGGCTGAAAATCTATAGCAATGGGCTATAGTAATCTACAGTAAACACTGGGTATAACATTCTACCCCCCTTAAGAAAATTTCGCCCTCGAAATTTCCTTCTTACCTGACAAAAGACCTCTATGACTCAGAGTCTAACAATACACATGCATCAAATAAAAGATAGATATTGTACCTGTGATCATGTCAGCTTCACCCTTAGGCTCTTCATTAGTCAGGGCAAAGATCCTGGTCTGAGATCTAGTCTGCGGGCGTGATCCTCCTGACTGAGGGGTGTTGCTCGCTGCTACACCGGGGGTACCTCGAAAGGTGAGAAAAGATAGACCAAAGGATTGAAAGAAGGATCTCTTTATCGGGCTGAAATCGCGGCTTTAAATAGGCTGGAATCGAGCATCCACACGCCCATGTGAATCTGCAGGAATTCAATTTTCAGCGGCCTATGAACAGTAATTACTACATTAATTGTTACAGTAAATTGCTACAGTGCCTGCTATAATACTCTGCTAAAAATACTCCCGAATCCACACTTTTCAATGAGTCAACATAAACGGGCACACGTCCATGCTATAAATCACGTTGCTTCTTTAAATAAAAACACATTTGACGACAATCTTGCTAGCGTTGCACAAGTTGGAACACATGAGTATGACTGCCTTTGTGCCCCTCCAATTTGCATATTCACTTGAGTACAACAGAGGTTGGCACACACTTACATGTCTTTGAGCACAACTTGAGTCTTCTCATGTGTTCACTTCAAGATTTCATCAACAACATGGAAATGCAATCTACTTTGGCTTCTTTCTTCTATACTTGTCTCCATAACCCTACATGCACAAAAGTGACACAAATACACATGTATGACTGATAAAATCTGATAAAAGTAGTTTTCATCGTAAAAAAAAAAAATACTTCGTATTACTAATACACAAGAACTTATCAATATGATGCACATTGAGAAAAATGTTTGTGATAATATAATTGGAATCTTGTTGAACCTTAAAATAAAATCAAAAGATGGTATAAAAGCTCGTTTGGATCTAAAATATTTGGGTTTAAGACTAGAGCTTCACCCAGTTGAATATGACTAGAATAAAACTTATGTGCTTGGTGCATGCTTTTCAATGAGAAACAAAGTGATTTTGTGAAGTTTTAAAAAAGATGAAAGTTCCAGATGGCTATGGTACAAATATTTTCAGGTGTGTACAACTTAAGCAACTTAAGGTTATGGCATTCAAGAGTCATGATAACCATATTTTAATGCAATAGCTTCTTCATTGGCTATTAGAAGAGTTCTACCTAAGCAAGTCAAATAAGTCTTAATTGAATTATGCTCTTTCTTTAGATAGTTGTGTTCTAAACTTTGTCGAGCACAAGATTTGATTCGATTGCAATCTCGTACTGGATCAACACTTTGTCACTTGGGAAAAAATTTTCCACCTGTATTTTTTGATGACATGATTTATTTGAAGATTCACTTAGCTAGTGAAGTCATGATTGATGGACCTGTATATTTCCGTTGGATGTATCTAGTTGAAAGGTAATCTAATTACATAAATTATTTCTAATGTATTTCAAATACATGTATTAAACATATATATACTAAAACATTTAGTTTAATTTCAGGTTCTTGTGCACTTTAGGGTCATATGTTCGCAATAAGAATTGACCTGAAGGATAAATTGCAGAATGATACTTAGCAAAAGAACGTGTGACATTTTGTTCAAGATACTTGCAAGGAGTTTAAACAAGGCTAAATCGACCAATAAGCAATGATGATGTGTTTGAAAGTTGGAAAGAAAGATTTTGTGCAAAAGGATCATCTTTTTTTTTAAGACAAGGTCATCCTTTGGGAAAAGGAGACATCATCAGAATAGAACATGATAAATAACATTTTATTACACGAATTCAGAATAAAACTTTTCATGCATGGTTCTCAAACCAAGTAAGTTATCAATGTATCATATTAATTAGAATTTTGATAATATAATTAAGCTACTTTATTTAAATTTCCCTTTATGCTTGTAGGTTCGACAAGATAATAATTCAAGTAATGAAGAAATTATAGAAGATTTCAAAAACTTGGCACTCTTTCCAAATAATGTTGATAGAAGTTTAAAGTTTTTATTATCAATGGATTTTGGTTTCATACTAAAGAACTTGCGAAGAAGAGAAAAAGTCAAAACAATGGGGTAGTTGTAATTGCAAAGACTCAAAGTTTTGCAAGTGCTAAAGATAAACATCTTGTTGAAGGTAATGTGACATGTTATGCAGTTTTGAGGAGATTATAGAATTAGATTATTTTATTGGGGAAAAACTTAAACTTTTTAAGTGTGACTAGGTATTAAATGAGAGGTGGTCTAAAAGTTGATGATCTTGGGTTTACATTAGTTAATTTTTCAAGACTAATGGATGAAAAGGAATCATTTATAATGGCAGCTCAGGCTGAACAAGGTTTTTATGTGCAAGACCATATTCATGATATTGATTGGAATGTTGTTGTTAAGACAAGTCCAAGATACTATTACAACATGAATGAAGAAGAATGTTATGAAGATTTAGAGTCACACCTACAAGCTGAAATTTCAACAAATGGGTTACTTGATGATGCTTTAGGTGATATTGATGATAATATTGATTGGGCAAGATCAGGCACATGTGGCACAATTATTGAAGTTCCTCTAGAATCTACATGGAACTAAATGAAATTCTTAATAATGAAGAGGATGGTGAAGCTGACAACACACAAAATATGGAAGCGAATGATTGGTTTATTATTGATGTATATGTGAATATCATTGATATGTTTTTCATGAAAAATGAGTGCATATTTCCATTTGTAATTCCATCTTCTAGCATGTGAGTTTTTGCTTTTTAATATTATTCAATAACTATTTTAGCATTTTCATTTTTTATTCAAATGCAATTTAAATGTTTAAGAAGCTGTAAGTTATTTAATATTGGAATTTTGTAGATTAGAATATGGCTACTAATAAGTGTAAATTCAAACAAAATCCAGCAATAGAGAGTCATCAAATGCAAGGTGTTTTCGTAATATGTTTGCCACTAGCTCAATTGCGACAATTCCAGTATAATCAAACTAATTATAAAAATAAAGACCTCAGGACAAATCGAAATAACTCAGGTATTTACATAATTATAATCTTCATGTTTAAAAAGATTTATTATCACTAATAAATTATTTATCATGATAATATTGAAAATATTTAACAAATTCAAATAATACAAGAAAAAGAAGTAGAGGCTCAATCATGTGCAAAGACATTTGGAGTCAATCCGAAGAAAGATGCATATATATATTTGTAAAAAATGAAGGCAAACCTGTCATAGATAATGCAAATAAGTTAAGTACTTTCTTGGGTACATTGGCACAAAATGGCATCTATGCATCACTGAATTATGATGATTGGAGGTTAATGCCAAATGATTACAAAGAGGATATATGGAAAATGGTTGCAGTATTTAATTTTTTTTCTACATTTAGAATTATATTCAATTACAACTATTGTGACACATTTAAAATTAGTTAAAACTATTTAATATTCAGTTCTTATAAACTTTAAGCTAAGTTTGACATTGATCCCTTTGCTAAGGATTTAATTATGATTTCTCTTGCTAAAATTGGAAAGACTTCAAGTCAAAGGTAACATATCATTGGTCCAAGACAAGGCAACGTGATAGTATGGTACTAGAGGACCAATTTGATTGGCTATTGAAATTTTGATAATCGACTAAAGCAAAGGTACATACTACCCAAAAAAAGACTTTTTTCCTTACTAAAGAACCAATACTATCTTTGTTTTATGTAAGAAAATGTATTTTTCTTTGTTTTCTATATTTATAGAAAAGTTAGGTTGTTGGCAAAAGAAACAGACTCAAATTAAAGTTTGTTCATACTTCAGGCACAAAAAGTTTTGCAAGAAAACGACAAGAAATTGTAATTTATTCATTTAATGTAAATTATAATTAATTGTATGTATTTATTATAATCATTGTTATTTTATTGAAAATTAACAGAAGGCAGTAAGACTAGCAAGAATTGAGTCATCTCGAGCTGATGTATATATTGCTACTCACACAAGTAAAGATGGAAGGTCTATTGATCGTGAAATTGCAATAACAATTGTAAGTTAAAAATTTTATTAAATTTATTTTTGTATACACATATTAAATAATTTTTATAATATTATAAATGTTTGTTGTGTGAATATTTATTTTGTTTAGGACAAGCTACAAGAAGTTGTTCAAAATCAAGGTCCATAATTTATAGATTACTCTGGTCCTAATGATATTTTTTCTCAAAAAGAAACTACGTGAGCACATATAGTTTAGGTCCTTCTCTTGCATATTTGTGGGGTCACAAGGATACTCGTTTAATGCTAAGGAAGATGGCCTCCAATACTAAAAAATCATCTGAAGAAAGGATGAACGAGATGGAGAAACAAATTGATACATTAACAAGTTGTGTTGGTAGAATCTCTTCTTTACCTCAAACTAGATGCTAGACGTAAATGTGAATGATATATTAAGGCAATCAAATAGGGTAACCTTGTGTAAGAATACTTTTTGGATAGTTTTTCTTATGCAGTTTTGATTATGTAGTGTAAATATATTGATATTCTCATTTCAATATTATTTTCTCTTTTAATTAGGAACGTACGACCTTTGATTCTCCAAGTAGTTCCTCACAACAACAAATTCAATCTAAACCTAATAGCTTGGAAGTTCATCAAGTAAGTGAAACATTTTATTAAAAGTAACACACAATTTGCAATTCTACTTAGCTTGCATTTTACTATTGTCTTAATGACATTTCGTGTGAATAACTTTGTTATCTTTAATAGAAAATTCGATAATTATTTATTAACAAAATATTAGTAGTTTATTATTACTTTGATTGTTCAGGACCAGGCAGATAATATCCAAAATTTCTCATCTCAAACGTTTATACAAGTTTCAAATTCTATCAATGATGTTCTACACTCATTCTTACTGATTCTTCGTTCATCAACATCGATGCATAAGCCATAAACCAGTTATGTGAGTTCTCCAATAAAACTTTAGCCACTTACATCATGGCAACTTCATTATTCACTCATATAAATTGTTTTAATTTAATGAATATTTACGGTCAAATGGTTGCAATTGATAGAATTAGCAGTAATAAATTAAATGAGGTGATTTATCGATTTTTATGCATTTTTAATTATTTACTACAAATATTTGGTTATGATTTGAATATATTTTGGTTTTCTAATTAGAAACATACAACCACTGAGTCTTCTGATAATTTATCACAATAACTAATTGTTGTAAAGTTTGTTATGTAACATGTTTGATAAAATAATCTTTCTTACTTATGGTTTAGGTATTTCACACAATTTGTAGTTTTGACTATTTAGCATGTTGTTGCTATTACTATAATAGCTTTCGTGACACACCCTTTTGCACGTGAACCGCAAGTGCACGGGTTTGTTGAAGTAATAATACCCTGGTGAGCGGGTAGTCATATCCATAGGGAATAGTGATCGGAAACACAAAGATTGCTATTTAACTAGAATGAAGATGAATCGATAGTGGTGTGAACAAAATCAATGAAAATAGAAATAAGAAAAGAAGAAGGAGTCGCAAATAAAAGATAGGAGAGGCAATCAACAGAAATTGGGGCACCCGGACATTGCTCACCCTAAGACTATTGTTTCAAGTGCAAGACCAACCATTATGTTTCTCAACTGATGGTTGATGAATTGTGGAAATCCTAAAACACATGGTCCCAAACCTAAGGTCAACCGTGACTAACCCTACACAATGCCTCAGTGGAGAAATCGCTTAGTCTCGACACCTCACACTGTGTAAGGTTGCTTAAAGTTCTAAGGACTCCAAGTGATAAATACTGTTCCGTAATATAGATCTAACCCTTTGGTTCAGGCGAAAGACCCCTAGTCACAATTAAGCATCAGATACTAAGGATTACTTCAACGCTTCACTCTATTGCTTGCGCAACTAAGCCCCATCGGAGTTCATCTCTTAGCACTCCACTCTATTGTGACCACAAAGAACTCTTAGAATGTGGAAGTAGGATAAATCACACTGGAGGGGAAGAGGGACATTTCGTTACCTCTCGACGCATCCTCTCAACCCTCTCCAATCTAGCATTGTCTAACCCTCATGGTGTGTCACTCATCCACAAACGTTACCAAGATGGATTCTCAACCCTAGTGTCACTCTAAGGGAAAATCAACTAAACAAACATTCAAGATTGGAACTCGATTAAAAGATCAACTAAAGATAGCATAATAAAAGGTCAATGAAATAATATCATCCTAGGGTTTTGATAAGTGCTTGTGCGATATGAATGCGAAGTGTTCATTCCTTATGTTGAGCATTACTTTTCTCAGGTTTTTTACATTAATATGTGTGTTTTTATGTTACTTTTATGCAGGTAGAGTTGTGAGGCCGAGTATGAAGGAAATAGGCCAATGTGGATCATTATGCACCTATTTTGGAGGAGATCTTGCTAAGGTTCAAACGCGAAGACATAGGTCAGGTGTGAGATGCTAGAGTGTGTGCCAACCTCCTCGCATTCGAGTGAGCACATCCATTTGGAGGGGCACAAAGGCAGTCACACTCGAGCATTCTGATTTATGCACATAGGAACGAGAGATCCACCAACGTGCACATCATTGAAGAGGCAAGTGATTCACGACGTAAACGTGTGCCCGTTTGAGTTACCCCAATGAAAATATGGAATTCGGGAGTATTTCCGGCATAGTATTGTAGCAGGTCGATGCAGCAAAACAATGTAGCAAGTACTGTAGCAGCCCGGCTGAGAAATCCGAGAAACAGAGAATCCACACGGGCGTGTGGAAATTATCCACGCCCGTGTGGAAATTCCATAGGGGCGTGTGACATCATACACGCCCGTGCAGTCGCCCGATTCCAGCCCTATTTAAAGCCGATTTCAGCCCCGATTTTGGTATTCTTTTCTCCATCGTTTCCCCAACTTGTGAGAGGACTTCGGCTAGGGTTTCGAGGGGTATTGGCCAAGGTTTTGGAGAAGTTCTACAGCTCCGACATCGTGATTCCATTAGGAAGAAGGTTGGTAGGGGAGCTTCGATTGAGGCGTATCCTATACCGGACGAAGGAATCTTTGGAAGACGAGTTGAGGACTCTCCACAAGACCATCGACACGACCATTGAGGGGGTTTCTTTATGGATTCATTGCTTTTACATTCGATTTCTTTGATTGTATTAAGCTCCATGGAGAGCTAAACCCCCAGTGGGTACTTGGATGATTGTGAACCTTAGGATGTATTCGTTTCATTGAACTTCTTTATTATGCTTTCAATAAATTGATGTTTATTGTGAGTTCCAACCTTAAATGCTTGATTGTATGAACATTTCCCCTAGAGTGATACTAGGGTTGAGAGTTCTTGTTGGTAACCTTGTGAGTGAGTGACACACCACGAGCGTTAGACAAAGCTAGGTTGGAGAGGGTTGAGAGGGTGAGTCGAGAGGTACAGGAGCGTCCCCTTTCCCCTCCGGCGTGATAGATTCTACCTCCATTCCTTGAGTTCTTTGCGGCCATAATAGAGTGAGTGGTCTAAGGGATGAACCTCCGCTGGGGCCTAGTTGCGTGTGCAATGGAGTGAAGCGTTGAGAGGATCTTAGTATCTAGGGCTTAATTATGGCTAGGACCTTCCGCCTGGACCAGAGGGTTAGGTCTATATTTAGGAAGAGATTTATCACTTGGAATCTCTAGAGTTCATTGCAACTCTATGCGAGTGCGAGGTGTTGAGATTATAGATTTCTTCTCCGGGACATGTATAGAGTAAGGCATAGTTGACCATAGATTTGGGACTATGTATGTAAGGATTTCCACGACTCACTATTGCATTGATTAGGAAGCATAATAGAGAGTTCTTGCACTTGAAGCGATTATCCTAGGTGAAGCATTATCCGAGTACCCCATCTTTATCGATTGCCTTACCATCTTCTTACTTTTGCTCTTTCACTTGTTGATTTTATTGTTGAGAATTGAATCAATTTCACACCTATCACAATTGATCTTCCACATAGCTAAGAATCAAATTAAGTATTTTCACTCCCTACTCCCTGTGGATTCGACCCCGCTCACCCAGGATTATTACTTCGACAAGCCCGTGCACTTGCGGGATATAAGCAAGGGGAACTTGTCAAGTTTTTGGCGCCGTTGCTGGGGAGGTAGGCGTTTAGAGATACTTTGCACTTTGTTTTCTTAGCTATTCCACTACACATTCTATTTCATATCTTCTTATTCTATCATCATTCTGATTTTCTTTTTCTTTACTTTTGGTGCAGCTCCAGGTTATGACCCTAGGGAATCCATCAATATTGATTGAAGGAGACCTTGAGCTTGAACGTACACTTCGAAGGAAAGGGAAAGAACTTGTACAAGAACAGCCTAATCCAGCTGATTTGGAAGTAGAATGATCTGACAACATGGCAGAACAAAATGAGCAACAACGGACACTATCTGATTATGCCAGACATATAGTGTTGGGGACACAATCGAGTATTGTGCGTCCCCCAATTACAGCTCAGAATTTCGAGCTAAAGCCGGCATTCATCCATATGCTGCAGCAGTCCACACAATTCAACGGTTTGGCCGATGAGGATCCAAATAGTCACATAGAGAGCTTCCTCGAGGTGTGTGACATGCTGGAGATAAATGGTGTGACGGATGATGCCATCAAATTGAGAGCCTTCCCATTTTCCTTAAAGGGGAAAGCAAAGCAGTGGCTGCACTCATTACCTAGGGCATCAATCACTACATGGGAGGAGATGGTAGAAGCTTTTCTATCCCGTTATTTCCCTCCCGGAAAATCAGCAAAGCTTAGGAATGAGATCTCATCCTTTATGCAGTTGGAATTGGAGTCTCTATTTGAGACATGGGAAAGGTTCAAGGAACTCCTGCGCAAGCGTCCATAACATGGATTCCCGGAGTGGATGATTGTTCAAACCTTCTACAATGGTTTGAACCCGAGCACAAGGCAACTCTTGGATGCGGCGGCAGGAGGTACCTTGGGTAGCAAGACCCCCGATGAGGCTCGTCAATTGATTGAGGAAATGGGGTTAAATGGCTACCAGTGGAACGCTAGAGAGAAGAAAAAGGTGGCCGGTCTCCATGAAATTGATGCGGAAACTTCATTGGTGGCCCAAGTGGAGAGTTTGAGTAAGAAGCTAGATCTTATAGCTTCGAATAGAGTGGCGGCCATGACCAATTGCACCGGTTATGGTAGAGGACATGCTCCCTCCGATTGCCCAATTGTCATTGGTGATGTTTCTTCAGTTGAGAATGCCGACTTTGTAGGTAATGGAATGAGACCTCAAGGGAATCCATACAGCAACACCTACAATTTAGGTTGGAAGAATCATCCCAACTTTTCATGGAGTAATCAAGGACCACAGAAGACTATGGGGTCATCGGGGTTCCAACAACAACAACAAGCCCCTCAAGTGGAAAACAGAATTTCAGGCTTGGAAACCCGAATGACGGATTTGGAGAAGCACTTGACTAGATTTATTCAATCGGCAAATACAAGGTTTGAATCAGTCGAGGCTACACTTCGCAATCACACTGCCTTCTTACACAACCTTGAAAATCAAGTGGGGCAAATTGCGAAATCTCTTTCCGAAAGGCCACATGGGAGTCTACCAAGCAACACGGAAACCAACCCGAGAGAACATGTGAAGGCGATTGCTTTGAGAAGCGGTCGTGAAGTGGAAGGAAGGCTTCCAAGTGAGAAGCCGAAAGAACACGCACCCGAGGTCGTCGAGGTTGAGAAGGGACCAAATAAAGAGAAAGAGGTGGCACCCCTACCTTTCAAGCCAAGAATCCCTTATTCCTCTAGATTGAAGAACGACCAAGGGGATGACCAGTATAAGAGGTTCCTGAGTTTGTTCAAGCAACTCCACATCAACATTCCTTTTGTTGAGGATTTGGCTCAAATGCCTAAGTATGCGAAGTTCCTGAAAGACCTATTGACCAACAAGAGAAAATTGGAGGAGAGTACTTCAGTAGTGCTTAATGCTTCATGCTCGACTGTGTTACAAAAGAACATGCCGAACAAGAAGAAAGACCCGGGAAGCTTCATTATTCCGTGTAACATCAGCAACTTAGGTGAGGAAATGGCATTGGCGGATTCAGGTGCAAGTATTAACGTCATGCCATATACTTTCTTCCAAAAGCTAGGCTTGGGTGAGCCTAGACCTACTCGGATGACTTTACAATTGGCGGACTGAACGGTACGACATCCGAGAGGCATCATTGAAGACGTACTTGTGAAGGTGGACAAGTATATTTTTCCGGTTGACTTTGTAGTGCTAGATGTTGATGAGGATGCAGATGTACCCTTGATACTTGGGAGACCGTTCTTGTGGACTTCCAAAGCATTGATTGACATGGACGGCGGAGAGCTCACATTGAGAGTCGGAGACGATAAACTCACTTATCGCCTTGCTGAAGCCATGCGGCATTCTCTCGATTTTGATGACACTTTGTACTTTCTAGACACTACTGATGAAATTGTTGATGAATATATACAGGAAATGTTCAACCCGGATCCGTATGAAGGTTTGTTCGACCAAGAGGAGAGCAATGAAGAAGTACTGATGCTTGGTTCGACCGGAGAGGAAACATCTACCCCGGGAATCTTGAAGAAGGTGCTCCGGAAAATGAAGAGGGCTCAAAGACGCCACCGAAAATGCCCCAAGACTGTTGGAGATGTACATGAGCCAAGGGAGTTGGACGAACAATTGCTAGGTGGTCCGAAGCCCGATAGTACACCCTCTACCCTCAAGAGACTTTGCTCATCATGCTTTCAAGTTATGGGTAAGAGGGCAACCTTCATTCATGAACCCCTGTGAGGTAAGAAAGATACGTCAAGCTTAGTGACGTTAAACAAGCACTTCTTGGGAGGCAACCCAAGTGTTTACTGTTCTCGTACCTTTTAGTTTAGTTTGTTTGCATAAATAAATTGTTAAGTGTTGGTGTTTCAATTTTTGAGTGCTTGTGCTGTGATCCTATTGTGGGGTTTTAAAAGAATTCTTTATATATTTTTTTTGTTGAGAATTGACGAAGTTTGGTCGTTTGAGTTTTATTTTGTGTTTTTATATGGTATATCTTGCACAATAGGGCAGGCTCTGAGTATGTAAACATGTTCAGATTAGTTCTGCAGAGCTTGCAGGTTTTTCTAAGTCATCCAGAGAAAACACACCGGCGTGTGGAATTGCCACACGCCCGTGGATGTGTACTGTGAACTCATCCAGAGAAGGCACAGGGGCGTGCGGCTACCCCTGTGGACGACCATGCGACTGATGCACGCCCGTGGATAATTTCCGCACGGGCGTGTGATTTCCTACAGATTTGGGAGGATTTTCTCGAGAATACACAAGGGCGTGGACTCACCCCTGTGGGCGACCTTGTGAACCATGCACGGGCATGGGTAATTTTTGCACGCCCGTGCGAAACTCTGCAGGTTGCCCCCTCCATCCCGAGAAAACACAGGGGCGTGCGGGCGACCCTGTGAGTTGAGGCATGTGAATACCCACGCCCGTGTGGAAATCCCGCACGGGCGTGTGGGCAACTTGATATTTTTCTCAGGTGACCAAGGAAGCCACAGGGGCGTGCGTCTGCCCCTGTGGGTCTGGCGCATGAGCGTCGGTATTTTCCGCACGCCCGTGTGAGATCAATCAGAGTTAAGGGAGCGTTTTCCCGAGAAGGCGCAGGGATGTGTGTACACCCCTATGGCGCTCTCGAAGTGAGACGCACGGGCGTGGGTAATTTCCACACGCCCGTGGGGATACACAGAATTCCAAGAGACGCGATTTTCTCCTTAAAAACCTTGTGATCCGTCTCATTCTTCATCTCCAGTCACCGGAAAACGGTTCCCGATTATCTTTCCGACCCTTCGTCGCTATTTGGAGGAACTTTCTTCTCTAATTTTACCAAATTTCAGACATTTTCATATTCATCTCTTCGGTAATCCTTTTATCCTCTTTTCTTCGCCAATTATGGTTTTTCACGGATTGAATACTTTTAAATGCGAGTTTTCATGCATGATGGATGTGTAGTAAGGATTTAGAAGTGGTTTTAAAGTGAATTGTTAAGATTTGTTGTGCACCCGTGCGGAAGTTTCATGCTCTGCAGTTCCACATGGGTGTGGGTAATTTCCACAGGCCCGTGTAGATTTCTGCAGTATATTGTGTTGGATATTTCTGATTGTTTTCTTCTTTTGTACTACAGATATGGCACCTCGTGCAAAGAAGAACGAAGTGAAGTGCCTCAGACTCACCTCACCCGAACCGATACATGTGGAATTCTTGAACCCTAAGCATCAGGCTCGCTTCGAGAGACTTTCAGCACTTGGGTTTGGTCAGACTTGCTTCGCGGATGTACAAGTGCTTCAAGATATTCATTAGCGTGACAAGTTGATAAATGAGATTGATGAGATGTTGGCAGTGGGAAGCTGGAGAAGGCTGCTGACGATTAGTGAGCCAGCTTACCACGCATTGACGCTAGAGGTTTTAGCGTCCTTTGAGTTTCGATTGCTGCATGGGAGAGTTGACACCATAGAGGCGATACAGTTTCAGGTATTCGGACATCCATTCTCCATGAGCATCACTGAGTTTTCGATTAGGACGGGCCTGTACGATGCCACTTATACAGGTACCGTGGAGTATGGCCGACTACCAGTAGACTTTCAAGTGCAGTCACCCCATATTATGCGTACAGAATTTTGTGTGGACGTGGGGATTACGAACTGGGATTGTCGAAGGCCTCTAGCTTGTCCCGGTTTAGTTTCAGATACGTACACGCAGTCATCATTAGATCCGTGACATGTCGAGCAGATAACACAGCCGCTTTGACCAGGTTGGATCTGCTTTTCTTATACTCCATGGCCCGCAATGTACCACTTCACTTAGGGTGCATTTTAGCAGATGTTTTGTAGTACCAGGGCCATTCGATGAGAGTGAGTCTACTATTTGCTGGCCCTTATATCACCAAACTCATTTTGGGAATGGGTTTGGGCGACGCTCTACGTGGAGCTGAGAGGACAGTTGTACCCACTCCTCTTGCATTCGATATGATCAGGATGATGGGGTTGGTACGGAGGTTTGAGCCAGGGACTTACATTCTAACTACAGCTATCGCTGAGACCACCAGGAGTGATGGAAACACTGCACAAGATATCCAACAGACTCCTCCATCTTCTATAGCACCGGGTGCTCGAGCCTATGACCTTATTGAGAGGCTGGAGACCGAGGTTAGAGAGATTCGGATTGAGATAGCGGAGCTCCGGGCTATGTAGTCGACTCAGTACACAGATCTTATGGCCCGATTCGATTTCCTTCGAGATCTCCTGAGACTCAGATCCCCAGTTCCTCCAGCACATACATCCTCGACCCCAGCACCAGAGGACCCACAATATTCCACCTCAGCAGCGGTAGCACAGGAGGCCGAGAGAGACATTGACACTTGACTTCTTCTTCTTCCTTTTACTTTCATGCATTTTATTTTATCTTATTTTCTTGTTTTTAGACTTGTTCACTCAGAAAGGATTTTTCCTTCTGAGTTTATGTTATTTTGCATTATCGAGTTGTATTCATTGCTTCATCTTTTATACACTCGAGTTATTTTTGTTTTTCTTGAGCTTCACTGAATCCCCTATGAAGTATGAAGCTACTCTCACAAGTCAGATACTAGTTATGCCCTAATGAGAGAAAGAGTTATCTCATAGGATGAGTGAAAGCTAACACTCGGGTAGAAAGAGCTACCACCTCAAAAGTGTGAAAGCCACCTTAGCGGCCGCTTTGGAAAGGGCTACCTTAGAGGATGTGTGAAGCTACTAATATCTTTTAAATTTTTGTCACTTTTGTAGATAAATAAGTCCCGTGTACTTAGAACTTTGAGGAGTATACCTTGCGTTGTTTTGAGTGAGTTCACACACATACACGAAATTCGGGTTTGTTGTCCTTTTTGATTCAAGTTTTTTTTAGCTAGAGCATTGATTTTTCGTATTTAGTGTTGAAATTTTCCTTATTGTAGAATACTTTCTTTGTATACCTTGGTGAACCTAAGGCCAAGCACTTTCAATATTTTCTACATCAATGCACAGAATGTTTTAATGTTTGCTTGAGGACAAGCAAAAGCTTAAGTGTGGGGGACTTTGATAAGTGCTTGTGCGATATGAATGCGAAACGTTTATTCCTTATGTTGAGCATTACTTTTCTCAGGTTTTTTTCATTAATATGTGTGTTTTTATGTTACTTTTATGCAGGTAGAGTTGTGAGGCCGAGTATGAAGGAAATAGGCCAATGTGGATCATTATGCACCTATTTTGGAGGAGATCTTGCTAAGGTTCAAACGCGAAGACATAGGTCAGGTGTGAGATGCTAGGGTGTGTGCCAACCTCCTCGCATTTGAGTGAGCACATCCATTTGGAGGGGCACAAAGGCAGTCACACTCGAGCATTCCGATTTATGCACATAAGAACGAGAGATCCACCAACGTGCACATCATTGAATAGGTAAGTGATTCACGACGTAAACATGTGCCCATTTAAGTTACCCCAATGAAAATATGGAATTCGGGAGTATTTCCGACATAGTATTGTAGCAGGTCGATGCAGCAAAATAATGTAGCAAGTACTGTAGCAGCCCGGCCGAGAAATCAGAGAAACAGAGAATCCACACGGGCGTGTGGAAATTATCCACGCCCGTGTGGAAATTCCACAGGGGCGTGTGACATCATACACGCCCGTGCAGTCGCCCGATTCCAGCCCTATTGAAAGCCGATTTCAGCCCTGATTTTGGTATTCTTTTCTCCATCGTTTCCCAAACTTGTGAGAGGACTTCGGCTAGGGTTTCGAGGGGTATTGGCCAAGGTTTTGGAGAAGTTCTATGGCTCCGACATCGTGATTCCATTAGGAAGAAGGTTGGTAGGGGAGCTTCGATCGAGGCGTATCCTATACCGAACGAAGGAATCTTTGGACGACGAGTAGAGGACTCTCCACAAGACCATTGACACGACCATCGAGGGGGTTTCTTTATGGATTCATTGCTTTTACATTTGATTTCTTTGATTGTATTAAGCTCCATGGAGAGCTAAACCCCTAGTGGGTACTTGGATGATTGTGAACCCTAGGATGTATTCGTTTCATTGAACTTCTTTATTATGCTTTCAATAAATTGATGTTTATTGTGAGTTCCAACCTTGAATGCTTGATTGTATGAATATTTCCCCTAGAGTGATACTAGGGTTGAGAGTTCTTGTTGGTAACCTTGTGAGTGAGTGACACACCACGAGCGTTAGACAAAGCTAGGTTGGAGAGGGTTGAGAGGGTGAGTCGAGAGGTACAGGAGCGTCCCCTTTCCACTCGGGCGTCATAGATTCTACCTCTGTTCCTTGAGTTCTTTGCGGCCATAATAGAGTGAGTGATCTAAGGGATGAACCTCCGCTGGGGCCTAGTTGCACGTGCAATGGAGTGAAGCGTTGAGAGGATCTTAGTATCTAGGGCTTAATTGTGGCTAGGGACCTTCCACCTGGACCAAAGGGTTAGGTCTATATTTAGGAAGAGATTTATCACTTGGAATCCCTAGAGTTCATTGCAACTCACCATTGCATTGATTAGGAAGCATAATAGAGAGTTCTTGCACTTGAAGCGATTATCCTAGGTGAAGCATTATCCGAGTACCCCATCTTTATCGATTGCCTTACCATCTTCTTACTTTTGCTCTTTCACTTGTTGATTTTATTGTTGAGAATTGAATCAATTTCACACATATCACAATTGATCTTCCATATAGCTAAGAATCAAATTAAGTATTTTCACTCCCTACTCCCTGTGAATTCGACCCCGCTCACCCGGGATTATTACTTCGACAAGCCCGTGCACTTGCGGGATATAAGGGTTTAGCTCTCCTTAGAGCAAAATACAATCAATGATGAAATTTAAAGTAAATATATGCAATCCATGAATAAAACCCCTTGGTGTCCGTGTCGATGGCCTTGTGGAGTAGCCGCGTCTTCTCCAAAAGTTCTCTCGTCAAGCCTAGGGCACACCTCGCAGAATTGATGCCGATAAAAGCTTCCGTAATAACTATCTTCCGAAGGAATGTAGTTTTGAAGGCCATAGAACCATTCCAAAAACCTAGCCAACTCCTCTCCAAACAATGGTCGCGAGCGCCTCCAAAGATGTTGAGGAGATGGGCAAAAGATGGGGAAAAAAGATTCTAAAAAGATTCCAAAGATGTTGAGCAGCACTGTTACAGCCGGCCGAGAAATCATAGAAACAGAGAATCCACACGGGCGTGTGGAAATTATCCACGCCCATGTGGAAATTGCGTACGGGCGCGTGGAGCATCCATGCCCGTGGAGTCGCCTGATTCCAGCCCTATTTAAAGCCGATTCAGCCCCGATTTTGGTATTCTTTTCTCCATCTTTTCCCCAACTTGAGAGTGGGTTTCGGCTAGGGTTTTGAGGGGTATTGGCTAGGTTTTTAGAGAGGTTCTACAGCTCCGACACCGCGCGTCGTTTGGAAGAAGGTTATTGGGAGAGCTTTCGTCGGCATCGATCCGGCGAGGTATATCCTAGGTCGGACAAAGGATCCCTTGCGATGAGTAGAGGACTCTCCACAAGACTATCGACACGACCATTGAGGTGGTTTCTTTATGGATTCATTGCTTTTACATTCGATTTCTTTGATTGTACTTAGCTCCATGGAGAGCTAAACCCCTAGTGGGTACTTGGGTGATTGTGAACCCTAGGATGTATTCGTTTCATTGAACTTCTTCATTATGCTTTCAATAAATTGATGTTTATTGTGAGTTCCAACTTTGAATTCTTGATTGTCTCAATATTTCCCCTAGAGTGACACTAGGGTTGAGAGTTCTTATTGGTAACCTTGTGAGTGAGTGACACACCACGAGCGTTAGATAAAGCTAGGTTAGAGAGGGTTGAGAGGGTGAGTCGAGAGGAACAGGAGCGTCCCCTTTCCCCTCCGACGTGATAGATTCTACCTCCGTTCCTCGAGTTCTTTGCGGCCATAATAGAGTGAATGGTCTAAGGGATGAATCTCCACTGGGGCTTAGTTGCGTGTGCAACGGAGTGAAGCGTTGAGGGGATCTTATTGTCTATGGCTTAATTGTGGTTAGGGACCTTCCGCCTGGACCAAAGGGTTAGGTCTATAATTAGGAAGAGATTTATCACCTGGAATCCCTAGAGCTCATTGTTAATTTATTCGAGTGCGAGGTTGAGAGGTTATTTAATCTCTCCTCCGGGACATGAATAGAGTTAGGCATAGTTGACGTTAGATTTGGGACTATGTATGTAAGGATTTCCACGACTCACCATTGCATTGATTAGGAAGCATAATAGAGAGTTCTTGCACTTGAAGCGATTATCCTAGGTGAAGCATCATCCGAGTACCGCATCTTTATCGATTGCCTTACCTCCTCCTTACTTTTGCTCTCTTACTTGTTGCTTTTAATTGTTGAGAATTGAATCATTGTCACACTTATCATTATTGATATTCCACATAGCTAAGAATCGAATTAAGTGTCTTTACTCCCTACTCCCTGTATATTCGATGTCCGCTCACCCGGGATTATTACTTCGACAAACCCGTGCACTTGCGGGATATACGTAAGGGGATCTTGTCAAATGGGCTGAAGTCATGACTTAAATAGGCTGGAATCGGGCATCCACACGGGCGTGTGAATCTGCAGGAATTGAACTTTCAGTGGCCTTTGAATAGTACCTGCTACACTGATTTGCTACGGTACTCTGCCAAAAAATACTCCTGAATCCACACTTTCATCATAACTGCATGAATGGACACACATCCATGCGGTAGATCGCGTTGCATCATCAATAAAATCACATTTGATGATAATCTTGGTAGCATTGCACAAGTCGGAACACATGAGTGTAACTGTCTTTGTGTCCCTCCAATTTACATATTCACTCGAGCACAACGGAGGTTGGTACACACTCATATGTCTTTGAGCACAACTTGTGTCTTCACGTTTGTTCACTCCAGGATTTCATCAACAAAGTCCATTCATGATCTACTTTGGCTTCTTTCTTCCATACTTGTCTCCACAACCCTACATGCATAAAGAACATGAATACACATGTATAAGCGATAAAATCTGAGAAAAGTAATGCTCATTATAAGAAAAGAATACTTCATATTACTAATACACAAGCACTTATCAAAGTATGCAAGGGAAGCATTCTACAAGTATGCAAGCGAAGCATTCTACAAGTATGCAAGGGAAGCATTGTACAAGCAAGGAAAATTTTAACACCGAATAAGGAAAATCAATGCTCTAGCTAAAAACTCGAATAAAAAAGGACAACAAACCCGATATTGTGTAAGTGTTAGTAGATTCACTCAAGTCAACCCACCGTATACTACTCAAAGCTCTAAGTTAGAGGGACTTATTTATGTACAAAAAGAAAGAAAAGAGGTGGTAGTAGCTTCACACATCCACTAAGGTAGACCTTTCCGAAGCGGCCGCTAGGGTGGCTTTCACACTTTCGAGGTGGTAGCTCTTTCTACCAGGGTAGTAGCTTTCACTCATCCCATTAGATAGCTCTTTCTCTCATTAGGGCATAACTAGTATCCAACTTATGAGAGTAGCTTCATACTTCATGGGTGGTAGCTCTTTTCATCCCCAATGCGTAAACAACACAAGCATTTTTTTTTCTTTTTCTTTTCATTCAACCACATCATTTTTTTTCCTGAAGAAACTAAAAACAAAGAGCAACTAAGCTAGTCCCTTAAACATCGAACTTATGTTTCTACAAGGTTTAATGAGAGAGTAGTGCAACAAGTGTCAATCGGGCAAAAAATCCTAAAAATCCAAGTAAAAACTAGAGCATGAGCAAATTCAATGTTAAAAATTCTCCTAAACTTAAGAATACAACCATTGCAACTAAGGTAAACCACCATTCACTACATGAGCATATACAATAAAAGCAAACGTATAGAACATGTGTAAAGTAAACTCCCCCCACACTTAAGATGTACATTGCCCTCAATGTACGCATGCAAGCATAATAAAAAGTATAACACTCAAAAGCAAATATGAAGGTGGGCAATTGAAACAATACTCCCCTGAACTCCTAATGGTACATTTAATGGAGCTATGTTTCTTGAGAGTTAAGTCCCAATGGATTGTGAAGCACACACGGCCATGTGAAAATCATGATGACCATGTTTATGACTATTCCTCAATTTCATTACTCACAAGACCATTTGCACGCATACACAAGGGGTTCAGTAAAACTCAACAGAAACAAAATAAAACTTGAGTATATAAAGATAAAGTAATGAAATACAACTCGATACAATGAAAATAAAAGATAAACTCAGAAGGAAGATCCTTTCTGAGTGATACGAGTCCAAAATATAATACTAAAATGAAATATGAAAAATAAGAATGAAGAAAAGTAGACACACATCAAGCATCAGTGTCGTTTGTTGTCTGCCCTGCTACTATAGAAGATGTTGTAACCGATGGATCAACTAGTTCTGGTGGTACTGGTGCTGGTGATGGTGGTGCTGGTGATTCCTGAGGAGTGCGGGGTCTCATCACAAATGGTGAGGTCGCGTCTCGCTCTAGTAGCTACTGTAATATGTCGAGACGTGGCATCACCTCAGTGTGGTTAGTGGCCTGAATCACACGAACCTCTGCCAAATCTGCCTGTAGCACCACCACAGCGTTCTCGAGCCTCTCAAATCCATCATGGGCTTGAGTGGGGAAAAATATGCACACTAGTGGCGGCTCCTGTAATATGGGAGGTGCCTCGGTCTCCATCTGCTCATGCTGAGGCTCACAAGCAGGCAGAGATCCCTCTACTGCCTTACCCTCAACCTTGGATGGCTCTAGTAGGGGTATGTTCATCACATAGATCCAGTCTCTATATCATCGTATCATGCCCATGAGCCTCATAGTCTCCAAGCTGAGGGGAGTGGATATAATCATCTTCTCAACCCCTCTGATTGCGTTCAGTAGACCGATCCCAATGATGAGTTTAGTGATGTATTGGCATGAGAAGATCACCCCAATCCTGGTATACAATCCCTAGTGCCTCAAGTACTCTAGTATAATGTGCCCAAGATGGAGTGGAACGCTTTGTACCTTCGAATTCAAATACAATAGCTCCCGGTGACTTAGTATACCAGTATTCTCACCACGGCCATTCACCGACCTGCTCAAAACGGCATGAAGATAATGGTATGCAGGTTGAGAAAGACATGTGGCCTTGGACACCCCCGGCTCATTCTATCCCTGGCCACATAAAGCTCTATATGTGCGCTGATGAGTCAGACTAGCCAGATAATTGGTGGGCAACTGCTCATACTCCTCAGTGTCAATGTAGGCCTCGTCGTATAAACCCAGTTGGACTGAGAACTACGTGACACTCATGATATGGTATTTTCCAAAAACTCTAAACTGTATAGCATCTATGCTGTCGAAACTGGAATAAGAACGGTCAAACTCGAACGAGGCTAATACCTCCAATGTCAGCATCTGAATGGAAGAATTACGAATGGTTAATAATCTGTGCCAACTACTGACTTTGAGGAGCCCCTCAACCTCATCTTCCATATTATTGGCTAACGGAACCACCCTAAGCACACTCAAGTCCGGGAATCATGTCTGCCCGAACTTGAGCTTCGAAAGTCTCTCAAACCGAGCATGGTGCTCGGGAATAGCAAACTCCATGTGACCCAGCTCTAAGGAGTGCTCTCTGGGGCATTTGCCGGCAACCTTCTTTGTCCTGGGGGCCATGTCTGTAAGAATTGAAAAGAAATTGATCAAATTCACTCAAAGAATCAATACTGCAGAAATCTATATGGCCATGTGGATCCACGGGGCGTGAAAACAGCACGGCCACTGTGCAAAAATCCACAAATATATCTGAATTTCACTCAAAACTCACTCTAAAACACTCACCAACCATTTTAGCATGAAAACAAAGAAAAAATCAACAGTTCAATCGAATTAAATAAAGTATGGCGAAAGAAAAGAGGGAAGGAGGGTGTACCGACAAGATTAAGATGAAAAACTCGAAAATAGTCGGAAAACTCAAATGAAACCCCTCTAAAACAATGGTAAGAAGTCGGGAGAGTGCAAGGATGTGTTCTTTGAGTGTTTGGGAGTAAAACGATAAAGAAACGCGAATAGGTTTTAAAGAAAAACCGCGCCTCTTGGCGTTCTGTACATCCATACGAGCATGTGGAAATTATCCAAGCCCGTGTGACTCAACAGGGGAGCTTCACAGGGGTAGTCACACGCCCCTGTGTGCTCTCAGGATGACACATTTTACCTTTGAATTCATTCAGACAGGCGTGTGGGAATTCCCCACACCCATGTGCCCAACCTATAGGGGCATCCACATGGCTCTGTGGCTTCTTTGTCCACCCGGGAAATTTGGCTAAGTGTTCAACATGCCCCTGTAGAAATTCCACACGAGCATGTGGGTCTTCACAGGGATACTCAAAGGGCATTCACACGCCCCTATGTCTTCTTAGGATGGCAGAGAATTCTTTGTAGATATTCACACGGGCGTGTGGAAATTACCCACGCCCGTGTGTATTTCACAGGGTCATCCACAGGAGCAGACACACGCCGCTATGTCCTCTCAGAATGAGCTCTGAATGGAGACACACGCCCATGTGAAAATTACCCACGGTCGTGTGTCTTCTTTGGATAACTTAGAAAAATTTACAGACTTTGCAGAAAATTTCTGAATACTCATATATACTCAGAGCCTGCCTAGACATTGGAAAAATCGGACCAGAGAATCATGCAAAACATGCTCAAATGACCAAGAAATTTTGTTAATCACAATTAGACACACGAAAACACCAATAATCCATGAGAAAATCACAATAAACCATGTAAAAAATTAAGACACCAACACTCAAGCTCTTATTCATACAAAAACTAAACTAAAAACTAGAAAATAGTAAAGACTTGGGTTGCCTCCCAAGAAGCACTTGTTTAACGTCACTAAGCTTTACGTACCTGACCTTACCTCACGGGGGCTCATAGATGAAGTTTCTCTCTTATACATAACCTAAAAGCATGATGAACATAATCTTTTCAAGGTAGAGGGGGAGTTGTTGAGCATGTTACCACATGAGGTACGTCACCCTTAATCCGTTCTTGCACATCCCCATTAGCCTTGAGGCATTTCTTGTGACATCTCCTTGCTCGCTTCATCTTCTGGATCATCTTCTTCATGATCCCCGGGGTAGGTTACATCTTGTCCACTAGACAAAGCATCAAAACTTCTTCATTCTCCACCTCTTGGTCTAGTAACCACTCATACGGATCTGGACACATTATTTCCTACACATATTCATCTATTAGTTCATCGGTAGTGTCAAGAAAGTAAAGAGTATCATCAAAGTCTACAGAATGTCTCATGGCTTCGGCGAGGCGATATGTAAGCTTGTCAACTCCCCACCGTTCGTGTCTATAAGAGTCTTGGCAGTGTGAAAGAATGGCCTCCCAAGTATTAATGGGACATCAATATCCTCATCAACATCCAACACTACAAAGTCCATAGGAAATATGTACTTGTCGACCTTCACAAGTACATCTTCGATGATGCCCCTCGGATTCCTAGGCTCTCCCAATACTAGCTTTTGAAAGAATGTGTAAGGCATGACGTTGATACTAGCCCCTAAGTCTGCCAATGCCTTCTCCTCACCCAAATTGTTAATGTTGCACAAAATGATGAAGCTTCCTGGGTCCTTCTTGTTTGGCATATTCTTTTGCAACATCGCCGAACATGAAGCATCTAAGATCACAGATGCACTCTCCTCTAACTTCCTCTTGTTGTCAAGATGTCCATGAGAAACTTTGCATAGAGAGGCTTTTGAGACAATGCCTGCACAAATGGGATATTGATATACAACTACTTGAATAGACCCAAAAACTTCTTGTATTGCTCATCATTTTGGTTGTTCTTCAATCTTCAAGAATAAGGGATTCTTGACTTGTAGGGTGGGGGTATCATCTCCTTCTCTTTCGCTATTTTCACAACCTGCAAGACCTCGGGTGCTTCACCCTTATATTATACCGTGGGATCATTTCCCCTGCACCCCCAACCTATCAAACTGATGCTCCCTCAATAGGACAGATGCTGTCACTCTACTCCACTCATTTCCCATATCTACTCATTTAATTCTGTATATGAGCAATACACAACAATAAGCTTCATTGAAAATGCAACAATGAATTACTAGCAATACCTTGCCATCTCAAGTTGTGACAAGTCATAATAGAGTGATTAAGCTGCCAAGCACATCAATTGATAGCTCTGTGCGTTACTAGTAGTTAGCTATTTTTTCCTTTTTTAAAACAAAATAGATATCGGTAACGTTCGCAAAGGGTTAAGCTAAAGGAACGTAATCCTCCTTTTAGAGTGGTTTGAGTAAAAAATTAAAGACATACGCAAAATTGTAAAAATAAAATTAATTATTTTATAAAATAATAAATTACACAATAAAAATAGGAAAATTTGGGGGAAAAATTATCGTTCCCCAGTTAGCAAAATGGGGACAAAAGAATTTTTTTTTCTCCATTTTTAAACTATGTGGTTTCTCCAATTAACAAAAAATGGAAAAACTATTAATGGTCTTAACTTTTCCTTATTAGGCATGTCAAAATAATTATTTCATTTGAAAACTAGCCCATATAGTATTTTTTTTTTCTTTCTATCAATCCCTTCCAAAATTCCACTAAAAAAAAAAAAAATTAATCACAAAGTTGAAAATCGGAAAAAAGCTTTTATCATTACTTTGCAAAACTGAGATACCACAAGGTTTTTTTTTAATTTGTCTTAACAAATAAAGAAAACCTATATATCATAATTAATAATTACAAGAAAAGAAATATTAAGCTTTAAAAGAAATTCTAAAGATTTGAGATCTTTCTTTGATCAATTTTTTTTAAATCAATTTATGTGTAGTGCGTTAAAAAAACTCACCTTTATTGACACATAAAATTATCTATTAAATTTTAATATCTAAATTGTAGTATTAAATTTTTTTGATACTCAATATTTAATCATTCTTATAACATAGTTGATCTTAGAAATGATTTTATAAACAATTCAACAATTTGGAATTGAGTTTGGGTTTTGTATAAAATTGAGAACTTCTTGTGGTACTTTTGTTTTTCCTTGAAAAACTTCTTTAAAACTTTTATCTCAGAAAATAACTAGAAATCACCGATACGAAAGGATATATCTTATTTTAGAAAACTTATAAATTAGTACAACATATTTTCAATCAAGTCCCATATATGAAAACGTTAAATTTTCTAGATCATTTTAAAAAAATATCTTCATAAATTTTAAATCGCTCAAATCTACTCCTAAAAGAAAAAATATCTTGACCATTCATATAAGTGAAGTAATTAATTCTAAAATCTTCTTCTAGTACTTGTGGTACCTCATTCGTATGGTTTCCCCCAAATTATTGTTTTATGTGAATTATTCATATATATAAATTACCAAACACAAGTTCCATATATATATATATATATTCACTTACATAAAATGAGTTTTCTGAGAGATTTGTGGCTGGCGGCCAGTGCTAGCATTAGAGATGGAGGAGACGATATCACTGAGGGTAAGCATGAAGGATTCTTTGGCGACGGTTGTAGTGAGCGTAAGCGGGAAGGAGAGGCTGATGGGAAGCATCCGGTGGTGTCATACGCCCAGATGGTGAGCTCATCGTTTTCGGGGGATAGTATGGGTATGAGGTTGGTGGCTAGTAGGGGTCTCCAATCGGCTGCTAAGGGCTAGAAGTGTCCCCGGTCTCCGAAAGGTGCGGCCTATTGGAGGTGTTTCAGAACCTCTCACAAAACATCTGAATGTAGAGACCAAGTGGTTTGTCTTCGGTGTAATAGTGTCGGTCATGTAGAGGCGAGATGCTCTCAGTGGAGCCCGCATCGTCGGCAACTCCATGTGCGCTCTAAATGGATGAGTCCTAAGTCTGGTCAACATTGGCAAGTGTAACTTAAGGATAAATCTTCACCGGTAGCTCCGTATCCAGCGTCGAACTTGCAATGTCCGAGTAGCGTCAGTCGTGCTTCTTTGTCCCTTGCGTTTTCACCAGAAATTACTAATATTCAAGAGGAGCTGGCCAAGGTGGCGATTGTGTCAGTCGTCTCAGGTTATGTTAATGAAAGAAGTGTAATTGAGGTTACTCCCTTTGTATTCAATCGTCCGTTTGCCGGACCTATCACACCGGTGAATGACTGCACATTTCTTGCCCTAATGAAGAGTAGAGAAGAGGTGAATGAGGTTTGCAAGTTAGGGATGATGCATGTTTCTACCAAGGATGGTAAGTGTTCACTGAAGGTGTCTCCTTGGTCGGACACCAGTGAGGCTTGTTCGAGAAAGTACGCTGTGGGTATGGTTGAGCGTGGCTCTCATATTGACCCCGATATCCCTTCCGGGAAGTTTCCCGAGCTGGTTGAGCATCGCTCCCGATCAGTAGTGGTTGAGCGATGCTCCCATGACGGTGATGGCCACCATTGCATCACAAATGAATGAAGAGGTTTGGAACCGATGGTCAGGCCAATCATCATGGAAGGACCGATGGGTATAGGGGTAATGCTGGTCCTTTGGCGGAGGGCCAGAGAAGGCGTAGTGTCGATTGCTGGGTGGTTCACTCTGATAGGGCGCAGAAGGAGGGGACAGATGGCGCGGCAGCAGTGGTCGAGGTTTTCAACCCGGATATTATCCAGTCCGAGGTTGCGTCCCTAGAGAAACCAGCCTTAGTTACGGAGAATTTTGGGCTGCGCTCAGTTTTTGTGGACCCAGTTATCTCTAATCTTGGTCTAAAGCTGGAGGTTGATTTGGTCAATGAGGACGGGTTTATGTCAGGTCCAAGAGGAGAATTTGTGGATCCTATTCTGCTGTGCGATCTGGGCCATAACTTGGCCCATAATAAGTCAAAGGATGATGTTGGGCCTTGAAAGGGTATTGGCGAGGGTAAAATTTTTCTCCATTTAAGGCTAATTTGGATGGTTCTAAGAGTGTTAAACTTGGTAATACAGAAGCTCGACCCGCATTGTCTCCGTCGTTTTGCTTCTCTTGGAAATTTTTATCTGGAGTTTGGGCTCTTGTTCCTAATAGTGTGCAAGAGTTTTCGGATGGTGTTTGTGGTCCCATTTCTCGGGTCGATGATGTGAGGTAGGATGATCAAGTTTGATGATTCAGTGTCTGAGTTCAAAAGACACCTCAGAGCTCTTATGCCTGAGTTACAAGAGGGTAATTCTGGTGTCCCCAAGGAACCGAAATTGGGGACAAGGCATAGTGAAAGATAGAAGATTCTGTCTTCCAAGTGGAATAAGAAGGTGGGCTTTGTGGCGGCACCACCACGCTCGGCAAAGAAGAAATTAGCACTGGCAGGCTCGGAGAAAGGTATGCCCTCTAACACCCTGCTTATTTTTGATTGGTCAAATGCGCAAATTACAAGTTATTGCAAGGCATGTGGTATTATTTTTTTTATTCTGCCTCTCATTTGATTGATTGCATTGCTCATATTTGTTGTTTGGAGAATTTAAATTCTGCCCCTTCTAGGGTAATAATAGCGGCCTCCTCCTGGGACAGCTTGGCGGTGACCTCCCCGGAGGTCCGCGATTGTTAAACGGTGTTTAATGAATATAGTATCTTGGAATGTTAGGGCCCTAGGTAGATTTCCTAAGTGTTTTTTAGTTAAGGGCCTTCTTGGTTTGTATTTCGTTGAGCCTACAATAATCTACATTGGAGGATATATCTCTGGCTATGTGGCGTGAGATTGGTGGTCATTGGCTTAATCAATTTCTTTTTCTTCCGGCTCACAGTTCAACGGGTGGTATTTTGATCAGGTGGAATAGCGCGATCTTGACTGGTCAACTGGTCCAGGTGGGCAAGTTCAGTTTAATAGTTAATTTTTGTTCCTTCAGTGACCATCTACGTTGGAGGTGTACAAGTGTGTACTGGCCGAATGCGAGGTCATGCAAGCTTGATTTCTGGGCCGAGCTCAGGGGTTGTGCGGCTAATTATAGTGTACCAAGGGTAATTTGTGGTGGCTTTATTGCCATCTTTGCTCTGGAGGACAAAACATCGTGTTCCCAATTTGGATGACATTAGGCACTCTTGCAACTTTCTTCACGATTTTGGTCTGAGAGAACCCTTTTCGACTAGAAAAGGTTTACTTGGACGAATGGTCAGGTCGATCCTATCTAGGTCAAATTGGATCGGTTCCTTATTAACAATGCCTTGGAAGATCACTTTCCTTAGTTGATACAGAATTGCCTTCCAAGACTGGGGTCTGATCATGTGCGTCTAAGTTTGGAAGTGGGCACTCACGGGTCTTCCATACATCAATTCAAGTTTGAACTGGTCTGGTTTACGGTGGAGAGTTTTCAGGAGCTGGTGCATAAATGGTGGATAGAGATTGCACAACTGGGATACGGTGCTTTTATTTTCTCTAAGAGGGTGGCTCATTCAAGGGAGCAACTACGGAATTGGGCCAAGTACTACTTCGGATCTATCAAGCTAAGGAAACTATCTTTACTGCATTACTTGGAAGTGTTGAACATCGCTAGCGAGTCTCGATGTCTTACACACCCAAAGGTCAGCCAATAGTAGGGTTTGCGTGAACAACTAGAGGAGATTTGAAAACAAGACGAGATCTACTGGAAACAAAAATCTATGTTGCAGTGGTTAAAGAAAGGGGATGAAAACACTAAGTTCTTCCATGCGGTGGAAAATGGGCATAAGAATCGGAACTTCATTTAAAGGCTCCTAGTTGATGGTGACTCTCTTACCGACCCCAAAGATATTGGTAAAATTTTCGTGAAGAAGTTCCTACATCTTTTCTGGAACAAACGGGCTTTCTGTTTCAAAATTGATTTTATGATACTATTGGAAAAGAAAATGGCTATGGATTTGTCTTATTCGGATCGTGTCTTCACTTTAGAGGAAATTAAGAGGGTGATCTTCAATCTGGGTGGGGATAAAGCGCCGGGACGAGACGGTTTCCTTATGAAATTCTTCAAGAAATCCTGGGAAACGGTAAAGGGCGCTCTTTTAAAGCTTTGTGAAGACTTCAATGCTGGGAGTGTCAACTTGGAAAGAATTAACTAGGCCAATATCGCGCTTATTCCTAAGGTGCTGACCCCTGAATCCCTCATGGACTTTAGGAAGATTAGTCTTATTAACTCATCTCTGAAGATCCTTTCCAAGTTATTGGCCTCTACACTCAGTTCAGTGATGAATTGTCTGGTAGATAATGCTCAATCGACATTTCTAAAGGGTAGATGTATCCTGAACAACATCGCTACTATTGAAGAGTTGTTGTTTAGCATCCAAAATTGTCACTTGCGGGGCCATATTATGAAAGTGGACTTCACCCAGGCCTTTGATACAGTGGACTGGGACTTTCTTATTGACCTTTTGGAGGCTAGAGATTTTTTGAAAAGATGGGTGGGATAGATTAAGACAATTTTGTGTTCCTCTAAAGCAACTATCCTCTTCAATGGTTATCCGAATGGCTACATCCGTTACCAAAGAGGTCTCAGACAATGGTACTCTTTATCACTGTTGTTGTTAGTCTTGGTAATGGATATTCTGAGTGAATTGTTCATACACACGCTGCATTCTAGAGTTCTTGAAGGAGTCCCGTTATGGGATTATACCAGCAGGTGCAACATCCATTATGCAGATGATCTGTTGATTCTAACGACGAGTGGGTTCGAGGATCTTAGGATCATTAAGTTGATCCTATTTTTTCAAGGAATGACTGGACTAGAAGTCAATTTTTCCTAAACTTGTCTGTATTCAAGTAATGCGGGGCTATTCCCGAGTGAGGCAGTAGTGGTTACTATGAATTGTGAGGTTGGTCTACTGCCAATGACATACCTTGGTTTTCCTATTTTAGATAGGAGACCTCACAGACTTCATTTGAAAGGTCTTATTGAAAAGTTGAGAAGGCGGCTTTCCTCCTGGAAAGCACAACAATTGTCTTTGGCAGACTGCCTCACCTTGGTCAATTTAGTGTTAACGGCGCTGCCAACATATTGGATGTCTATCTTCAAGCTGCCAAGTTGGGAGATTAAGAAGATTGACCGCATTCGCAGAGACTTTCTCTGGTTGGGCCTTGACCTCTGTGTGAGCTGTAGGTTAGTATGTTGGAAGAATGAATGCCGGGCTCGTGATAATGGGGGTTAGAGAATATTAGACCTTGATGTGTTTAACCAAGCTTTGTTGGGGAACTGGTGGTGGAAATTCTGAACTAATGCTGATTGGTATGACGCGACGGTGGTCCAATTAAACTATAACATTGCTAATTGGAATTTATTCCCTAGGAAAATATGAAGGATTTCTTTTTTCTGGAAAGGGGTGTCCACATGTCTTCCGGCGCTGAGAAGCTACATTACCCAAAGCATTAATTCTTGTTATGAAACTCTCTTCTGGCAAGATCAATGGTTCAATGGCAGGGCTCTGATGTTCTTGTGGCCCGAAGCTTTTAGTAAATCTCCTCATCGTAATGGCACACTTAGGGACACGACACATTTGATTGGTGATGCCCCTTTTTTGGATAATGTCTAGTCGGGCCCTTTTCTTGACCTCTTGCGTTCGAGCTAGGGGACAAGTAGAGATAAGAAACGGTGGTCTCTTATAGCAAATGGGAGCTTCTCGGTTAAATCATTTTATAATTTTATCAATGATGGGGGCATGCGCTGCCCGATT
The DNA here is from genome assembly GCF_009730915.1 of Dioscorea cayenensis subsp. rotundata. NCBI lineage: Eukaryota > Viridiplantae > Streptophyta > Magnoliopsida > Dioscoreales > Dioscoreaceae > Dioscorea > Dioscorea cayenensis. The sequence goes on along the minus strand of NC_052485.1, from coordinate 19,129,120 downwards.
TTTAGTTGGTTCTGGTGTAACCACTGCCAGCGAAAAATTAACCTCTTCAACTAGTTAGTTTGGAAGAACAAGATTCTTTCTCTTGAAAATTTTGAATTACAAAGGTACAATAAGCTTCTGACTGCTACTTGTGTAATGTGTCACGCTGGAATTGAATCGGTGGACCACTTGTTCCTTCATTGTCCCTTTGCTAGACTTGTTTGGGAGTATTTTACAGGCCTGCTCCACCTGCCTGAACCTCCGCTTTCTATGTGCCATATTTGGGGGTACATGGAGGTTGAGCCTGAGGCCTGTGCTCAGGGTTGTGGGGAAATGGATTGTGAAGGCTCTTCTTTAGAATATTTGGCTTGCCAAAAATGATCGCATTTTTAATGCTATTATCTTGCTTGTGGTTGATGCTATCTGAAAATGTGACCGTATGATTATTTCCTGATTTTCAATGATTGTAGAAGGCTCCAGAGGGAAGCTTGAAGAGCCTATTGGTACCTTCAAGAGTAGTTTGGAGTTCATGAATCAGTGATCAGATGAGCTCGGTGAGGGCTTTATTGCCGAGGAGGCGCCAACTCAGTTATCGAGCTAGCTTTTGTCTGACTAGGTGGGGGCCTGAGTGGTACTCAGTTATCTTTGTGTTTTGTTGACTACTCCCTAGTTTTTCCCTTGCTCTTGTATTCTTAAATCTTTGTGGAATGATGATATCCCCTTTTTACCTCACAGGGCATTGAGGGAATTTGGTGAGATTTCCTAGTTTTAATGGAGGTCGGACGAGGCATGTATTGCTCACCACACATTTTCTCGAGTCCTACCTCACGTCGAGTACAAGTTGAACTGGGGAGTTCATTTTCACCCTCCTTTATTATTTGCATTTCTTAATCTTGCATGTTTTTCATGATTAGTGTACATTGAGGGTAATGTACAACACTAAGTGTGGGGATGGGTGTATTTCATGTATTAGGATTATTTGCTACATGCTAGTGTTACCTATGATAGCTTTATTCATTCTTGTAAGATTCTATTAGCTTGGACTAATGATTGATGTGAGTTACTTGTTTCTATGCTTTATTGAATCCTGTTTTACCAGTAGTATTGTCATGTGCACTGAATTTTTTGTCGATGCCGTGGGAATAGCCAATGTGACTACTCTCTAACTCTCTTGTATGCGTAACACACTACTTTGAGTACTTGGCTTTAGAACACTAAGTTCTTTCCTTGAATAGACTCTTAAGAACTTCTAAGTCTTGTTGAGCTAATCCTAGTTTTGTGGCATGTAGTGTACTCTGAAGATGTGATCTAGGGTGAATTTGAAAAAAAAATGAGTCTATGTCAGTATTCCTCTGCTATTGAAGCATGAATGCATCTATGTGGACTGTAATCAAGTAGTAGGGAGGCTCTTGTACCTAACCAGCATGTGCGCCCTCAAGAAAGATTTCAAAATGATTTTCTTGCAGTCTATGTTAGTCGGACTTGAAAAAAAAAGAAAAAAGAAAAAAGAAATGAATGATGAAATGAAAATAAAACCTAGTGACCTTTTTGACTACCTAAAAAAGGTTTTGAGTAGAAAGTGGACTTAGTTTCAAGGTATTGAGTTAGAAGGATCTTATTTAGCCATTGAAGTAGCACTTAGTAGTTTAAGACATAGTATTCTTTGTATGTGGAGTGATTAGCATCTAGATCTGTACTGATTGAAGTCCTTAAGCTAGACTAGATCAGGACAAATGAGATATTAGATTCACTTACACGACACAGACATATAAGGGGTGAGACAGGATATTTTTATTATGCTTATTGACTATGACTCAGCATCTATGTATCATTGTCCATTGCTTTTGGAATCTAATATTTGCTGGATGCCAGAGATAATGCATTTAGCCACTTTTCAGTCTCTTTGTTTTTCATGAGTTGTTTGCTTGGGGACAAGCAACTTTTAAGTGTGGGGATATTTGATAAGATTCTAAATGCAGGTGTTTTCATATATATATCGTATTCACTTTGCATGTATTTTGTGAGGTTTGATGCCCGTTTTATGCTTAATCATCTACTATTTGCTTTGTAGGGCTTAAAGAAGCCATGGAGAACAAGAAGATATTATTTGGGCGAAAAGAGAAGAAAACAGGAATTTCATACTACCCCCAAACTACCTAGTATGAGGGCCATATGCACTGTAGCAGCAGAATGATTCAGAGTGCCTTCCCAGATTTCCATACTACCCAGTATATGGGGCCGTATGCAGGCTGTATGCACCCCGTATGGAACGTGAATCTAGGGTTTTTGAGTGCAATACGACCCCCATACGACCTGTATGACCCGGGCGGTATATATACTGACTTTTAGGACAGAAAAGGGACTTTTGGTTAGATATTTTACTGGGCATATTTTGGGGAGACATTGGAGAGGTTTGTAACGACCTTGGGAAGTTGAAGAAGGGCAAGGAAGCTAGAAGATCATCCAAGCCCAAAGTCCAAGACTCTCAAGGCAAGAAGGCTACTTCGTTCAATGGGAGATCTACCACGATTTGAAGGAAAGAGACCCGTGGCTAGAGGAAGCATCATTGGGCACTCCTTTTGGAGGGGAAAGCATCATTCGGCATACTCTTCACCTCCTTCTCCACCATTTCATCTAGGGAGTGTCATTTATGCTTTTGTTTCATGTTTTGCTTGTTGTGGGATGATGACACACTAGACCCCCAAGGCCACCGGGTGTTGGTGAACATTGGGGTGTTTTATCATGTATGTTGGATGATAACTTGTTAATTCCATGTTTGGGTAATTTTGAGATTTAATCCATTATTTTTATGCTATGTGCTACACTAAGGAGAAATCCGTAGCTCTTTTATGAGTGATGCATGTAGATGTGACTTGCTCGCATGTATTAGATCATGAATGGATTAGAAGGGGATACTTGTATCATCACACCGAGAAATTGGGTGTTTGGTAGCCCTCCATGTAGGTTTAATCCGAAGAAGAGTAGGTTTACTCCTAAGTGAGATTTCCTCGTACTTAATGCAATCGTATGGATATGGATTTGGGAGAAATTCCAATCTAAGTTCGTATGGGATTAGGGTTCAGTCGCCGAGAAATTGGGGTTGTTCTAATCTTGGAATCTCATGGTCCATTTTACCCTCGCATCTTTAGATCATCATCCATGTTGCATGATAACCCCTTAAGGGGATCCACATTCATAGGCCTTTGCATTTCATTGATTCTCTTGCTTGCACATTGCTTGTTCTCTCTAATTTGTTGGCAAATATCGTTTTAGCTTTAATTACATTTAGTAGAGTAAAATCCATCGCTTGACATCTTAGGCAAGATAATAGCTCAAGAAAGAGTAATAGGAGATCCTTAGCCCCGTGGAAAACGATCCTCGTGTTTTCACACGAAGTATTACTTGGCGATCCCGTACACTTGCGGGGAAGCAATCAAGTTCTCAGCCCATACGGCCCCCATACTGGGCCGTATGGGAGCCGTATGGGATGGGCCCCCCTCTTTTAACCCTCTTCCTCACTTTCTCTCTCTTCCATTATCTCATTTCTCTCATCCTCCACCGAATTTCCCTCTTCATTCTCACTGAATTCTTGACCAAATCTCATCATTTTCCCTCCTAAATCTTCTCCTCATCCATTTGAGAAGTCGATCTAGTAGTTTTCCTCTAGTTTAACGCTAGTTTTCTCAATATCTTGTCGGTATGCTTTTTCAATGCCCTAGTTTTATCTTATTCATTTTTTGGGCATTCTTGGAGCTTTTGTGTGGAATTTATTTAGCATTTTGCATGGTTTGGATGGTGTGATTGTTATGGATGAAGTCTCCCTTTAATTTATGTAAAACCTTTTTCGATTTTCATGTTTTTCGGGAGATTCTGTCGAAATGAATACGGCCGTATTGACACTATACTTCATATTTTTCATTGTTTCTACATCTCTTACACTACCTTTTGAATGATATTGGATTCCTCTATGCTTTATTGGGTTTTTCATGGTTTGTTGGAATTTCGGGAATAAAGAAATTGGCAAGCAACCATAGAGTGATATTTACACCACACAGGGTGACCACATGGAACAAGATGTCATTTTGTGATGAGAGAATTAATTCTAAGGACAGGGATCAGCATGGCCACCTATCGTTTACTTATGCTTGATTTATTTTGTATTTTTGTATTTTGTTGAGTTGGCATGGTTCTTACCATACCGACTTATGATTGTCAAACTCTTTGTTATTTACATCTTTGTGTTTTGTTGACTACTCCCTAGTTTTTCCCTTGCTCTTGTATTCTTAAATCTTTGTGGAATGATGATATCCCCTTTTTGCCTCGCAGGGCATTGAGGGAATTTGGTAAGCTTTCCTAGTTTTAATGGAGGTCGGACGAGGCATGTATTGCTCACCACACATTTTCTCGAGTCCTACCTCACGATGAGTACAAGTTGAACTGGGGAGTTCGTTTTCACTCTCCTTTATTATTTGCATTGCTTAATCTTGCATGTTTTTCATGATTAGTGTACATTGAGGGCAATGTACAACACTAAGTGTGGGGATGGGTGTATTTCATGTATTAGGATTATTTGCTACATGCTAGTGTTACCTATGATAGCTTTATTCATTCTTGTAAGATTCTTTTAGCTTGGACTAATGATTGATGTGAGTTACTTGTTTCTATGCTTTATTGAATCCTGTTTTACACCTAGTATTGTCATGTGTATTGAATTTTTTGTTGATGCCCTGGGAATAGCCAATGTGACTACTCTCTAACTCTCTTGTATGCGTAACACACTACTTTGAGTACTTGGCCTTAGAACACTAAGTTCTTTCCTTCAATGGACTCTTAAGAACTTCTAAGTCTTGTTGAGCTAATCCTAGTTTTGTGGCATGTAGTGTACTCTGAAGATGTCATCTAGGGTGAATGTGAAAAATGAGTCTATGTCAGTATTCCTCTGCTATTGAAGCATGAATGCGTCTATGTGGACTGTAATCGAGTAGTTGGGTGGCTCTTGTGCCTAACCAGCATGTGCACCATCAAGAAAGATTTCAAAATGATTTTGTTGCAGTCTACCTTAGTCGGACTCGCAAAAAGAAATGAATGATGAAATAAAAAAATAAAAACCTAGTGATCTTTTTGACTACCTACCAAAGGTTTTTGAGTAGAAAGTGGACTTAGTTTCAAGGTATTGAATTAGAAGGATCTTATTTGGCCATTGAAGTAGCACTTAGTAGTTTAAGACATAGTATTCTTTTGTATGTGGAGTGATTAGCATCTAGAGCTGATCTTGATTGAAGTCCTTAGGCTAGACCAGATCAGGGCAAATGAGATATAAGATTCACTTACACGACACAGACATATAAGGGGTGAGACAGGATATTTTTATTATGCTTATTGACTATGACTCAACATCTATGTATCATTGTCCATTACTTTTGGAATCTAATATTTGCTGGATGCCAGAGGTAATGTATTTAGCCACTTTTCAGTCTTTTTGTTTTTCATGAGTTGTTTGCTTGGGGACAAGCAACGCTTAAGTGTGGGGATATTTGATAAGATTCTAAATGCATGTGTTTTCATATATATATCGTATTCACTTTTGCATGTATTTTGTGAGGTTTGATGCCCATTTTATGCTTAATCGTCTACTATTTGCTTTGTAGGGCATAAGGAAACCATGGAGAATAAGAAGATATCATTTGGGCGAAAATAGAAGAAAACAGGAATTTTATACTACCTCCATACTACCTAGTATGAGGGCGTATGCACTGTAGCAGCAGAATAATTCAGAGTGCCTTCCCAGATATCCATACTACTCAGTATACGGGATCATATGGAGGCCGTATGCACCTTGTATGGAACGCGAATCTAGGGTTTTTGAGTGCTATACGACCCCCTTACGACCTAGGGGATATATACAATGACTTTTAGGGCAGAAAAGGGACTTTTGGTTAGACCTTTTGCTGGCCATATTTTGGGGAGACATTGGAGAGGTTTGTAGCGACCTTGGGAAGGAGAAGAAGGGCAAGGAAGCTAGAAGATCATCCAAGCCCAAGGTCCAAGACTTTCAAGGCAAGAAGGCAACAACATTCAAGGGAAGATCTACCACGATATGAAGGAAGGAAACCCGCGGCTAGAGGAAGCGTCATTGAGCACTCCTTTGGCGGGGAAAGTGTCATTCAGCATACTCTTCACCTCCTCCTCCACCATTTCATCTAGGGAGTGTCATTTATGCTTTTGTTTTATGTTTTGCTTGTTTGTATTGCTTGTTGTGGGATGATGACACACTAGACCCCCAAGGCCACCGGGTGTTGGTGATCCTTGGGGGGTTTTATCATGTATGTTGGATGATAACTTGTTAATTCCATGTTTGGGTAATTTTGAGATTTAATCCATTGTTTTCATGCTAAGTGCTACACTAAGGAGAAATCCGTAGCTCTTTTATGAGTGATGCATGTAGATGTGACTTGCTCGCATGTATTAGATCATGAATGGATTAGAAGGGGATACTTGTATCATCACGCCAAGAAATTGGGTGTTTGGCAGCCCTCCATGTAGGTCTAATCCCAAGAAGAGTAGGTTTACTTCTAAGTGAGATTTGCTCGTACTTAATACAATTGTAGGGGTATGGATTTGGGAGCAATTCCTATCTATGTTTGTTTGGGATTAGGGTTCAATCGCCGAGAAATTGGGGTTGTTCTAATCTTGGAATCTCATGGGCCATTTTACCCTTGCATCTTTAGATCATTATCCATGTTGCATGATAACCCCTCAAGGGGATCCACATTCATAGGCCGTTGCATTTCATTGATTCTCTTGCTTGCTCATTGCTTGTTCTCTCTAATTTGTTGGCAAATATCATTTTAGCTTTAATTACATTTAGTAGAGTAAAATCCATCGCTTGACATCTTAGGCTAGATAATAGCTCAAGAAGGAGTAATAGGAGATCCTTAGCACCGTGGAATACGATCCTCGTGTCTTCACACGAAGTATTACTTGGCGATCCCGTACACTTGCGGGGAAGGAATCAAGTTTTTGGCGCCGTTGCCCGGGACGGGCCCCACTCTTTTGGCGATCCCGTACACTTGCGGGGAAGCAATCAAGTTCTCGGCCCATACGGGCCCCATACTGGGCCGTAATGGAGCCGTATGGGATGGGCCCCCCTCTTTTAACCCTCTTCCTCACTCTCTCTCTTCCATTCTCTCATTTCTCTCATCCTCCACCGAATTTCTCTCTTCATTCTCACTCAATTCTTGACCAAATCTCATCATCATTTTTCCTGCCAAATCTTCTCCTCATCCATTTGAGACGTCGATCTAGTAGTTTTCCTCTTGTTTAATGCTAGTTTTCTCAAGATTTCACCGGTATGCTTTTTCAATGCTCTAGTTTTATGTTATTCATTTCTTGGGCATTCTTGAAGCTTTTGTGTGGAATTTATTTAGCATTTTGCATGGTTTGGATGGTGTGATTGTTATGGATGAAGTCTCCCTTTAATTTATGTAAAAACGTTTTCGATTTTCGTGTTTTTGGGGAGGTTCTGTCGAAATGAACAGTACCCATACGGCCCCCATACGGCCTTATTGACACTATACTTCATATTTTTCATTGTTTCTTCATCTCTTACACTACCTTTTGAATGATATTGGATTCCTCTATGCTTTATTGGTTTTTTCATGGTTTGTAGGAATTTTGGGAATAAAGAAATTTGCAAGCAACCATAGAGTGGTATTTACACCACACAGGGTGACCACATGGAACAAGATGTCATTTTGTGATGAGAGAATTAATTCTAAGGACAAGGATCAACATGGACACCTATCGTTTACTTTTGCTTGCTTTATTTTGTATTTTTGTATTTTGTTGAGTTGGCATGGTTCTTACCCTACCGACTTATGATTGTCAAACTCTTTGTTATTTACATCTTTGTGTTTTTTTGACTACTCCCTAGTTTTTCCCTTGCTCTTGTATTATTAAATCTTTGTGGAATGATGATATCCCCTTTTTGCCTCGCATGACATTGAGGGAATTTTGTGAGCTTTCCTAGTTTTAATGGAGGTCGGACGAGGCATGTATTGCTCACCACACATTTTCTCGAGTCCTACCTCACGACGAGTACAAGTTGAACTGGGGAGTTCGTTTTCACTCTCCTTTATTATTTGCATTGCTTAATCTTGCATGTTTTTCATGATTAGTGTACATTGAGGGCAATGTACAACACTAAGTGTGGGGATGGGTGTATTTCATGTATTAGGATTATTTGCTACATGCTAGTGTTACCTATGATAGCTTTATTCATTCTTGTAAGATTCTTTTAGCTTGGACTAATGATTGATGTGAGTTACTTGTTTCTATGCTTTATTGAATCCTGTTTTACACCTAGTATTGTCATGTGCATTGAATTTTTTGTTGATGCCCTGGGAATAGCCAATGTGACTACTCTCTAACTCTCTTGTATGCGTAACACACTACTTTGAGTACTTGGCCTTAGAACACTAAGTTCTTTCCTTCAATGGACTCTTAAGAACTTCTAAGTCTTGTTGAGCTAATCCTAGTTTTTGTGGCATGTAGTGTACTACGAAGATGTCATCTAGGGTGAATGTGAAAAATGAGTCTATGTCGAGTATTCCTCCGCTATTGAAGCATGAATGCGTCTATGTGGATCATGAATCGAGTAGTTGGGTGGCTCTTGTGCCTAACCAGAGATGTGCACCATCAAGAAAAGATTTCAAAATGATTTTGTTGCAGTCTACCTTAGTCGGACTCGCAAAAAGAAATGAATGATGAAATCAAAATAAAACCTAGTGATCTTTTTGACTACCTACCAAAGGTTTTGAGTAGAAAGTGGACTTAGTTTCAAGGTATTGAATTAGAAGGATCTTATTTGGCCATTGAAGTAGCACTTAATTGTTTAAGACATAGTATTCTTTGTATGTGGAGTGATTAGCATCTAGAGTCAGCATCGATTGAAGTCCTTAGGCTAGACCCGGATCGGGGCAAATGAGATATAAGATTCACTTACACGACACAGACATATAAGGGGTGAGACAGGATATTTTTATTATGCTTATTGACTATGACACAACATCTATGTATCATTGTCCATTGCTTTTGGAATCTTATATTTGCTGGATGCCAGAGGTAATGCATTTAGCCACTCTTCAGTCTCAATGTTTTTCATGAGTTGTTTGCTCGGGGACAAGCAACGCTTAAGTGTGGGGATATTAGATAAGTGTCTAAATGTAGGTGTTTTCATATATATATCATATTCACTTTGCATGTATTTTGTGAGGTTTGATGCCCGTTTTATGCTTAATCATCTACTATTTGCTTTGTTGGGCATAATGAAGCCATGGAGAACAAGAAGATATCATTTGAGTGAAAAGAGAAGAAAATAGGAATTTCATACTACCCCCGTACTACACAGTATGAGGGCCGTATGCACTGTAACAGCGGAATAATTCAGAGTGCATGCCCAGATTTCCATACTACACAGTATACGGGGCCGTATGAAGGTCGTATGCACCCCGTATGGAACGCGAATCTAGGGTTTTTGAGTGCTATACAACCCCCATACGACCCTTATGACCCGGGGGGTATATATACTGACTTTTTGGGCAGAAAAGGGACTTTTGGTTAGACATTTTACTGGGCATATTTTGGGGAGACATTGGAGAGGTTTGTAGCGACCTTGGGAAGTTGAAGAAGGGCAAGGAAGCTAGAAGATTATCCAAGCCCAAGGTCCAAGACTCTCAAGGCAAGAAGGCAACTTCGTTCAATGGGAGATCTACCACGATTTGAAGGAAAAAGACCCGTGGCTAGAGGAAGCGTCATTGGGCACTCCTTTTGGCGGGGAAAGCATCATTCGGCATACTCTTCACCTCCTTCTCCACCATTTCATCTAGGGAGTGTCATTTATGCTTTTGTTTCATGTTTTGCTTGTTTGTATTGCTTGTTGTGGGATGATGGCACACTAGACCCCCAAGGCCACCGGGTGTTGGTGAACATTGGGGTGTTTTATCATGTATGTTGGATGATAACTTGTTAATTCCATGTTTGGGTAATTTTGAGATTTAATCCATTATTTTTATGCTAAGTGCTACACTAAGGAGAAATCTGTAGCTCTTTTATGAGTGATGCATGTAGATGTGACTTGCTCGCATGTATTAGATCATGAATGGATTAGAACGGGATACTTGTATCATCAACAATAATTCTTTGCTAGATTTTTTGCTAGATTTTTCACATCAACAATAATTCTCAAATATACATTTCTGCAATGTTCTTTATTTTTTATTAATTATTTCTTTTTGTATTTTCACCTCTAATTCTATCTAAGCGGTCATATTAATTATTGTGAGCATAAGATGTTTCATGTTGCTTGAGTTTGGCACTAAACGTTTTCGAATCTCTACCCTCATTAATGTAACTTTGAAAGAAAAAAAAAAACTTGTGAGGTTGGGGAAGAGTGGCAACGTGCGTCTGTGCTTCTCGCTTGAAGGCCAAGCTATGTATGTGTTGGTGTTCCACACTCTCCCTCCACTCGATGAGGACGGAGATCAACTATGGTCCTTCCATGATGATGACGGAGACGTAGGAGTGTTGTTCATGTTGTTGGACCCAGCTTCATGGGACTTGGAGAAGCCTTTAGATTATCAGTTTACCCATGATGACGATGAATAGCTTCAGCCCTATGATGATGTTGATTGTGTTGAGGGAGATGAGGGTGTGTTGTCGAACCTTTTCCAAATAGGGCTAATAAATGATAGGGAGAATGAATGGTATATGAAGGACGGTGAGCCACAACCTGTTTTTATCCCCAATGGCCAGGAGACACATAATTTGAAAATCTTTCAAGCACACCCTGACTTCATGGAGGATGGAGCTTGTTACCTTGATGTGTGTGGGTGGATGAAGAAGGGATCCTTCATGTCTCGACCCTTGATCAATGAGGACATCATTGGTGAAACGTCGACGTCCCACTAGGCAAACACATGAAATACCTAGAGTCTTGAAAGGTAAAGCTCCGGTGAAGGTGGATGACCAAACTCATCTGCACAATCCTCGTCCTCCAAACTAAATCAGGTGGAGGTTGATAATTCCCCCTTTTGTCGGGATAGATAGGTGGTCGTTAGGCCTCAGGCAACATTGGGAATGAGGCTCCATGTCACTCCTCAAGAGTTTACGATGTCGGCAGTGGTGAAGCTTCGCTCCCATGGTGGCTGTGCATCGGTGTTGTCTCATTGATGTGAGACAATGCAAAGAACTGATGGTTGCACAAGTTCTTCAGGTCGGACCAATGGGGAGAAGGGTGATGTCGGTCAGAGGTTTGGTGGCTCGAGGCAGTGCACTGTCAAATGTTAGTTGGCTCTATCTGTGTTGGAGCAGGGATCTGGAATAGGTGGAGGGATGGCTATGGTCGAGGTTAGTCAGACCATGATGACATGGTAGCGGCTGATTCACATGCTGATAAGGCTTTGATGGGAGGAGAGAATTGTGGGATTCAAGTTGGTTTTTATTGATTCAGCTGCTTTTGTTGCCTGGACCAAATGTGGTGCATGTTTAGTGGACTCAATTAGGCCTGGCCCATGGAAGTTGGTGAATGGTTTGGATTATCCTCTTTCATTATGTCAAGTAGGCTATCTATCAGCCCATCACCATGTGATCTTAGATGCTAGGGTTGGGTCAGGCTCTGAATTAGAGAAGGGCAACAAGGAGGGGTTGTTACATTTTCTGGTCATTGGGCCCGGTTCTGGGCCATTTTCTTCTAATGGGCTTTTGTTGGTTTCTACTGTTGACATATACTTCGGTGATGAGGGTGCTCTATCAACTGTGTCTCCACTGGTGGGCTTTTGTGGAAGTTTTTGTTAGGAGTTTGTGCTTTTTCTTGGAAAGTACCCAAGGGACTTGGGACAATGCTTGCAAATCCAGGGAAAGGATGGAGGAGGAGAAGAACAACCAAGCTGTTGATCCTGATTTGCCTGAAGCTAAGTTGGATTCTGATGACTCGGTGTTTGAGTATGAACGAAACCTCATAGAACTCATGCAGGGGTTACAGGAAGATAGCTCATCGATGCACTTGGGGCAATTGGAGCAGCATAATGGTACAAGGCACAGTGAAAGGCAGAAGATGCGGTCATCAAAGTGGAATGACAATGCTGGTTTTTTGGCAAAACCTCCGAGATCGACCAAAAGGAAATTAGCAAGGGGGAATACTGCAGTAGACATGGCTAAGGGTCCTCAGGCAAAGTTTGATGATTCTACTTCCACCATCAAACACAAATTTGATTTTTTTGGTCAGAGCTCATAGGAGATTAATGGTACTACTATGGCCGAGCAGGCACATGACCATATCACGAACTAGTATCTTTCTACTGTGTTGGTGATAAGTGCTGGAGTAGACATATTTTTATATATGTTTTACATGCATTGAGCATCATTTTTACTGTGGTTTATGTCTCATATTGTGTATTTGGTGTTCTTTTATGCATATAGGTTGTGAATGCCTTGAAGAGTAAAAAGGAAGCAAAGATAGGCTATAAAGACACAATGTTGGGAGTTCTTGTTCAATTCAAGGACCAAGACACGAGAGCAGTTCATAAACGTGGAGATGTGTGCCAACTTCGAAGAAGATTCAAGTCAATTCACTATTTGGAAAGGCACAAAGGCAGCCACATCTTCATATTCCTTCTCTTTGTGAAGATTGCAAGACCTCTCAAAGATACGTCGATAAAGAAAAGTTTTATAGCCTACCACATGGACATGTGACCGGACATGTGGCCTTAAGAGAAGAGTGTTCGGATCGCGTTTTGTGAAAAGTATTGTAGCAATTTCACTGTAGCAAAATTACTGTTCACGCGTCCGCCTGGAAATTCCGCACGCCCGCGTGGAAATTCTTGCAGCCCACACGGGCCCGTGAGGGCACGTGAAAGACGCGATCTAAGGCCTATAAATAGCCGTTTTGCCCTATTCTTTCTTATCTTTTGTGCGGCTCTTGAGGGGTGAGACGGCTAGGGTTTGGAGGGGAGGTCTTTGCGGCTTTGGAGGCGCTTCATCACCAACTTTAATCGATTCCTCCTCCGTTATAGCATCAAGGAAGCCACCGGTGAACCTAGCTTCGGAGTGGGTCCTTCAAGACGTCAAAGCTCTCCATCAAGGCCATCAGTTCATATATAACGGGGTTTATTTCTATGGTTTTAATGTACTTTCATTCATTGATGGTGTGTTTTGTATTTTGCTCCATGGAGAGCTAAAACCCTAGAGGGTATTTGGGCTTGTGAACCCTAGGATTCTCATCTTTTGTGGATTTGCTTAGTGTTTCTATTTAATCTGAGTTTGATTAAGTTTTAATCTTGTATTTCTCATTGCTTGCTTGTTTAATTAATCCTTGTGGTTGATTTGATTTGCATGATTTGTTACTTTGATGTGAGATAGGTCTCCATTAGAGTTAGAACTTCAAGGTTAAAGAGGGTTGAGAGGGTGAGTCATGAGATAGTGGAGTGTCCCCTCTCTCTTCCGATTGAGTGTATTCTATCTCCGTTCCCTAAGCTCTATGCAACCATATTTGGTGTGAGGCGTGAGATTGAGAGATTTCTCCGCCGGGATCTTGTAGGGGGTTAGGATCCTTCGCCGGGAATTAGGGTTGGATCAATCTTTAGGAATCGGATACACCTCTTGGAATCCCTAGAGTGCTTTGCAGTCATATGTGGTGTGAGGTGTTGAGATTGAGTGATTTCTCCACCATGACCTCGTAGGGGACTAGTATCGGTGACCGGGAGGCCGGATCCGATTATATTTGGATTTCCACGACTTAACTTACTCATCATAGAAACACTTTGCTTATTCGGTACCTAATACCTGAATCCTAGGGGGAGCATTGCCCGAATACCCCACTTTTACTGATTGAGATCTCCATCCATTTAACCCTTGCATATTCGCCTCCGGTATTCATTTCTTCGCACATTAGATCACCACACCTTTCCATTTATCATTAGGTTAGAAAGTAGAGAAGAAGTTAGTACTAGTAGCCCTGTTCCCTGTGGATTCGACTACCCACTCACCGGGGTAATTATTACTTCGGCACCTGTGCACTTGCGGTTTACACGCATATTTGGACGCGTGTCAGTTGGGTTTCGAGGAGGCCCGTTGTTCCTCTTTTGTTCCCTTGCTTTTGTTCGTGTCTTTGTTCGGTTTTTCTTTCGCTTGCTGTCCATTTCTAGTGGAAAGGTTGTTGGTTCTTTTGTGTTGTTGTGTTCTCTTCGCTTAAATGGTGAAGGGTTTTGTTGTTATGTTCTTCTTATCTAATTGAAGTGGTTATCCACTTTTAAAAAAAAAACTTGCACAAAAACAAAATGCTTTGTCTAATTTTTTTTTTCATTTTTTTTTAATAAACTATCCATTTTCTTTCTTGTTTTTCTTTATTTAGCAATTTCTTAGGGTAATGTATAATGAAATATCGTCACATATAGAACTAGGTTTTTATCATCCATGAAACTAGGAAAACATTTCTAACTTGAGAGCTTTAATTGTTGAAAAGGGAGTTAATAGAGATATAACTATTAATTTGGATTTTCTAAGAGTTAAGAACTCTTCTAAGCCATTTCTCTATATTTCCCATTCATCTTGGAATTACTTTGTTAAGCCTCTGTCTGTGATACCTCTCAATTTGGGCCAAAGTCCTCCTACGCTATCCCTCTCATGGCTTTGTATAGTCATAGCCTAACCATCCTCTTGTTTTGAGGAATCGAAATCCCACTGCCACTTTCTCAGTGATTCTGGTTAGAAAACCAAACTGATTAATTCCATGGTTACATCCTTAAAGTCATGTTTTATACTTGGCTAGCCTTCAAAAATACAATCCCAACTTAGATAATCTTGGCATCTTGCTCAACTAAAATTGAATATTCTTACGTGATGTGCACATCGGTCATAGAAATATTGGTTGATTATTTATTCTTCAAATGATCCTTTGCTTTTCAATTTTCAAACCATTTCTCCCATCTTCACCGTACTCTCTTATCTTTCCTTAGGAAAGCCGAGAAGGCCTAGAGATCTCATTTGGTTTGCAACACTTAAGCAGCTCAGAATCTACTCATCCCTGCTAGTTTTTGAACACCTGATTAGAGTGCAACTGTTAAACTTTTAACCAAAAGTTCCTTCCACACTCATTACTTACGGTTGATTCTTTACAGTTCTTGACCAAAAGAAACCCAAGCATATAGATTTAATTGCCAACCACACACTCAACGTTAGATTTGAAGAACCAAGCTTGATGTTTCAAGTGTTTGGATGTGCTATCATAGTTGATGATTTCTTAAGGCAATAACTTCTTGGAAGCCCTTGCCTCTATCTTTTATTTCCTTATTTTGATTTTTGTTGTCGTTCCTTTTGCATGATAGTGTTGGGTAATATCGCAAAAATCAAATAATATTAAAAGGGCATGCGGAAGCAATAAGCGATATATATTCTAATTGTTTTAATGAGCACCGTAATTTAATTAAAAGGCCTAGAAAATTACCTCTTAATGATTTTCTTTCTTTTGATGCGCCGAACTTATCTCTCGGATTGTCGTAGATCTCCTAGCGCCGAACGAAAGTTCCACGCCTCTAGATCACACGCCGGAATTAAGAGACAATCTCCTCTTCTTCTCCAAATAACGGCTAGGGTCAGAGAGGAAGAGAGAGCTAGGGGATTTTCTCACTAGAGAATTAATTGAGACCATTCTATAGTTAGAGAGGAGTCATATTTATAGAAACTTCATAAAACCTGATAAACATTATTCAATTATGAGTTCTATTCGAAATATGAACCTTCATAACATGATAAACATCATTCAATTATGAAGTCCTATTCAAAATATGAACCTTCATAATATGATAAACATTACCATAGAAGTTCTATGAGAAATATGAGTCCTAATCTAACTAAAACCACTTTTATCTTTGAGTCCTCATAATTTTGATTATCTATTCGACTCTATCGAATTTGAATCAAAATTTAAACTTAAGACAAAAACCCTAGATCAATTTACAATTTCACTCATCCCATGACAATTTTACCAATGTACTCAAAACGAGACAGATTCTTTATCCCTTTAAGCGTGACTCCCTAGGTTCGTTTCTATTGGCAATGGGAGGATACCAAAGAATGTGGGTAACACCTAGCCAGCCCCGTGGCCCCACGTCGTAGCCCAATTGAACACGAATGAGTAGATCATTACGAATCTTTCCGATTATGATTACCATATGTGTATAAACCTTTCGTTCTTGTATCCCAACCGAGTGAGAGCCATGGTAATTGTCAAACTCACTGAACTCGATCATATGCAAATAACTATAGTAGGGTAAGATTACCAAACTACCCTTCGTATCCCACACGATTAGTTTGACTGCCTTGGCCAAGGTCTTCTAATCTCACATACTTATAGTCGCATAGGATACTGACTCGTTTACTTCTGAGAGAACGAATTCCTTCTTGGTGATCACTCACAACTGCTACCTGTCCGACATAGTCGCACTTCGAGGTCGGCCCTACCAAAAGGTGAACTGAGCCTAACAACTCTAGTAACATACTAGACGTCACAAGTACATTGTGATCATGATACCTCAGGTCTAAGGTCCACTCATATGATCATAACCAACAATCCCAATCATTGACTGTCACAGAGTAAAACCTATGTGATTGGATTGTTGTGAGTCATGTTCAAATACACCAATTCCCAATGATGTATTTATGACATATGCTCCCACTATTCCATAGTGTTCAACTAGCACTCTTTATCAAAGTATATGTCATGCAAATCCTTACGAACCTTTAACACCCAATTAAAGATTCTCTGATTTGCGAACTATTTAAGTGTATAAGTACCAAACTCTTCTAGTACTCTTCTCTTTATGCCACAAAGAGTAAAACATTTAACTTAATACACATGGACTATGATATTCAAAACTAATTATAATGCCATTACAAGATTTATATGAACATCAAAATAAAAGCCTACTAAATAAGAATGTATAATACAAATGAAATGCCCTAATACAAGTATCCTCGTTGGCATTCGAGGGCATAATCCTAACAGATAGCACTTGTAGCGGTTGTCTTGGCCCCTTATATATGTGACATTTTATTTATAATAAATGTGATTTATTAAATTAATTTTTAAAACCTAAACAAATTATAAAATAATTTAAAAAACACAAATAAGTGAGTTCAAGTAATTGAAATGAAAAATCTGGCACCATATTCTTCAATTCAAATGCTAAAGGTTTAATCCTCCAAATGATCTCTCTATATAGATCAAATTTTCTTTTTAGTTTGTCTATTCCAATTTGTCCGAATTGTGTCCCTCCATTACTTAAATTTAGCAAACCTAGTTCAAAAATTAATAGGAAATTAGATTTTCCACATGTTGTGCTTACCTAGCTCTTTTTAAAATTTATAAAATAACTTAATATATGTGAGTTCAAGTAATAGAAATGAAAAATCTTGCTCCATACTCTTCAATTCAAACGCTAAAGGTTTAATCCTCCAAATTGGCACTCTAAATAGATCAAGTTGTCCTTTTAGTCTGTCTATTCTTATTTGACCGAAATGTGCCCCTCTATTATTTAAATTTAGCAAACTTAGTTAAAAATTTAATAGGAATTAGATTTTCCACAAGTTGTGCTGACGTAGCCTTTTTTACAATTTAAATATTTTTTAAAAAAGAAAACTAACATAGCCGTGATGCTCTACCCGTCAACATGTAAGCAGAAACTCATTGGCACATAGTTCTTCTCCAAAGCTATGTCAACACCAACAGATGAAAAATATAATCGTTTGTTAGGATTTGGACTAGTTTTGCTAAATTTAAATAATAGAGAAACACAATTCTTATTAATTGAAATAAAAGGCTTAAAGGCAAAACTTGACCTGTTTAGAGGAATCATTTGGAAGATTAAGCCAATGCTAAAACTAGGAAGGTAAGGAAACTTGAAAAGCTGAAAAAACACACATTGGACGAAAAATCTAGTTAATTAAACCAGTTGGTTTGGGTTTGGCTTTTGGTTAATTACTTGTACAAAATGATCATAGTATAGTACAATATAACATAATATAATATATTAATATATAAGTTAAAACAAAAG
This sequence comes from Dioscorea cayenensis subsp. rotundata, assembly GCF_009730915.1. Lineage (NCBI taxonomy): Eukaryota > Viridiplantae > Streptophyta > Magnoliopsida > Dioscoreales > Dioscoreaceae > Dioscorea > Dioscorea cayenensis. The sequence goes on along the minus strand of NC_052485.1, from coordinate 19,111,034 downwards.
TTAAAAACAACTTTTTAATAGTTATATATTAATTTTCATGTAAACTTGTATTAATGTATTTTATGAATGAGCTGAAAAGTATTTCTATTTTTACTGTATTTTTATTTATTACATTATTATTTTTTATATAACTAAATCTAACTTTTGTTTTCAAAGTTATTAATAAGTTTTTCAATTGAAATAAGCTGAGTAAAATGCTCCAAAAAAGTTATTATATAAAAAAAAGTATAAAAATATATATTGCTTGATTATATGAAACCTGTTATGGTTCTAAGTTTCATGACAAACAGCTAAATTTAATCTGATAACGGAGTGTGGTTGGTTTTTGGATTTATATGGTATAGATATTCTTCACTTCCTGTTTTTTTTTCGAATGAGGCCCACACTTTAATTAGAATAAATTTTAAATAAAGAAAAAAAAACTATTTTCATCGGTTTAAAAAAAAGTCAAATCCAATGGAGTTTTTTTAAAGAAATTAAAATTTTATGGATTTCGCCTTGTTTTCTTAGTGTTTTTTAATAACTTCAGGGAATTATCCACTTCTTTATATATATATATATATATAATGGATTTAAAAAAAAATTGTTGGACGACTAATTAAGATGGATGAAAGAACTTTAGGCTTATATATATTGTTGGTGTTGATCGGCCATTTGCACGATGCTCTCATGTAATTTTAATGAACAGAAAGGTTTTAGACTATTGTTATAAAATTTTTAAGCTAGTGGGACTAAGAAAAAAAAGCCCCCAACAACCCAACATATATATATATATATATATATATATATGACAAACGGGGTGTTTTAGCTACAAAAATATAATCAAATTAATCAAAAAAGTATAATCAAAATTTTTTTTCCTGTCAAGATGAGCAGCCTAGCCGCTAAGAAAGACATGGGCGTGCACAAGTCTCGGCGAAGCAAATTGGAGCGGGGCCCACGCACACATGGGCGCTAGACCACCCGCACACAACCACTACTCACACTCCCAGAAATGCACCATCACCCAAGATTCGAACTCTCATCACTTATGAAGGGTTCTATTGGGGACCCGGCTACCAATAGACCACTTGGTCATCGGTAGTATAATCAAAATTAATCCTACCATTTACCGTCAATGAGAGACTGGAAAGTCTTTGTTTTGTTTCACCACGGAAAATCATGTTATAGACTTTGACTCTCTTTCTTCGTCTTTTTTTATTTAACACCAACACCAATATGTTCAGCAACAAAAATTGTTCAAATTAATTCTATCACCTTCCTCGTCAATGACAAAGTCAAGAGTTTTTGTTATGTTTTATTTTTTTTTATTGTTTTTTAGGAAAAATCATGTTTATGGCTATGACTTCCCAGCCCTCTTTCTACCTCTTCTTTCTTTAAGTAACACCAATTATAAAAATGCATTTGTTGGTGAAGTTGAATAGGAGCACAATGAGAATTAGTTCCACGATAATGGCAAAGTTCCTTAGCCAGTTGCCCTTCCTCTCAACTATGATCCATTATTTCATCGTAACTGACACCTTGAACCCCAATCAGTTCCTCCAAGATGGCCAAACCTTAGTCCCAGCCAAAGAAACCTTTGTCTTAGGACTCTTCAGACCTGGCGAATCAAAGAACCGATACGTGGGGATATGGTACAACGAGCTACAAGGCCAACCAATAATATGGGTTGCCAACCGCCGTAGTCCAATATTACAAGCACTAATGGGAGCTTGGAACTGAATGATAACGGAACACTCACCATCAACTCCATGATCTTCTTGCCAATGCCCTCAGTAACCTATACAAATCTGGTGGTACAACTCTTAGATGACGGCAACTTTGTTATCACAGAGGCCAACAACAGCGAGCCCACTTGGAAAAGCTTTGACTACCAAACAGACACTTTTCTCTCTGGCATGAAGCTTGGATGGGACTTGAGAACTGGTCTTAACCGCAATCTCACAGCCTGGCGAAGCATCCATGATCCATCTTCAGGGGGCTACGCCCTATCTCTAGACCTCAAAGAGATTCCTCAAATCATTTATGGTCTGGCTCAGCTAAAGAGTAGCACTCTGGGACATGGAATAGTATCACGTTCAGCAACATAGGGGAAAGGCTAAGAGTCAGTGGAATCAGTTTTGGTTTGGTTAGAAACAAGGACGAGGTTTACTACATGTATAACACAACAGGCACAAATGTTGAGGGTTATGCGATTGTTAACCAGTCTGCCATGCTAAAAGATTTTGTGTGGAGTGAGAACACCCGCTCATGGAACCTCTTCTTGTACTACCGTTAAAGCGAGTGTGAGGAGTACTCAAAATATCTAGCCTTACGATGTGTGTGACATTAATGCCTGGCCTATATGCAGCTGCTTGCAAGGCTTTGCGCTAAAGTCGTTGAAGGAGTGGCTATATAAGAATGCCTCCTCAGGCTGTAAGCACGTTATGGCACTGGACTGGAAAAATAGGTCTGAAGGGTTCATGACCATCATCCTTGCAGTGCTGTCAGACACGTCAAACATCATTTAATATGCCAACATCAGCCTAAATGAATTCAGAGGTATGCGTTTGAAGAATTGCTCGTGCATGTTGGAGATCTGATTAAAGATACCAAACTATCGGGAGGTAAGGAGAAGTTGTGGTGATGGAGCTGAGGCATGGATGGAGGACATGGGTATGTTGCAAAAGTTGTATGGTTTCAAGAATGGAAAAGAGAAGTACCAATATGGTTCTGTTTTAGCAGAGCATGGTAAACATAAGAGTTGAGAAAGTTCCAGCAAAGGGTTCTCTATTAAGCTAAGTATACTTTTTCAAAAGAATATATATTTTAATGTTCTCAATCTTTTGGTGTTTTGTAATCAGCCAATGGTTGAGTTTAGTTAGATTGGGTTGCGGCTAATAGAAATTGAGTTAAGGTTGCTGGCCAGTAGTTATATTGCTTTATGTTTTCTTGGCTTCTTTACTTTTGCTATAAGTATGGGGTGAGTGATGTGTGCTCATTTGTTGGAAAATCCCTTTTAAATAGTCTTTTTCTTCTTCTTCAATGCATTGACTAGAGACAAATAAGAGAGACATTATCACAAACACCTGGTGAGAAACTTGAACCTTCATCAAACACCATCGTTCTTTCTTTGTTGGTTGGTCTCCGATTCTCATTAATCTGGTATCCGAGCTAATATGACAACCAACATCACTACAACAGTATCCACCGCTCTGGTGACACTCACAGCTTTTAGTCCCAGTATTCACGGGGCAAGAGTATGGCAGGTGGAGTCTCAGGATGAAGACGATCTTGAGGTCCCTGGAGTTGTGGGATCTCATGGAGAAAGGAATAACGGAGTCAAAGGACGAAGCCGTGGAAAGAGAGAACAAGAAACGTGATGCCAAGGCTCTGAGCTTGATCCAACATGCAGTGGATGGGCCGAACTTGGATCTCATAGTTGAGGCCAAGTCAGCTCATGAAGCCTGGGAAATATTAAGGAAGCAATGGCAGGGGACGTCCAAGGTGTTGGCGGTGAGAATACAGGCCCTTCGGCAAAGCTTTGAGGCACTCCAAATGGGAGATGATGAAGGGGTCCAGGAGTATATCTCGCGAGTGGTCACCATTACCAATAAGGTTAAAGCTCTTGGTCACAAGCTTAAAGCGCCAGAGATTGTGTCTAAGGTTCTTCAAAGCTTAGCGCCAAAGTTTGATTGGGTTGCTGTGGCAATGGAGAACTCAAAGGAGATCTCAAAACTTAACCTCGATAACCTCTGTGGTACTCTACAAGCCCATGAGATGAGAGTAAACCATTCGGTAATGAAGACAGGTGAGAAGGTCCTTCTGTCAAGAGCAGAATCCACGAGCACCAACCTAAACAAAGGAAGTAGCTCTGGTGGTCCTTGGGGTGAGAACAGAGGTCGTGGAAGGTCCTTTACTCACGGGCAAGGAAGATGTAATCGCGATCGACGATGAGGAAGTGAGAGTGGCCAAGGACGAGGAGGAGAGAGCAAGAATCACATCCAGTACTTCCATTGCAAAAAGTATGGGCATATGAAAGCTGAGTGCAAATTGAGGAAGAAGCAACCAGATACGAGAGTTGGTCTTATAGCAGAAGAGAGTGAAGCTGGGAATCTCTTTATAGCGAGTAATTCCACTAAAGCTCAGCAAAATTCAGTGTGGCTGATTGATTCGGGGTGTTCAAGTCATATGACTGGAGACAAGTCGTTGTTCAGTAGCTTGGATGAGTCATTGAAGGTTAGCATGAGACTCGGAGACAATAAAGAAATGAAAGCGCATCGTGTCGGGACTGTATCAGTGAACACACAATTAGGAACACAAAAGAGATTGCATGGAGTTCAGTATGTGCCAGGACTTGCACATATCTCCTTAGTGTGGGTTAATTGCTCACTACGGGATACTCGATTATGTTTGAAGGTGACAAGTGCATTATCACTGATAATTCAGAGATAAAACCAAACGATAACAATCCGAAGGTCAAGCAATAATATGTTCCCATTGAACATAGAAAATGTAGAAAGCTTGAATATAGCTGTGAAGAGTCAAACTCCGGAAGAACTATGGCATTTGCGGTTTGGACACTTGAACTACAAGAGCTTGATGCTATTAACCCGTAAGAAGATTGTGAAGAGGGTGCTAGCACTGAAAGAGGAATCTCAGTGTGAAGGATGTGTATGGCCAAGTAGGCAAGGAGTCTGTTTCCCAGTGCCATGTCTCGAAGGGCAAGCTCATGTTATCAACTCGTGCACATGGACTTATGCAGGCCAATGAGTGAAGAGTCTCTCCGGGGAAATAGGTATTTTAATCTACTTATTGATGATCACAGTAAGTGGTCCTGGGTGTTCTTCACCAAAAACAAGTCTGAGGCTTTTGGGAAGTTCCAAGACTTTCATGCTATAGTGGAAAGACAGACGGGTATGAAGCTCAAGACGCTTAGGAGTGACCAAGGGGGAGAATTTTACTCACTCGAGTTCCAGAAGTACTCTGATAGGCTAGGGATTAAGAAAGTTCACAGTACCCTACTCACCACAGTAAAATGGGGTGGTGGAACGTAAGAATAGGACAGTGGTGGAGATGGCTAGGGAATTACTCAAGAGTGGAGAATTACCGGTGAGGTTCCAAGGAGAAGCAGTGTCAACAGCCATGCATCTAATCAACAGGTCTTCCACTCAAGCACTCTAGAATAAGAACCCCTATGATGTCTGGCATGGCATCAAACCCACTGTAAGCTATCTTAGAATATTTGGTTTTGTTGCATTTGTTTTAATTCCATCACACAAGCATTAGAAACTCAATGATAAATTAGAGAAGTATGTGCTTATTGGGTACTGCTCTAAATCCAAGGCATATAAATTATTCAATCCACTCACCGGCAAGACCATTGTGAGTAGGGATGTGGTGTTTCATGAACGGTCTCGTTGGAACAAGGAACCTAAGTATCAGAAGGAACATGTGATTTCAATTGAAGATGAAACTGAAGAACAAGCTGGTGAGACAAAGTGCATATCCAGAAGTGGCAATAATGATGCTATATGTGGAAGAAAAGGAGCAACATGTGAAGGCAATGCAAGTGAGCAAGGAGAGAATCCACAAGTGGCACAAACTGACAGTTCCCCACCAAGGAAAATTCAATTGCTAGCAAACATATACAACACGTATACTTTTGCTTTATGTGTCACTGATCCAACTGAATTCCAGGAGATAGTGAAGTTCAAGGTGTTGCAGGAGGCTATGCATGCTGAGATATCATCAATTACAAAGAATAATACTTGGAAACTTTGTTATTTGCTATCGGGGAAACATGTTGTGGGACTGAAGTGGATATATAAATCAAAACTCAATGCTCAAGGGAAGGTTATGAAGCAGAAGGCAAGGTTGGTGGCCAAGGGGTACTCACAAAAATACGGGGTGGACTATGAGGAGGTTTTTTCTCCTGTAGATCGTCTGGAAATAGTAAGACTCATCCTGGCATTGGTAGCACATGCAGGACGGCCAGTTTACCATTTTCACGTCAAGTCGGCCTTCTTGAACGGAGATATACAAGAAGAAGTATTTTTGGTGTAGCCTAAAGGGTACACAATCAAAGGAAGTGAAGATATTGTTTATCGTTTGAAGAAGGCCCTCTATGGCATGAAACAAGCCCCATGTGCATGGTACAGTAGAATTGACAAACATTTTCAAGAACAAGATTTTGTTAGGAGTGAATGTGAGCATACACTCTATAGGAAGGTGATCAATAATTGAGAGACTCTATTATTGAGTGTGTATGTAGATGATATAATATGCACAAGCTCATAAAATGCTCTTGTCAAGTAATTCAAGTCTGAGATGACGAAGATGTTTGAGATGTCAGACTTGGGAGAAATGAATTTCCTTCTTGGCTTTCAGGTTAATCAAGAGGTTGATGGTATCTTTGCTATATAGAGGAGCTATATTGATAATATTCTGCATCAACTCAATATGAAAAACTGCAAACCAGTGGCAACACCTATGGGAGTTAACGACAAGTTACAGGAGAATTTAGAAGAAAGGCTTGTTGATTAGAAGATGTATAGGAGTTTGATTGGAAACTCCTCTACCTCACACACACTCGACTTGATATTTGTTTCTCTATGAGTTATTTATCTAGATTTTTAAACTCTCCCAGCAATGCACATTTTTTTGCAGTAAAGAGGATGGTTAGACATCTTGTTGGAATGAGAGATTATGGGCTGTGGTATTCACAAGGTGATGCAGGTATAATGGAAGCTTATTCAGACAGCGACTCAGGAGTCTCCTTATCTGAATGAAAGAGTACACCAGGTGTTCTTCTTTGCTTGGGATCTAGTGTTGTATCATGGAGTTCAAAGATGCAGGAGATATTGGCTTTTTCAACAACAAAGGCCTAATACATCACAGTAACTTCAACAGCCTGTCAGATTGTCTGGTTTAGAAGGATTCTGCAGAAATGTGGGTTTTTAATTAATGGAGCAACTCCTCTGTGGTGTGATAATCAATCAGTAATTGCAGTCGCCAAGAATACTGCACATCATGGGAGAACAAAACACATCAACGTTCATTATCACTTCATCAGAGGGTTAGTTACAAATGGTATTATATCTCTGCATCATTGTTCTACTGATAATCAATTAGTGGAAATCTTCACCAAGCCTCTTACCCCTAAGAAGCATTCAATCATGAGGAAGATAATTGGAATGTGCACTCTTCAATCAAGGGGGAGTGTTGGAGATCTGATTGAAGATACCAAGCTGTCAAGAGGTAAGGAGAACCTTCTGTGATGGAGCTAAGGCATGGGTATGCTACAAAACTTGTATGGTTTTAGGAATGGAGAAGAGAAGTACCAGTATAGTTCTGTGTTAGCAGAGAATGGTGAATATGAGAGCTGAGAAAGTACCAGCATAGGGTTCTCTATTAAGCAAAGTATACTTTTTCAAAAGAATACATATTTTAATGTTCTCAATCTTTTGGTGTTTTGTAACAAGCCAATGGCTGAGTTTAGTTAGACTGGGTTGCGGCCAATAGAACTAAGTTAAGGTTGCTGGCCAGTAGTTATGTTGCTTTATGTTTTCTTGTCTTCTTTACTTTTGATATAAATATGGGGTGAGTGCTATGTGCTCATTGGTTGGAAAATCCCTTTTGAATAGTCTTTTTCTTCTTCTTCTGTGCATTGACTAGAGACAAAAAAGAGAGACACTATCACAAACACCTAGTGAGATACTAACACGACCGAATATGTGTGTAAACCGCAAGTGCAAGGGTACCGAAGTAATAATATCCAGGTGAGAGGGTAGTCGAATCCACAAAGAATAGTGCTTAGAACCACCAAGATTTCTATTTAACTAGAATGAAAATATGTTGATAGTGATGTGAAAACAAACTCAATGCAAATGAAAATAAGAAAAGATAAAGGAGGCGCAAATAAAAGATAAGGGAGGCAATCGACAATAATTGGGGTACCCGGATATTGTTCCACCTAGGACAATCGTTTCAAGTGTAAAAACCCTCTATTATGCTTCCTAACTAATGCATTAATAAGTCGTGGAGATCCTTTAATACATTGTCCCAAATCTAAGGTCAACCATGCCTAACCCTATACATGTCCCGGAGGAGAAATTGAACAATCTCTCAACCTCGCACTCGTATAGAATTGTAATGAGTTCTAGGGATTCCAAGTGATAAATCCTCTTCCTATATGTAGACCTAACCTTTGGTCCAGGCGGAAGGTCCCTAGCCACAATTAAGCCCTAGATGCTAAAATCACTTCAACGCTTCACTCCATTAAACTAGCAACTAAGCCCCAGCAGAAGGTTATCCCTTAGCCCATTCACTCTACTATGACCGCAAAGAACTCGAGGAATTGGAGGTAGAATAAATCACACCAGAGGGGAAAGGGGACGCTCCGCTACCTTTCGACTCACCCTCTCAATCCTCTCCAATCTAGCTTTATCTAACTCTCGTGGTGTGTCACTCACTCACAAGGGTTACCAACAAGAACACTCAACCCTAGTGTCACACTAAGGGAGTATTCACTCAACCCTAGTGTCACACTAAGGGAGTATTCACTCAATCAAGCATAAAAGATTGGAACTCAATTAAAACATCAATTAATTGAAAGCATAATAAAAAGGTTCAATGAAATGAATACATCCTAGGGTTCACAAATATCCAAATACCCACTAGGGGTTTAACTCTCCATGAAGCAAAATACAATAGATAATGAAATCAAAAGCAAAGAGATTCAATCCATGAATGAAAACCCCTTATGTTCATGTCGAAGGTCTTGTGGATCGGCCGCGTCTTCTTCAAAGGTCCCCTCGTCAAACCTAGGGCACATTTCACCGGATCCGTGCCGATGAAAGCTCCCCCAATAGCTTTCTTCCGAAGGAAACACGGTGTCAAAGGCCGTCAAACCTCTCCAAAGCCTTGCCAAAGCCTCTCCAAACCCTAACCGCAGGTGTCTCTAAAGATGGGGAAAGGTGGAAGAAAAGATAGGGAAAAAGATGGAGAAATTGGGGCTGAATCGCGGCTTTTAAAGGGCTGGAATCGGGCATCCACACGGCCATGTAAATGTTCCACACGTCCCTGTGGAATTTCTACATGCCCGTCTAGATTCTTTGAATTTCTGATTTTCTACACGTCCCTGTGGCCTGTAAATTACTACAAAATTTTGCCAAAAACACTCTCGAACCCACTTTTCATCGAGGCAACATAAACGGGCACACGTTTATGCCGTAGATCGCATCGCTTTTTCAATAAACAAGTTCATTGGTGAAGATCTTGCTATCAATGCACAAGTCAGGATACGCAAATGTGACTACCCTTGTGCCCCTCCAAATCATTGTAATTGCTTGAATACATGGAGGTTGGCACACATTCACGTATCTTTGAGCCCAACTTGTGTCTTCGCGTTTGTTCCTTCCAAGATTTCATCAAATAGTGCATTCCCGATCTAATTTTGGCTTCTTTTCTTAAAACATAGCAACACAAATACACATGTATTAGCGCTAAAACCTGATAAAAGTAATGCTTATTGTAAGGAAAGAACACTTCGCATTCTTAAAAGACAAGCACTTATCAGATACTTGAACCTTCATTAAACACCATTGTTCTTTCTTCGTTGGTGGCTCTCCGATGCTCATCAGTGTATTACCTATACTAGTGCCAACATAAGTGGTGCAGGAATTGGGTGCATTATTTGGGTCACTGAGCTCATCGACATGCGAATATCCTCTCAAGCTAGGCAGGATGTCTTTCTCCGGATTGCCGCTGATGATCTAGGTAAGCTCCATGATCAACTATTTATGCATTTACCCATTATTCTTTCCAGTGAAATACACCATGCATGATATATAGTGTTTGATGATGCTGTACTAGTTCACAGCTGACTTGAGTTTTATTTTCCAATGTTATTAGCCTTGAGTTAGGATATAACACTGATCATCTGCCAGTTTGCCAATAAAAGTTTTAACTGCTAGATTAAATTAATGATGCCAATAATGTCAAATAATAAATTTATTATACACATAGGTTAGGTTTTTTTTCTCTAATAATGTGAACAAGCTAACACTAATTAAAAACTCAACCGTGCTTTCAATGGAGTCAAACTTTTAACTTTCTAGATGGGAAATAAACTTACTACCATTTAACTATTTCCCTAGTGGTATAATCGATTAGATTCTAGCGGGCATTTTTGACTTTTTCTTTCCATGAGGTTAGCATCATTAGGGTGTTCTCGTCACTGATTATTATCCACAACTTGGAGCTATAATACCCATCTGGGAGGTGGAATTGGAGAGCTTAGAATGCATTTTTGGTATTCCTAATTAATGCTCATGTAAGTATAATCCTTATCTTTAGATGTTAGGTTGGAATGAGAGAGGTGATGTGAGATAGATGATCAGCAACCTAAGAACTTGGTCAAAATTAGCAAAGCCACGCACCTTTTAATATGAGAACTGCCAGACATTTCTTTTAATATATTTTAGTGACCTTCTACATTAAATTCTATTTAATAACTACTCAACAATGTCATACCATAATTCATGCAAAAGTTCTTTAACTTATTCTATGTGCTCTATTTTCAGATGATATGATTCTTGAATAATTTTCTTATTTTATGTATTCTCTCTTGCTAACTTTGAAATTTAATTCCTAAAGTGCATTTTGGAAGACATTGGTATCCCATCTAAAACATTATAATGCCTATGATTTTATTATGATGATCCAACGTAGCCTTAATCACGAGAAAGTCTAGCAAGAGAAATGAAGCAGAGTCCGTGGTTTTGTACATTGTTTTCTCAATAATGACACTAATAATTTCATTGATATGCTTCTGTCGACGGAGAATGAAAAGCATGGTACACAAAGGTAAACTGATCAACACTCTACTAGAAATCTAATACATACGTATAAGAGATATATATTTTGTCTGTTAATGAAACTATCCCTATATTTAGCTTCTATTATATATCAACTTGAGAAAGACATAAGAGGAGATGATGAATTAGAACTAAAACAACTTCAATGGAGTACACTTATGGAAGCTATGAACAACTTCACTGAAACAAACATCTTGGAAAAGATGGTTTTGGCAATGTTTACAAGGTAATTAATATATATAGAAGTTATAATAATCATTTATTCTACATAAGAACTTGTTATGAAAGCATTAAGTTCTTACAGGGTAAGCTAGCTAACAGACATGAAATAGTAGTGAAGCAACTCTCAAGGAATTCAACACAAGGTGTAGATGAGTTCAAGAATGAAGTTACTTTCATTGCAAGGCTTCAACACCGCAACCTTGTGCGGCTTTTAGGATATTACATTCGAGGAGATGAAAAGATCCTTATCTATGAGTACATGCCCAATGGGAGCTTGGATGCATTTCTATTCAGTTGGTGATACACCCCTTGTGCCTGCCTGTGTACCGCAAGTGCACAGGTTGTCGAAGTAATAAAGTACCCCGGTGAGTGGGTAATCATATCCACAGGGAATAGTTGTTAGGAAGCAAGTAGTGATGCTATGTAGCTATTGATTGAACTAACTTGTGATTTGAATGAACGATATCAATGCAAATAAAAATAGAAAAAAAAATAAAGGAGAGCAATAGGAATAAAGAGAGGTATCGATGGGAATATGGGGTACCTGGACATTACTCACCCTAGAACTATTGTTTCAAGTGCAAGACTAATCATTATACCTCCTAATTGAAGTTTAATGAGTCGTGGAAATCCAAAGTGTAGGGTGAGTATCCCTTTCCGCGACTAACCCTACACTAATCATTCACTACACTAATCATTCAACCGTGACTAACCCTACACTTTGCCCCGGCGGAAAGGGATACTCTCGACACTTCACACTGTGTAGGGTTGCTTGATGCTCTATGGACTCCAAGTGATAAACCCTATTCCCTAATATAGATCTAACACTTTGGTCCAGGCAAAAGACCCCTAGTCTCGATTAAGCCCCAGCACTAAGGATTACTTCAACACTTCACTCTATTTTTTGCGCAACTAAGCCCCAGTGGAGTTTATCTCTTAGCACTTCACTCTATCATGACCGCAAAGAACTCTTGGAATGTGGAGGTAGGATAAATCACATCGGAAGGGAAAGGGGACGTTCCACTACCTCTCGACTCATCCTCTCGACCCTCTCCAACCTTGCTATGTCGAACCCTAATGAAGTGTCACTCATACACAAGGATTTCCAAGATAGATTCTCAACCCTAGTGTCACTCTAAAGGAAAATAAATTCAACAAGCGTTCAAGGTTAGAACTCAATTAAAACATCAGTTAAGGAAACATAACAAGAGTCAATGAAACAAAAACATCCTAGGGTTTACAAGTCCAAGCACCCCACTTGGGGTTTAGCTCTCCATGGAGTAATACACAATCAACAATGAAATCGAAAGTAAATGCAAGCAATCCATAGATAAAACCCCCTTATAGTCAGTATCGATGGTCTTGTGGAGCCGCTACGTCTTCTTCAAAAGTTCTGTTGTCAAACCTAGGGCACACATCGCCGAATCAATGCCGACAAAAGCTCCCCTAATAGTTATCCTCCAAAGGAACTCGATGTCGAATGCCATAGAACCGCTCCAAAAACCTAGCAAAAGCCTTTCCAAACCCTAGCCGCCAGCTCCCCAAAATATGGGCAAAAGATAGGAAGAAGATCCCCAAATAAAACTCTCAAAGCGGTAATTATAGAGTTGGAATCGGGCATCTATACGGGCGAATGGAATTTCCACACGGCCGTGTGGATTCCCAGATCTTCATTTCCTGCGCGCTGTGAACAAAAACTGCTACAGTATTTTTCCTACAGTAAAGCGCTACGATACTTCACCCAAATGCTCCTGAATCCACTCTTTTCATCGAGGCCACATGAATGGGCACACATCCATGTGGTAGATCACGTCATGTCTTCAATCAAATCTCATTGACGAAGCTCTTGACAATATTGCACAAGTCGGAACATATGAGTGTGGCTTCATTTGTGCCCCTCCGCTTTGTGTATTCACTTGAGCACAATGAAAGTCGGCACACACCCACATTTAATTGAGCACAACTTGTGTCTTCACCTTAGTTCGATCCAAGAACTTCATCAACAATCACGTCCACGATCTACTTTTGCTTCCTTTCTTCCATACTTGTCTCCACAACCCTAAATGCACAAAAGAACACAAATATACACGAATGAGCTATAAAATCTGATAAAAGTAATGTTCAATGTAAGAAAAGTATACTTCGTATTACTTATGCATAAGCACTTATCAGTTGGTTTTTGGCTCCTCTTGATATATGCATGTTCTTTATTATAATAGCCATAAGTTTGAATTTCTTGATATTTTGCTTGCACTAACTAGACAAAGAAAAAGGTGTGCATTTCTATTGGCAAACACGATTCCATATTATTGTAGGCATTGCTTGAGGTCTTTTGTATCTTCATCAAGACTCAAGATTGAGGATCATACATAGGGGTGTCAAGGCTGGTAACATCCTTATTGACAGTGAAATGAATCCTAAAATCTCAGACTTTAGCTTAGATAGAAGTTTTGGAGAACTTGAAATGATGACCAAAACAAGGAAAATAGTTGGCACATAGTAAGTCTTTCTATATTATAATGCAAAAATTGAAATTTATGTATATTAAAGATCATAAATTATAAATAAGCAGTGGATATATGGCTTCAGAGTATGCATTGGATGGGGTTTCTCTGTGAAATCAGATGTATTTAGCTTTGGAGTCTTAATTCTAGAAATCATAACTGGCCAGAGGAATAGGGTTTTCCTCTCACAACCACACCTTTACATTCTTGGAAAAGTAAGTAGCAAAATATATATTTTATTTGAATATATTAAATTTATAAACTACTTTTCAGGAAAGAAAAAAAGGTATCATTATTAAAATTAAAACAATTTTTTAAGACTTGGAGCTAAGGTATTATTGTTAAAACTAATAAACAATTTTTTTCAGACTTGGAGCATATGGAATGAAGGGAAGGTTTTGGATTTATTGGATCCATTAATTAGCAAGTCATTTTTAGAGACTCAAGTCATGAGATGTGTAAATATAGGCCTCTTGTGTGTTCAAGATAAGCCAAAGGATAGACCAATCATCTCATCAGTGGTTGTTATGTTTGCTAATGATGATGTGCAATTAGCAAAGCCTAAAGCTCCGGGGTGTAAGGTTATTTTTTTGACTGAACATGATTTAGCCTCAAATCGAGCTGACTTGTGTACTTTCAATACTGTCACACTTACAAAACAACAAACAAGTCGGTAGAGATTTACATAATAAATTGATGGAGCTTCATGAGAAACTTAGAGTGCAGGTTTTAAGTCATTTGTAACAAATGTGCAATGTGAGATTAAAAAACTTTCTTATAATATTATCTTTCACACTAAAAACTAATCCAAATACCCATTTTTATCATATATATTAGTTTAATTGTTCATACATTATTAACTCACACTATCATGTTATCTTGGAGTTTTTTTTTTTTGTTTTTTTTGCCTATGTGCCATGTCAAAATGAGTAATTGGTAATCTATATTTGTGAAACAACACTTTTTTTTTATATATGTCCACAATATACTTCTATTTGCTTATATACCCTTACAATTAAAGATGAATTTTAAAATATAATTTAATCTTATCATTACATTTTCACTCCTTTCTTAGATGAATGAAAAGATGGGTCTTTTTATGTTTTTTTTTAACTCTTAAAAGATCAAAGGATAGAGAAATATATAAACAATAGCAATGATTGGTAGAATTATAATAAGCTACATTGAATCAAATAATAGAAGAAGAAGAAAAAGAAGAAGAAGAAGAAGAAAAAGAAAGAGGAGGAGGGGGGAAAGAGCTCTTGGTCACAGACATATTTTCATTATGACTAATAAGTCTTTACTTTATGTTGATGTTCCTTAAATGCCCCTGGCCTACAATAGCAAATTATCATTTTAATAGAAACCCAAGTTTCCTATTGAGTTTGTTTTTCTATTTTCAAAGCATTCTTGTTGGCTCTTTATGAAAAAGCTAACATACTTTCCCATGTCAATAGTCCACATCCTACCCAATTGTCTCATCTTCTCAATTTGATCTTTCTTCCTCTTCGCTCTTCTTCTTCTTAACTTTAGATCCACAACCATCCTTTGTTTCTTTTACCATTTTAGTCTTATGGAAAGTAGAACCTTGCAATCTTCGAAGTGCCATTGATTTTGGAGTTGTCCGTTGTTCTAGTATGCTATGTTATGCATGCAGAGCTAGATAGTAACTCCTACTTTTGAAGATCTCCTTCCTTCGCAACTCTTGTTGCAACGTTGTTTCAAGTCATAATTTATTCCATTTGGTTTGCTCATGATGGCTTCATTTATTTGGATTGCCAACTATAAAGAGGTGGCCAATGTTTGTTATCACTATATAAAAATTTCACATTTACGACTAATGTATTTTGTTTAAAAAAGTCATTTTGCTGGCACAATCCACTATATATTTTTGCGGCATTATATGCTTGTTATTACATTTGCTTCTAATGAAAAACCAATTTCTGAGACTAGCAGTGGCAAATACCTCTTTTGCGTCTTTTTGCTAGGACTTATACTTGTCACATAGATTTGTCGCAAATGAAGTCACCAACTATGACAACCTTTTGCAACAACAATATTGATAAGGACGTTTCATCACCTACAGAACACAAGTGAATGTGCTAACCGAGTAATAAAGTATGCTAGTAAAAAAAGTTTGATCAAAAGTGAAGATAGAGAGTACTAGTACTAATCTTGATCCAGGAATTAGCCAAATCAAAGTGGTGTGATGTAAAAATGGCGTGCACCCAATGCGAGTGGTCGAATGCATGCAACTCCGCAAGTATACGAGTCATCAAGTGATACCCTGTGAGTGAGCATAGGGGTTGTATTTCTCAAGGAACTGCGAGAGGCTCATATACTTCTTTTTCGCTTAACCAATAGCCTAACATCTACGGTGATAAGTATAGCAAAATAAATCTACTTTTACAAACTAACCACTAATATACAATTGAAAAGCCTGAGGTGCAATTGGAATGAATGCGTACATGTATGGGGATTCCCTCAGAACTAACTCGTGCTGTGAAGTAAAGTATGTCAATTTTATCTAGTGTTGGAATGGAAGTATTCAGGCATATTGGTCCCAATCTCTTGGCAAGCAAGCCAACTGATCCCAATCTCTTGGCAAGCAGGTGTGAAGTAAAGTATGTCAATTTTATCTAGTTATGACACACACATAAACTTAGACAAATTATATATTCCCCATTTATATAAAAATTATTTATTTGTGTTCTTGTTTATGCCAATTATATATCCTCTACATAGTTTTTTTATATATTTTAAATTAATATTATTAATACCAATATATCATATCTTTTTATATTTAATAGAATTTAATTTATATTGTTATATTTCCTTGATTTTATTAAATATAAAAAGTAGTATTTTTTTCCGTATATCATTATCTGTTATATTTAAAATTAGTATTATTCATTCCAATATATCATATATGTTTATATTAAATTTAATTTAATTTTATATTGCTATTTTATTTTAATTTTATTAAATATAAAAATTATTGTAAGTTGCATATGATAGAAGTAGTCGTGGTTTTCAATTACCTACTACTCAATTTCACAGTAGCAATAATGATCCTATCGATGGTATGAATTTTATAATATCATCTAATTATATTTTTAATTGTTAAGATTATAAATTTTATTATTTATTTATAAATTTTTTATTAATTGATTTAGATACCCACTGATATATATGTATATTTTATTTTATCGATAAGAGACCACATGATAAATTTAAACGGAATTCCAAGAATTAAAAGCTATTTCTTTAAGATTGTATATCATGTTGACATTATTTTAATTAGAATTTTAGTGATAGGTGGGATTTTTAAATTTTTGATGAATAATGGTTATTACTATTTCATTAAATTATGTAAATTAATTTGATAGAATTTAAATTTTATCTCATATTTAACTATTAAATTATATATAAATAATATTTAAATTAGTATTGTGAAAACTTATAAAATATTTTTCCAACACTTGTAAATGTTTCATTTTATTATTATTCACAAATACCATATGGTTAAAACAACAATAATAAAATGTTGATATAAGACTTTTAAGAGACATTTAACAAATGTTACCAAATAATTCTTGTGTCAACATTTATAAATGACATTTAATTTTAAAATTATATATGATACAAATATCAATCTTAATTGGGATTGACAATTTCCATTTCTTTAAAGAAATATTTGCAAAAGGTTGATATAAGTAATTTAAGTGACCTTTAATAAATGCTACTAAATAATCTCTATAACAAAATTATAAATGTTGCAATACTTCAGAGTTAAAGTGATAAAAACTTATAGTGACATCTATAAATGTTGCACAAAAATGTTGCTCAAGATAGATATAAATGTTGGAATAAAATCCATATTGAGACTATTTACAAATATTGGCAAAATATCACAAAAAATGTCAAAATATATAGGTACCGAACTTTCTTGAAAATGTCACAACAAAGTATAACGACATGGCAATTGCAACACATAATCGACGTTTGTTACAATAGTCGGTATAGAGCTATTCCAATGGTTTTTGGCTATTTTATAACATATGACAAATGTCACAAAAACCCCTTTTTGTTGTAGTGATATAAACTAAAATCCAATTAAAACCTTGCCAGAGGTTTCCTAAATGTTCAAATACCAAATGATACTGAAGCTACCATAATGAAGATGTTCAAAGTACAAGTTTGATACTGCTCAAGATAGTCAAAAATGATAAAAACTCCCTCAATGATGTCGTGCGAGTGCGGAATGCCTCTATTTCTCCTCCATGAGCCCTTGCCAATGAAATGTTGAAGGAAGGGAAAGAATCGGTGATTTTATTTTCTATGCTCCCTCGTTGATCGAATCTCCTTCAAACGATTAGAGGAAGACCTTATTCTCCATAAACAGCTTCAAAGGAGAAACAATAGCTTCAACTTGCCAAAGTTGGCCCAAAAATCCACCCCCTAGATTATCACCCAAGGGGTACCCACGGCCAAGGAAGAGGTCGTGAGTTGCTATCTTTTGACTCATAAATCAAGGAAAGGGTTCTAGTGACACATGACTGTGGATAGGACTATGGGTTGGTGACCCATGGCCCTAAGAAGGTTGTAGGTCAATTCAAGGCCTCTAGGGTTTACCCACACCTATGGGGAATCAACCCACATCCATGGCTCGCTCATGGGTAAGGACATGGATTGTTTTACGAAAAATTTTCTACAGTGCTACAAAAACTCTACTACAATGTTCCCTACTGCAATAAACTACTATAGTACAGGGCAATGGGTAGGCCATGGGACTCTTGAAAAAACTTCACATTATCAGCCAATTAATTCCAAGATTCTCTGAATGGCCCATGACAACTTCCAAGGGTATAGATAGGGCATGGGTCTTGTAGGAAAGCACATTTCCTACTCAAAATCACTCAAAACACCCTACTTCCATTCCTCGTACTCCATGAGGGTTTAAATGGACATGAAATAATAAAAAAAAAATGTAGTTAAGCACCAAAAAATTGGTTGGAATAAACATAAAATATATATCAAGTGCTAGAAATATAACATATCTAAGGGCACTTCAATCAAAACTAATAGGTTTTCTTGACAAATGCTTTATGAGACATTATTTTCATAGTATTTTGCTTGATCTTTGAGAAGTTTGATAAGTTTTGATGCTCAACATAGTTATTTTTCATGTCTAGGCTCTTTATATTTGTTAGAGTAAAAGAAAGCATTTTTGAGAAAGTTTTTAAGCTATTTGAAGAAGAAAACAAAGCAAATGAATTGAACACATCTATGAAGCACATGTTTATGGTCTTGTGAGGCCATTTTTTTTGGAACCTGGCCTTGTTTTGGTTCTAAAGGCGCGTGTTTCCAGGCCATGCTTATGCTGTAAGATATTGTTTCAAGAATCATAGTAGTTTAACAGGTCCAATAAACACCCCCTATATTTAGTGGTAGTGTTTAGTAGTTGAGATACTGTATAAATAGATTCTCAAGAGCAAAGATGTGAAACCCAGTCCCCGATCTTGAAATGGGATGGAATTAGTGTTAGGATATAGGGTTTGTAGTGTGTAAAGTTTTCTATAGTTTTGTTCATAGTAATTTTGTTTTATTGATTTTACCTTTAAAATGAGTATCTTTTTAGCCATGTTTGGATTGTCTCATGGGTAACCCTACTGAAGTGAGCCTTCTTGTTTTTTTTTTACTTGAGGTCTTAGAGCATGGAAATAGCCCATTTCGCCCAAACAATTCTTGGAAGCTTTTCCTGAGGAGGGGTAGAATGGTAATTTGGCCATTCTTTTGTGAATACTTAAGTTTGATCCTTTGAAATCTAATTCATTATTTCTCTCTCTTCAAACCATTAGCCTTTTCCTTTCCTTCATCTTCTTCTCCATCTCTTCCTACATCTCCTCCTTCTTTATATTGATTTTCTTCTTTAAATAAGAAGTTAGGGATTAACTCATAGGGTAAGAAACTTTCTTCTTTTATTGAACTTCCTTTGTTCTTCATGAAATTCTTTTATCCTTGTTGGATGCTCTTTGAATGAGTTTGAAGGCAGTTTACTATTTGTAAATGTTTCATCCATAGATTATAATTGATTTTCTATGTTTTGTGTACATCGATGAAACATCTTTCCTAGGGTTTCATTTGTTGTGTTTGGATGTGGAATTTAGGTGTTTTAATGACCCAAATGACTTAGAAATTTATCCTTTTATTTTTCTCTAAGAGTTTGTAGAGAAATGGACATTTGCATGCTAAACTTTGAAGTTCTAGTCTTAGTACTGTAGCAACCATAAAAGTATTCCTATTTTTCTTTGATTCAAGTGTTTGGAAGTTTCTGGTACTTCCTTCTATAACCTAGTTGGGTTAGATTAAGTTTAAAACTGCCTTGCATGGCTTATAGGAATTAGATACATGGTTTATATGATAGTTAGCTAAGTGTTAATTTTAGTTTATTTTGGCTTGATGCTTCTAGGTGGTGAATCATTGGCCAAGGGTAAGGATTATCACAGAGGACTAGCAGGAACCCGAGATCGAAAGTTTCTAGTACTGTGAGTGAAATTTATTATTAAAAATGCATAGTCTATTATGGATTGCTCAACTTAGAAATGCCTTTCATATATACATATATGATTTCTTAATTAACAAACTAGTTGCTTATTGTATGATTTATACATGCTTTGTACATATATAATTTCGTATTTGTCTCCCCGAGTCTTTATTGTATGGTGCTATTCTATGTTGACAAAACTATCTTGTTTTGATATCAATGTATTTCAAAAAGGTAAGCTCAACATGTTCCAAGGCTTTAAAGACTACTAAAAGCTATAGGTTTATATTATGAAAAAGGTTTTCAAACAATTGGTATATATATATATATATAAATAGTTTGAGGTGAGTGAATCCCTATTGATTTTTCATAGTTCTACCAGTAATTAAAATATGAATCCCTATTGATTTTGCATAGTTCTACTAGGAATATTTTGCATAGTTCTTAACTTATATATGAATTTATTCAAAACCCTAAACATAAGTTTGGAAACAAAAAGCTATACCTTTGCTTATTTGAGGTTGTCGGACATTCAAATTTTGGTATACCTTTAGTTAGTATACATATTAACTTATTTTGCTTGAAAAGGATGGCTTACACATGATGGTTATACATATGGTCTAATAGAAAAAAATGGCTTCCATATATGGGTTATTCTTGTTATGATATGTGTAAATATCTATTGAATTTATGTTATCGAGCTCTCATGAAAATGGATAATGTGCCTTTTTAAGATACCAGTTTCACCACACAGGAATCTCAAAGGTCAAGGCCAAGGAGGGTTTGTTGCTTTTCTAAATTAAATGAAGACACTTAGGTTGATCCAACCTTAGTTGGGGCCACAACTAAGTTTGAGGATTATTTGAGGCTAGCCCTTTTGAGATACTACACTTATTGCTTTACTTGGTTAGAAAGTTTGCTATTGAACCCCGAATTATATATATATACATATATATATTATTTAAAGCTTGATACAGGAATGTATTTATCAGGTTTTCATTTGCAAAGATAGCTTGCAAAACTCTTTTCTAAAACTTCATTCATTCATTTTTCTGCCTCTATATTCTCAGTAATATTTGATAGCTTCATGGAAAGCCTACCGATCTTTGTCATATCGAAGTTAATACTTGTACATAACATGTGAACTATCAAAGGTTCCCAATACAAATGGAGCATGCTATTCTGAAAGGTATTTGAACTAAATATAAGTTTCAAATGTGAACTTGGAAATGTTGTATTGAATATTATTCCTTATATTGGATTTAAAATATATATTTGACGTAAGGATTTATGTACGTATATGATATATTAGCATTTTCCTAATCCTCATTAGACTATGCAATTCCACTCACTGATTAATTATGTTACTCATCCCCCCTTATTTTGCCCTAGGTTTAGTCGTGTGCAAATTAGACATAGTGATGGGCTATTGTGTCATCATCTAGGCCTGTACCTAGGATTGTTTGTTTTAAGTTTGGCTTATTTAATGCATATTGTAAATGTTATCCTTATTGTGTATACTAGATCCACTAGTCAGCCATATTTGATGTTGTAGACTCCTTCGGTTTCAAAATTTGAAGTATCCATGTTTATTATGTCTTCTAGTTTATTATATTCTATTTGTGGATAGTTGTCTTTGTAACTGTATGATGATGCTAGGTGAATAGGTAAGCCTTGCCGTAGCTCAAAGCTAAGTGTGGCCAACATCTCCTAAGGGTACGTATCATAATAGTTGTTATGTTCCTTATTACAAGTCGATGTGTGACAAAGGATGTGGACGTTTTGGACTCTTTCAAACTCTTAGTTAGAGGAGAGCTTCTTGGAGAGAGAATCATAGATCTCCGATCACCTTATCAAGCATTCTCAAAAAAGATTCATCCTTATTTTTGGTAGAAAGGTGAAGATTAAGAGAGGAATCAAAGGAGTTGATCAAGCTTCGAGGAGGATCAAGTCATCTCATCAACTTTTCAATGGGATTTCAAGGGAGTTTCTCATGAATATCTTATTTCCTTATATTTTGATTGAATTTTGTATGAAGCTTGCATCTATGAGTGGCTAGATGCCTTCTTGGTGGTTGGACTTAATGAATCTTAGTTTAATATGAATTCTTAACTTCTTTTATTTTAATCAAATTCATATTGATATTGAGATTCAGTTGTGGTAATGCTTGAATCATGAATTTAGTTTACAAGAGCCAAAATTTGTGAGCATAGATTTAGTTAACAGGAGCCAAAACTTATGATTGATCACATGCTTAGTTAGCGAGAGCAAAAGTGCATGAATGACCTTTCAATCAAGGGAGGATCACAAAATCAAAATTCATTCATGAGGAGAACATGCAAATATTTTCCCTACCATGTTTAGGAGCTAATCACTTAGTGGTTGTTTGGTTCACAGTAAGGATATATTACCATGATAATGACATTACCATGGTAATGAGATTAGGAATATTGTGGTAATGTGTGATAACCATGTTTGGTTGGTGATGCTCTCTGACTGAGTGGTCGTAACGGCAAGTGCGCAGGTCGCAGAAGTGATAAAGTGGTAAATGGAGTTGTTGTATACCTCAAGAAACAAGAGTACTAGTACTAATCCCCTTTCCATTGTCTAGCCTAACAGTTGGTGTTGAGAACATTAAACTAAAGATTTCTCAACCTAAAGTTGAAGAAAATAAAGATTAAGAGTGAACTTGGAGAAGAAATCAATCAAGGGATGAGGTATTAAAACAAGGTTTTACCTATGGCTACACTTGTAATTGGATGTTTAGATTTGGGTTAGATAAAGAAGTTGTTGGATAGCAGAGATTCCAAAAACAAGCCGATAGCTCTCTCAAGTCTACCAATAACTAATCCCCTACAAGCCTCTTGCGAGATTCTCTCTCTAGCCTAAGTTTTGTTTTATTGCAATAAACTCAGTAAATCTCTCAAGATCAGGGAGAGATTCTCTCTCTAGTCCTTCTCAAGTTAGGATGAGTTTCTCAGACTAGCTCCAAACGGAAGAATTACAACACCCTATCTCCAAGAATGTCGTTATTCTCTTCACTTGTACTATGTCCTAAATGTCAGGATTTCACACCTTTCCGGACACAAAAAAATAATTAGATTAGAGCTCTCACTACAATGAATCTGACACCATGAGAAAAACACATGTAAATCACAACCAAATAAACATAAACAAATATAGACTGAAATCCAATTACAAGCTTGCCATATGTTTCCCCAATGTTCGAATACCAAAAGACGCTTAAGCTATCATAATGTAGATGTTCATAATACAAAACATAGAAGATAACTTAAGTCAATAAAACATAATAGGAGCTTCCTCAATAATGTGGTGTGGATTACGCCTCTTCTTCTCCTCCATGAGTTCTTGCCAAGGAAGCACCAAATAATGATTCCTTCTCACAAAAGATTAGGGCAAAACACTATTTTAAATCCTAAACATCTTAGGGAGCCCTAGGCTTCAACTTGCTTCCAAAGGTCTTCCAAATATCAAGAAAAGTCAGTCAAAAGCTGCCACATCAAATCGCCTCCTCGCTTTTTATTTCCAAACCCTAGAATGATGGCCAACGCGGTACCCAAGGCCTTGAGAATGGTTGTGTGTTGCTCTACTTTTTGAATCAAAACTCGAGGAGTTGGATTAGTAAATGAACGGGCAACCCACGCCCATGGATAGTCAACCCACATTCATGGGTCACTCATTGGTAAGGGCATGGATTATTCTAGGGATATTTTTCCTACACTGCTACAATGACTCTACTATAACGCACATGCATGGATATGCCATAAATCAAGCCATGGGTCTCTCAAGAATTCTTTAATTTATTAGAAGATTATCTCCGAAAACTTATGGACAATCCACAACAGCTTCCATTTTATACTCTAAAATCATTACAAAATGCCCCACTTCTATTTCTCTTGCTCCATGACGGTTTAAATGGTCCTGGAGTAATAAAAGAAGTAATTAAGCACCAAAATGAGCTAAAATCAATGTAAAATGTATATCAAGTGCTATAGATATAATTTATACAATATGCATAATTAAGCATTCATCATTTGGGAAATTAGATTACTAGTGATCTTTCATTACCAAGTTTGGTTGGCCATAGTAATCACCTCGGTAATGTTCCAAACTGTCCAAACTACCCTTATAACTAAAATTAATAGTTGTCCACCACAAAATCATGGGTCATCAACTAATACCTTATGTGTGATCACAAGGGTCATATTCCACGGGGTTAAGGAGCTACTATTACTTCCTCCTCACCTATTATCTAACTTAACAATCTAGAGATGATTCAAGATTCAACTAAACTAGGTAAACTTGAAATGTGAGCTAAAGGCAAGCACAAAAAACTTAGGGAGAAATCAATGCGACTAGATGGCCACAGATGTATATCTCCTTGGGCAAATGTCCTGAGGATGAGAAACTAAAGTTGCAATCGGTGGTTTGAGCCGAGAGATTTCTAAAATAAATTAACCAAAATCCCCTCCAAATCAACTTATCCTATGATTCCAATGAACTTAAGGAAATCTCTAAATAGGAGTAAACAATAATCTAGGATTAAACCTAAAAGTCTGAGGGTTGTCGATACTTGAATCTCTTGGCGTATTAAAACAAGTAACCCTTTTCAATCTATCTTTGATCTAGATCTAGGCTAAGTACAATTTGTAAATGAACTAAGGAGGTCTCCATATGTAATTCAAGATGTTAAAAGGCAAATAGATTGAATTTTAGACCACACAATTGCATTAAAAGAAATAAATCATCTAAACAACATGTTCACCCCAAGATTCACTGACATCCAATGCCCTTGGGAGTTTAGTTTGACATGAAATTAAAATCATGAGAACAAGACATAGGAATTCACAAGTAAAGCATGATTAATCTCCCGTGATGAATGATAATGAAAGGTGGTGAAGGATCTCCTCTATATATCCTTGATGTCGCTGTCCTAACTTTGCACTAGAATTAGCTCCTCTTGAATGTTCTCACACCTTTGGAGGTCGTCAATATGATTCTAACCAAAGGTCCAACAAAAATAGTTTATCCCTTTTAGATTGAAAGCTTGGAGTACTTGAAACCCTAGATCTTGCCCTACCCTCGCGCCACCATCCAAAATCTTGCCTAAGTACAAAGTCTCAAAAACGTCCCTTCTATTTGCCCTAACTTCACCTATTTATACTTCCTAGTCCACACTAGCTGCATGTGGCCGTATGGAGCATGTGGTCGGCATGGTAAAAACCTCTCCAATCCATATAGGCCTTTACGAACCGTATGAAATCCATAGGGTGTTCTGGCAAGATCATACAAGCTCCTTGCGAGCTATATGGTACTCACATTGTTTTTTGGTAGCTCCATGCTGGCACTACGCAGTGCTACAAAACGGCTACTCCAAACTTGCTCGTTTTTGCCACAAACTTGACTCGAAGCTAGGTTTGGGGGTCTAAATGACTTCTCCATGCACTACAAAGCAAATAAGACAATATTAAGATGAAACGGGCATCGATCCTATAAAACACATGGAAAATGTACATAATATATATATATATATATATGATAATATGCACATTTAGACACTTATTAAAAAATTTGAAAATTTTACATTTAAAGTAAAATAAAATTTTAGATAAAAATAATTAAATTATAAAATCAAAATAAATTAATTTTTGGCACATTTTCTAAATTACCTTTGTATTTAAATTTTTTAGCATTATCTAAACTTGAAATAAAATAAGATTACACAGTAAAGCAACTAATTAGACATATAATATTACACATGATTAAACATACAATGTTACATGTCTATTGATTACACATGTATATCAATTATCCTAAGCTCTGTTAGACCCTATGATGATTCCACTGATTAAACATATCAACTGCCAAATTAGTACACATTGTTTGAGTATCAAATATTTCAACAAAGGTAATTCTATCACCATCTATGTCTTTCCCTACAATGTCTTCTCCAATTGTTTCTTCTAAAGGATTAATAGGTATTTATCTCCTAACATGGTTGTGTAGCAACACACAAGTAGAAATAATCAAGTATTGCATCTTCACAGAATAGTATGACCTTCCCCTTAAAATGGTCCACCTCCCCTTCAGTAAACCAGAACATCTCTCGATGACATTTCTAGTAAAAGAGTGATTGTAATTAAAGAACTCCTTAGGTGCGATGGATTGGCTACCTTGCCTCCAATCATTTAAGTGGTACCTTTGCCCCCTAAAAGGAGCAAGAAACATTCTTCATTCAAGGAACCAACATCACATAAATAATAGTAACCTATAACCATGTCAAAGGTTGTAAGTGCTTTAACAAAACAAATGTAACTATGCTAAGCAATAGTATATCTTGTGGGACTCTTAACCCATTTCTCCTAGAAATCACATCAAGTAACAATGTAGAATCAGATGTTGAATCCTTCTACCCCTTTAGAATGTAAACAAATTGCATGTCTTGGGAGCACACACCCAAGACATTAGTGACAATCTCATTTTTTTCTCATTTGATACATAGGCTTCTCAATTGCACAGACATTTACTTTGATGTTTGTTATATTTAAAACACTATGACAACTCTATAAAATAACCTAATGTTAGTATAGTAAGGTTTGTTTTAAAAAAACTAAATAAATAAAATTGAACAAGTTAATTTTTTTTACCTTTAACCATCGCCACTTTTTAATGGTTTGTTTTTCATAAACTACATATGGTTTTATGAGCAAGAGTTCATGAATTTTCAAAATTTCATTTAAAACACCTTTAAAATATCAGTTTATTATCTCTCTAAGTCTAACAAACTTCCTCTTTGCTACTCTATTTTTTTTTTATCATGTCAAATGGTATATAGGAAATATGTGATCATTTCTGCAATAATTATGTTCCTAGTATCTACTAGTTTACTGCTTATGGTAAGTAACTCACAAAGATGATGAAATGCCCTTTGATCCATACGAATACTCACAGTACAAGCTAGGTCACTATCAAAGACCAACCTATATATATTAACACCCCTGATTAATTGCATATTCGCTTTATCATAGGTAATCCATGGCCTTTTTCTTGTACGTCTATGCTCTAAAGCAATGGCATACACTATTATAATTAGTTTATTCATCATCTCTATATAAAAACAAGCTATGGTGGCAAGCGAGCCCAAATTATACAAAGAGAAAAAATCGATCTATAAAAAAAATAAGACGAGAAATAAAAGATGACCATTCAATAATATCTGGAATATTCATTATAAAACAAATAATAAATAATGGGGATAGACAAATACTTCAGATACTTGATATAACAAATGATAATAATCAATGTCTTCTTAAAAAAAAGTGAAAACAAATGAAGACATATCTTTTGTCTCTACTTAATATTGTTATATCCTTCTTTCAATGAATGATTTTTCCCCTTCTTTTGTATACTTTGTCTTATCTATTTCCTTCAATTGAGATATTTATTCTATATATTTTACTATATCCAAAACAAAACATAAATGACCATTCAGAAGCAATTGAGACTATCAAGTTCCTTTTTTTCATTCTATCTTTGGACAACAAATTAGTAGCTAATGTACTAATATTTGTACGAATTTGCATAGTAAATAGAAAATTTTATTGTTAAATCACAATCCAAATCACTCTCAGACATGTTTTGGGAATCTTCTTTTGTTTATACCCATCACTTTTTTTTTTCATTCTTCTTCTTCTTCTATATATTTATCTTTTATTTTTCTCTATGTTTCCTTACAAATAAAACCTTAAACAGAATTCCAAACATCAAACTCCTAACTTTGCTTTCAAAATCAAAAAAATTAAAACCAATAGAGATTAAACCCAAGGAAAATAAGAAGAGAAAGGAATTCCAATTGTAATGTTGAGAAACAAAACTCATTCTTCACATAATTAACATCTGAGCTTAAGAAAATAATAATAAGATAAACACAAAATACCAACTTTTCTCCCCTTTCTCCACTAAATTAACAAGGAAAAACAAAATTTATTCATCCAATCTCCAAAAAAAAAGAAATTAAAAGAGCAAATCCAAGAAAGAAATAGATAGAAAGAGACCTCATCCAATGGAAAAGGTGCCAAAGCTATGCACATAAATCTCATACCTAAGTTGATGTGGGTGCTCGGCGACACAGTTGCCGACGGTAATCCCAGCTGCAGCACTGCGATGAGGCTAACAATAATAAATCTTGGCAGTGACTCATCAACGAGGTAGACGGCGGTGATCTCGACGGACATGGCATGGGCGTGGGGTGTCGGTTATTGAAAGTGAGAAGTTTAAGGCTTTGATTTTGAATTATAGCTGCTACAGCACCAAACACGATAATATTTTAAACATTACCGCAAATGAAACAACCCCTTTGAGATAATGGCTAGTTTATGTAAGAAACCTTCACAGTCCAATAATCATGATGAATTACATTCAAGAATCTATAAAAATGGAAGTCATTACCTTAAATAACCAAGAAAAATATTTTCCAAGCACCTTTCTCATCATCTTGATCTTATTTGTGCATCTTGGAAGCATATTCTTAATGTTAGTTAGTTTCCTTTTAAAAAAAATTTCAACTATATTTTGATCCACTAGATAATGAGAGGAGAGTTAGTATCTAGTACATAATTTCCTTGTGAGTTTGACCTTGCTTTTATGAACACTTCTACTACATGGCATGACACATACACTTACATTTATTTTGGCTTGGTCGCACGCCTTATCACTTCTCTTACAAAGAGGATTAAAGAGTCATTACTAGAAAAGGAGGGACTTATTCTTATATGAAAACATTATAGGGGTTCATTGGCAAGAATAAAAAGTTGGAAGGACCTATAAATAATTTTACTTTTTTTTTTTTTATTTGTGGCTATTGGATGTCTCTTAAATTGTTTTTGGTTAGGTGTAGTTGAAAATGCTGTGAATTTCAAATTACAATGTAGTTGTAATTACTATATTTAAATATACAAGGAATGCTACATCTAGTGTTTGGTCTGATGTAGTTGGAATGCCGGACTATAAAATTTTGTCTATAGTTGGAAGAATTTGTAAATCTGAATTTTGAAAACATTATTTAGTTCGATGTATTTCTAGGATATAAACACTTTTGGTGAGGTTACCCCACCTTGGTTCAGCATTAAGTTTAATTAATTATAAATACACAATTATATGTTATTAATAGTAAAAAAAATAATTATCCATATAATTATTTATTTTAATATATAATTATGTTTTCATTACAATTTATTGTTAATTTTCATAATTATATTAAATATATTACAAAATTTATAATTTTTTTTAAAATCAAAGTATTGATAAAAATATAATAATAAGCCTTTTTTATTAATAAATACATTAAATATATTATTTTTTATTTTTTTATTTTATATTAAAATAAAATATAATAATATACTATTTTTTCTTTTACATGATGGAAGATCCTAGCCTACCAAATAAAAAATTAAAGGCAAAAATTTGTAAAATAATAAAACTTAAAAAAAAAAGAGGAAATTTACACATTTTTAAAAAAACAAAGATAAAGATGAACCTAGATTTTTTGTTATCCTGCTAAGAACTTGGTCTGAAAAATAATAAAAAGATAAAAATTCCGTGTCATGTGACACCTCGTGCAAGACTCGCTTTAAATTCCAAAGTGTAGGAGTTTGAACTACGCCCGATTTGGTGGTTGTTATAAATCCAACATAATCCCTGACCACTATAATTGTAACTACTTTGAATTCCTCATATTCAACCAAACAAACATTAGATTTTAAAAGATTGATAAGTGCTTATGTATAAGTAATACGAAGTATTCTTTTCTTACATTGAGCATTACTTTTCTCAGATTTATCGCTTACTCTTGTGTATATTTGTTCGTTTGTGCATTAGGGTTGTGGAGATAATTGTGGAAGAAAGGAACTAAAAGTAGATCGTGGATGCAATTTTTGATGAAGTTCTTGGATTGAACAAACGTGAAGACACAATTTGTGCTCAAAGACATTTGGATGTGTGTCAACCTCCATTGTGTTCGAGAAAATATACAAATTGGAGGGGCACAAAGGCAGTCATACTCATGTGTTCTGACTTGTGCAATACTAGCAAAATCTTTGTTAATATGATTTCATTGAAGACGCAATGCAATCTACCGCATGGATGTGTGCCCATTCATGTGGGCTCGATGAAAAATATGGATCCGGGAGTATTTTGGCAAAGTACTGTAGCAGTTACTATAGCAAACATTGTAGAAAAAGTACTGTAACAGTTACTATTTATAGCTCTCAGGAAATCGACTTCTTGAAATTCACACTATCGTGTGGAAATTTCACACGCCTGTGTGGATGCCCAATTCAAGCCCCTATAAAAGCTGCGATTTCAGACATTTTAAGGGATTTTCTTCTCATCTTTTCCCTATCTTTGGAGGCGCTAGACACCACGTTCCCTTGGAAGATAGTTATTGAGGGAGCTTTCATCGGCATCAATTCGGCGAGGTGTGCTCTAGGCTTGACGAGGGAACCCTTGCAGAAGACGAGGCAACTCCACAAGACCATCAATACAGACTATGAGCAGGTTTTACTTATGGATTGCATGCTTTTACATTCGATTTCATTATTGATTGTATCTTGTTCCATGGAGAGCTAAACCGCTAGTTGGTGCTTGGACTTGTAAACCCTTGGTTGATTTTGTTTCATTGATCTTTCATTATATTTCTTTAATTGATGTTTTTACATGAGTTCCGACCGTGAATGCTTGTTGAATTGATTTTCCCTTAGAGTGACACTAGGGTTGAGAATCTATCTTGGTAATCCTTGTGAATGAGTGACACACCATGAGGGTTAGACAAAGCTAGGTTGGAGAGAGTCGAGAGGGTGAGTCGAGAGGTAGCGGAACATCCCCTTTCCCTTCCGATGTGATTTATCCTACCTCCACGTTCCAAAAGTTATTTGCGGTCACAATATAGTGAAATGCTAAGAGACAAACTCCACTGGGGCTTAGTTGCGCGAGCAATAGAGTGAAGTTTTGAAGTAATCCTTAGTGCTGGGCCTTAATTGTAACTAGGGGTCTTTCGCCTAGACCAAAGGGTTAGATCTATATTAGGGAATAGGGTTTATCACTTGGAATCCCCAAATTTTCATGCAACTTCACAGTGTGAGGCGTCGAGAGTATCCCTTTCCGCCGGGGCATAGTATGAGGGTTAGTCACGGTTGACCTTAGGTTTGGGACCGTGTGTCTTAGGATTTTCACGACTTATTAGACATCAGTTAGGAGACATAATGATTGGTCTTGCACTTGAAATAATAGTCCTAGAGTGAGCAATGTCAGGGTGCCCCATTTTCTATCGATTGACTCTCCTATTATTCTATTACGTCTTTTTCTTCTTTATTTTATTTCTATTTGTATTGATATTGTTCACACCACTCTTAAATCATCTTCACTATAGCTAAATAGCAATACTTGTGTTTCTGAACAGTATTCCCTGTGGATACGATTACCCACTCAATAGGGTACTTTATTACTTCGACAACCCATGCACTTGCCTTACGCACTCACAAGAGATGTATCAAAGATCATGTAATTCCAATTACATATACTTTTAAATAACGCCAAACAAATACACCATTAGTAACGATATACACTCATTTAAGCCAAATTAAAAAATAAATAAAACAAAACAAAACAAAATTTGCTTTCCAAAAACCATCAACTTCATAGATAGGGATGGCAATAATACCCAAACCCGACCCGAGTTTGACGGGTAAAACCCGATTTGACCAGGTTTCGGGTCGGGTTCGGGTAAAACCCGACTTGTATGAAACGGGTGCGGGTACGGGTATGAAAATTCTAATACCCGACCCGTACCCGAACCAGTACCCGTACCCGAAATTAAAATTACTAAAATATTTATATAATATATACATGTATATATACATACTAATATTTTCTACAACTTAACAATTTAGGTTTTTTTTATATTCTCTTTGTTTAGTCTTGTAATTTCATAATAATTTTTATTATATTTTATAAAAAAATTATAATTAATTTTAAGTTAATTTTTTATAAAAAATAATATATTTTTTATTAATTTTTTTAATATGGGGGCGGGGGCGGGTATATCCCCTAGTACCCGATTACCCGTTTGGTGCGGGTGTGGGTTCGGGTTTTTGAAACCCGTCGGCGTCAGGTTCGGGCTCAGGTACGGGTAAAGATATGGTAAAACCCGCACTCGACCTGACCCGTTACCATCCCTATTTATAGATTATATACTTGAAATTTCGAAATTGATTGAATAATAAGAAGTCTTTAGTTCTAACCATGTGTCAATTACATAATTCCTTATCATGTTGCTCTGTTAAAGACAAATACTAGAAAAGCAATAACTATTTTCAATGCTGGAACCAAAAGCAAGACCAAGGGATGCAGATTTCAACCTAACAAAAATTATAAATATTAAAAAAATTTATATTAATTTAAATTTAAAGATTATAATATTTAATATTTCAATTTAATTGCCAATAATTTCAATTTATTGCTTGAAACTAGATATGGAATGTACAAATTCCATAGTTTGATGATTTTAGCCATGCTGGTTTGAAACAAGTAAGCTTATTAGTGGATTTGATCACTAGTAAATAAAATATTTATAGCATCTTTGCATGGTTTAATTGATGTCGATGCGTAGCTATTTTCTCTAATAAGACTCACATTTTATTTGTGTAAGCGCATCTTTAAAATATCACTTGGTTCTATTTATTTGTATTTATTTATTTATTTACTTATTGTGTGTATTTTATTCATCAACGAGCTCACCAACATGCAGATTCTAGTAATTTGGAAGGTCATGTAGCAAATAAGTTCACCCATATGCAAGCAAGTGCTATTAATGAGCGCCTAACAATCGAACTCATATTGTCTAATGAATGGCATCAATCATAGCCATTTTATCAATATTTTTAAAATCGGATCAGAAAGCGAACCAGCCTCATATTTGGGTCGTGGGTTGGTCGGTCCGACCGGATGACTTATTCTGGTTAGACCCGATGACATCATAAATATATATTTAAAATAATATAAAATTAATTTAGGAAAGATTGGAAATGAGAAGAGATGAAGGGTTGTGAATGTGTCAAAAGAACAGGTTTGACTTGGAAGCGTGCACAAAGACGTTTTCCTCTCAGGGGATCAAATGGCTGAATGCCGCAGCGAGCAGTTGGGACAGCGTGGAACATCGGGTCCAAGAGTAAACCTCGCAAGGGAATCGGGGATTGGGGGATCGGATGGCAGAGG
Organism: Dioscorea cayenensis subsp. rotundata; assembly: GCF_009730915.1. Lineage (NCBI taxonomy): Eukaryota > Viridiplantae > Streptophyta > Magnoliopsida > Dioscoreales > Dioscoreaceae > Dioscorea > Dioscorea cayenensis. The sequence continues at coordinate 19,077,612 of NC_052485.1, read as the reverse complement.
CAAGAGTATGCAACTGAGAGAGAAAAATTCCAAAATGGATCAAAGTATCAAACTTAAACCTAATTCAGAAAATCGGGTTTTCCACTGGACGGTTCGCCAGTTTTATCTAGATTTGACAGGTTCTAATTTTTGTCAAAAATCGGTATTAACCTAGAACGGACTACGATCCGGTTCCCGATTTTTACAGTCAGATCTGCTGGTCTGGTCCTGTTTTAAAAACATTGCATTTTACATTTCATTAATATTTGATGTTGTTTGCTCTTTTAGACTAGTGTGTTTCCTTTACTTTACTTGTTGATTTGCTAGCCTTGCTTGTAGGCGTTAAGTTGTGACTTTCTTTTCTCTTCTAATATTTCAGCTACCCAGTACCTCTTTTTCTTAAATATATATATAAAAAGAAAAGCAATATATATATCTAGAATTTTGTATTAGCATGAATTAATAAATAAATAAATATTAGATAATGATTGAAAAAGCCCTAGAATTAAACTATAATTTAAAAATATCTAAAAATTACTGCATGATTTTTTTTTTATTTATTACAAAGATAAACTAACTACTAATATGAGCTAGTACCAAAGGCTATAGATTTACACAGCATGCATAATTATTTTTTTTCAATACAAAAGTGATATAGAATTAATTTTTTTAGAAGATATTACAACCTGATTTTAGACAATAACACTCTTTTAGCTCACATGAGAAGTTATTTTTAATAAATGCACTTAAAAATTTTAGAATATATCCTGTTAGAGAGTTGGAATAATACTATGTCAACCAATTTGATTTAAAATGAAATTAATGAACACCCTTTTATTTTTATTTAAAATTTTTTTTTATTTTAAACTAATTTAAAGACTCCTTGAACATAAGTAAAACAGGAGTTTTTTTAAAATATAATGTATATATATACGTTATATTTTAAAAATAAACTCTGGTTTTAATGTGTGTGTGTGTATACATATATGTATTTTATGATTTATTTATATAATATAAATTTTCTGTTTCAGGTTAATTAAATTTTTGAAATTTATTAACCAAAAGTATAACTAAAATAATGTACAACAGACAATAATTTTTTTCCAAAAAAAAAAAACCGAACCGGAACTTTACTGCTATTTAACCAAATAATGGAATGGTACATATGCACAACCATACACTCAAGGCATCTTTAATAGTTGTTTCTATGAGCTCATGTAGCGTTTGATATCCAAACACTACATGAGAAATATTTGGTGGTGACCACACATTTAGTGGTGGGTCACACTATTTTTTTATATTTTTTAAAATTTATCTCTATAAATAAATGATTTATTTAAAAAAAATTATATTTTTCATCATTTTTTTCACTGTCTTTTAATCTTCCACTCTGCTCCAACATAGATGGAAATATTTTAAATTTTTTTATCAACCAAAAAATTATAATAGTCTTTAGAAAAATGGGATAAGAGTTTATTTATTTTTTACTATAATAAACTCTCTATTCATACAGTACTAAAAAGTACCGAGGCCAAAGGGTTTCTATTTACTATATGGTATTTCTACTATATAGTATTTCTACTATATAGTATTTCTATAGTAAGAGTTGATCTATGCCCAAACACCATGAAAATTAGTTCTCCATTATATGAAAATAACAATCCAATCCCAAGGACATAAAACACATTAAGAGAATAATAAACCTCCCTCAAAGCTTGCAATCTCCTTGGATAGATACAATTCTTTAAAGATTCCTTTATATCACCGCCGAGAACTCTCCACGAATGGCTCCCTAGAAGCTTTAAACCTTCACCTAATCTCTCCTTTTTGTTTTCTTCACCTGGAAAAGATATGTAGTAGAAGCCCTCCAAATAGGCGCCCGAAGGGGGGCTAAAGAGAAGAGATGAAATTCCCCCAAAAGCCCTAGCAATTAGACATTTCTAACTTGAAAATTAAGGGTCCTTACAAGTGCTACAATATCCATAAGTGTGCCTATAAGCTTGCCCACAAGCTTCTTTGTCTGCAACTTGTAGGTGCTATAGTGCCATCAAGGATGCCCATAAGCATCTCTATTTGTAGCTTACGGTGCTACAGTTCCTGTAATGGTGTCATAATACCCGTAATGGTGCTATAGTGACAGTCTACAATCCTTGTAAAAATGTTACAGTTTCTGCAAGGCTGTCTCGCATGCCACTCTATGAACTCCATACTTTGCTAAAAAGTGGCTTAAATCTCCTTGAACTTGTTCCTTTTTGACTATGTTCCTTATTTTCAACATGAGTACGAACTAGAAGCAAATTATATACTAAATGTTCTCATATATTCAAGCGATACACCCAAAGTGCAATAGATAATAACAAAAAAATTTGTTCATTAGATTTTGATGAAAATATTTTGGAGGTGATTTTGTGAATCAATCAGTTTGATTCTCATTAGATTGAATCTTTTGCACTTCTATGGCACTTTCTTTCTAGAGACCATGGATGTATAAAAATTTTGGCTATATATATGTGTCATTCTATCTCTTTTAATATAAACTTTGTGTATTTGAGAAATATAATCACTGTTGTTGACAACGCCCCTTGCGTGTTACCCGCAAGTGCATGGGTTTGACAAGTAATAAATTCCCAGGTGAGTGAGGTATCGTATCCACAAGGAGTAGGGAGTAAAAAACACTTAAATTGTTACTTAACAAAGTGAAAATGAACAATGATTGTGTTGATAAGGTATGGTGAAACAAGAGTAAAAGAAATAAGAAAAAGAAGCACAAGTAGGTGAGAGATAAGACAATCGATAGAAGTGGGGTACTTGGATACTATTCCGCCTAAGATAATCGTTTCAAGTGCAAAACCAACTATTATGCTTCCTAACTAATGCATTAATGACTCACTAAAATACATGGTCCCAAATCTAAGGTCAACCATGACTCACTCTACACCAAGTCCCGGTGGAGAAATTGATCAATCTCAACACCTCGTACTGTGTACAGTTGCAAGACGCTCTAATGATTCCAAGTGATAAACCCTATTCCTATGTGTAGACCTAACCCTTTGGTCCAGGCGGAAGATCCCTAGTCACAATTAAGCCCTAGTTGTTGAAATCACTTCAACACTTCACTCCGTTGCCTTTGCAACTAAGCCCCAGTGGAAGGTCATCCCTTAGCCCGTTCACTCTACTATGACTGCAAAGAACTCTTGGAATGTGGAGGTAGAGTAAATCAAATCAAAGGGGAAAGGGGACGCTCCGCTACCTCTCGACTCACCCTTTCAACCCTCTCCAATCTAGCTTTGTCTAACCTCATGGCGTGTCACCCATCCACAAAGGTTACCAATATAGACTCTCAACCCTAGTATTAGTCTAAGGGAGAAATCATTCAACAAGCATTTAAGATTGGAACTCAATTAAAAAATTAATAAAAGAAAGCATAATAAAAGGTTTAAAGAAACAATAGCATCTTAGGGTTCACAAATCCAAGTACCCATTAGGGGGTTTAGCTCTCCATGGAGCTAGTTACAATCAACAAAGTAATCCATAGAAAACCCCCTCGGTGTTTGTGTCGATGATCTTGTGGAGTAGCTGAGTCTTCTCTAAGGATTCCCTTGTCCGGCCTAGGGCACACTTCGCCGGATCTATGCCGACGAAAGCTCCCCCAATAACCTTCTTCCAAGTGAATCACAATATCGAAACCTTCAAACCACTCCTAAGACATGCCAAAAGTCTCTCGAAACCCTAGCCGACGGCCTTCCAAACAATAGAAAAAAGTGGAAGATAAGAGGTGAAAAAGATCCCCAAAATCGGGCTTAATCGCGGCTTAAATAGGGCTGGAAACGGGCATCCACACGCCCTTGTGGATGTTTCCCACGGGCCTGTGGAATTTCCACACGGGCGTGGAGAATTTCCACACGCCCGTGTGGATTCTTTGGAAATCTCATTTTTGGCCTGCTGTGAACAGTAACTGCTACAGTATTCCGCCAGAACACTCTCAATTCCACACTCTTCATCGAGGCAACATAAACGGACACACGTTTATGCCGTAGATCGCACGTATTCTTCAATCAAAAGCTTCATTGGCGGAGATCTTGTCATCAATGCACGAGTCGGGATATGTAAATGTGACGGCCTTTGTGCCCCTCCAAACCATTATAATGACTTAAATTCATAGAGGTTGGCACACATTCACGTATCTTGGAGTCCCACTTGTGTCTTCGCGTTTGTTCCTTCCAAGATTTCACCAAACAATGCAATAACGATCTACTTTTGGTTTCTTTTCTCTATACTTAGCTTCATAACCCTATATGCATGAAAGTAACACAAATGCACAAGTATTAGAGCTAAAACCTGATAAAAGTAATGCTCATGATAAGGAAAGAACACTTCGTATTATTATCACACATGCACTTATCAGTTGTCCTCATAAATTGTTCGGGCATTTGTTGTAACTTATGGTAATTTACATGATGACTGTATATCATGCCTCAACTAGTCATTGGGCACATAACAACTACCATGATAACCCAAAGAGATATTACCCACATCTCTAGCATTGAGTTACCACAAGGTTTACATATATTTGGTATCATCGCACAAAAGCAAAGAACAACCATCCACAATTATAATGGAATAGATTGAATGGTACGATAAACATGTATATGTAAAACTCTAAAAACAAAAGAGTCTACAATATCAGTTTTGATAAGCAAGGGGATCCAATTTATACAATAAAGATAAATTCACAATATGCAAAAATAAAATAGACTTTGTCCAAACAAACTTAAGATCAAAGAGGTCTCGAAGATGACAAAACTACCGAATATTGCATCCCGCCTTGCACACAACTCAACCTAGGAAGAAATAATGAAGGGGAGAGTAACATAATTAATTAGTTAGTGAATACCACTTAAATCTAGGAGGGTAATTAAGCAAATGATCCATATAATAGAAAACAAATGTTTTAAATTCCTAACATAACTTCACACTTCAAACCATGCTTAATACATATATATATATATATATATATATATATATATATATCTGTGTGTGTGTGTGTGTGTGTGTGTGTGTGTGTGTGTGTATACATACAGAACTTGGGTTTTAACCACAAACTATCTAACCAAATAAAGCAATAAGTATAGTATCTCATAAGGCCTACCCTCAAATAATTCCCAAAATTAGCTATGGGCGCAACTAGGATCGGATCCGCTAAGGTATCTGTCATTTAATTTAGAAAAGTAACAAGCCCTCCTTGGCGTTAACCTCTAAAATTCCTGAGTGGTTACCCAGGTATCTCAAAACTAGTGTGGAATTCTCTCATTTCACATGCCCTCTCTCTGTGCCTCCTAAATGGTCTAAAGTTCACTGATCGTCCATGTTGTCTCTTTATAGGCTAGACCATGGGGACCTCCACTACAATGGCTGGCCGTGGCCAGTTATCACCATCAAATCAATATTAATCACTCAAGCAAACATGAAAAAGGATATATTTTCTATTATCATTTGAGCTCAATAACATGAGTTCAATAGGCATTTAAACCTGTCATGAGCAAGCATAATGTTGTTAGAAAATGAGCGCATCGTTCCCTGGCCACAAGTGGATGGGTCGGTAAAATCCCAAGAGCGAGAGGGCCATATTCTCTATGGTCCAAAGAGCTATTATTATTTTTTCTTCAACTACACTATCTAATTTATGAAGCAGTTGTGATTGTTCAATTGCAAAATAAGAAAATAAAGAAACAAGCTAAAGGACACCATGCAACAATAAGGATAACAATTCCAATGAGAGGGAATGCCTTAAGTAAGGAACCTCTTGGGAGAACAATAATCATGGATGAATTTGGGAATTAAAATATGATGCTAGCTTAGGCTTTGGTCTACTACACTCTAAATTTAACTACCCCAGAACCTTCATAATGTAGCCCTAATCCCATACGGCTTCCTCCATATAGAAGATATCCCTACAATGTCATTGGGTGCAAGGAGTCTTGGCTAGGGTAGCCCTCATGCAAGCAGCTCGCTCTATAAGCATCATTTAATAATCAAAACCTACATAATCCATCCACTGTAGGTTCAACATGAAAATAATAGATTGAAACCAAAGTAAAGCATGCCAAAAGATAATTTAAAATTAAAGCATTATCCATACAAGTTTCCTCCCAAGGTTCACTAAAGCATGGTGGCCTTGGGAGTTCAATTCAACATCAAAATAAGAGAAAGTTAGAAATACAAATTAACAATGTAAAGGTTCATCGCAAACCCCCTATTCCATTAATTAATGGTGGTGATGAAACCTCATCCGATCCACGCCGTCAAGCTCTTGATGTTCCCCTTAAGTTCCATCTTCTTCTCCCTTTGATTCTAGTATGAATTAACATTCTCCCAAGGTATTGCGCACTAGGAGCACTTGGAGATGTGTGGCGGTCAAGCTCCCTCTTGAAAACCCTAAAATCGGTTCATATAGTCGCCCAGGTGTGTGGGCATACATGCGGCCGAATGGAGCCTGCTCGAGGCTCGAATTAGGGATCAAAATCAAGAAATAGGTGCACTCGCAGGGGGGTGCGAGTGCTGGGCGGCCACAAGGGGCTCTGCCAGGCTGTGTGGCAGTCGTGTGGCCGCACAGAGGTCACACCAGTCACTACTACAGTAAAGTACTAGAACCTCACAATATGCTAATGCCATACATGTAAAAGGACATATTTTCTATTGTCATCAGAGCTCCATAACATGAGTTCAATATACATTTAAACCTGCCAATAGCAAGAATAACCCAAACATGGAAGCCATTTTCCTAACAAACCATATGTATAACCATCACGTGTAAACCATCCTTTTCAAATAGAATAAGCTAATAGGCATACTAACCATAAGTATACCAAAATACAAATGTCCAAAAACCTTAAATACGTAAAGGAATAGCTTTTTGTTTCCAAACATATTTTCATGGTTTTGCATTAAACTATATTTAAGTTGAGAAGAAGCTTTAGTAAAACAAAATATTTCATTTCATATTTTAACCTCTAGTAGAACTATGCAAAATCAACATAAATTCACTCACAAAACTATGAACTTTGGGTCTTACACACAGCTAATCCTTAGCCAAGCCCTTATCCTTGGTTGAGGTTTCACCATCTATAAAAATACAAAAATAATACAAAACGATGAAGTTAAAAAAAAATGAATGCTATACTCTCGCAAATAAAGCCTATATGGCATGCATGGAATGTTGGAATTTTACTTTAACAAATCCTTAATAATCAATGAAGTAAAATCAGGACTCAATGTGAACAACTTCAAGGATTTGTTGAGCATTCTCAGGTGCTACAGTAATCCTCGCTCTTATCTTGTCCCAAAACTTATATATTGGCATGAAAATAAAAACCCATATACAACAAGATTTTGAAGAGAAACAATAGAAACATGATTCAAGGATCTTGTCATATTCGAAAGGCCTATATCTTCCCTCCAAATTTAACAAGAAAGATGAACTCTACACACTTGAATACAAAGAGTTAAACAATGAAGCCATGAGCTCCAATTCACCAAAACTCATCCTAAGTAAACAAAAACAATCAACAAGCAAGATACGAGAGTTCTCTCCATACTAAAATAGAGGATTATAGGTTCACTTCTCTTAGGGGATATGAAATCACAAAAATACATGAAGAACATTAAAATAATTAAGAGAACCCTTACCTTAAGGGTTGCAAAAGCACAAGGAGGTAAAAACTTCCAAGAGATAAGAGTTATTTTGAAGTAAAGAAGGAGTGAGAACAAGCCCTAGGGAAGAAGAATTCCACCATTTGAAACTTTAGGAGATTTGGAGAAGATGATGACATGTTATGAGGATAAGAATGGATGAATGACACTAATGCCCAAACATCTTCAAAAATAATTACAAAGATTTCATAATGCAAGAGAATTTCCTCATATACCTTTCCACTTTGAAAGGAATTACAAGGATGACATAAGCATGTGAGTAAATTACTCACATGCCCTCTTATCTTCACAAAAACTACAAACACATCATTACACACTCTAAAAGACACATATGCCCTTGCATTATCATGGAAAAGACAAGTAAATGCTATGAACAAATCCAAGAGAGACTTGCAACACTAAACAAAGCAGTAAAATCCAAAACCTAGGTATAACATTCTACTCCTATTAAAAGAATTTTGTCCCCAAAATTCCAGCTCACCCTGATCCATCAAACAAATGAGGATCTTGTTTCCTCAAAGATGCCTCTTGACCCACATTGTCTCTTAGACATGGTTATTCTTCCAAAGAACCTTAGCCATTGGTATCATTTTCTAGCGAAGCATTTTGTCTTAGCCATCAAGAATCTAAACTGGTCAAACCTCAAAATTTAGATCTTCATGAAGCTCCACAGGAGGTGTCTCTAGTATATCCGAAGGATTAGCCATACACTTTTTTGACATGGAAACATGGAAGACATTTTGGATCTTCTCTAACCCAAGTATTAGCTTTAGATGGTAAGAAACTATTCTAAGATGAAAACTATGCACTTTCTTATAAAGAAGCTCTGATTAATAAAACTAAAAACACATTTATATATAGCAAATTTAACCTCAAATATAGATTTTGGCAAGCCCCTTTAGCAAAAGAAAATAGACCTTAGACTGTCTTTATCACACATAATGGACATTATGAATGGACTGCTATGCCTTTTGGTTTAAAAAATGCTCCAACAGTATTCCAAAGAAAAATGGATGATATATTAAGAAAGTATTTAGATTTTATTATAGCTTATATAGATATAGATGATATTTTAGTTTTTAGCAAATCTGTAGAAGAACACTTATTGTAATGATAATTTATTGAACCTGGATTTTATTCTTGAATTTAAAAATGGTTATAAATTTGATATAAAAGGTATTAAGCATCTTAACTTTTTGAATTCTTTTGAATTCCTAGGCATGTTTTGATCGTATCATTTCTCAAGATGCTCTCTTGCTATTTTAACATTTATCATTTCAATTTCTTTATCTAAAGTTAAACATGGCAATCCCTCCTCTCAATCTATTTCTAATCAGCTTTACCTAGGACAGACAGACAAGTTAAACATTTATCATTTCAATTTCTTTATCTTCAATCTATTTCTAATCAGCTTTACCTTTGTAGCACTCATCTCAATCAACTCTACATTCCGTAGCTTTCATTCTCCCACTTCACTCTAACATTGTAGTGTTCAACAGTTCTTCCCATACAGTGTTTCATATGGAGCCATACCAATGCTCACTTGATAACTATTGTTGCAGGCAAATTCTATCAACGGAAAATATCTATCCCAACTACACTAAAAATCACATATATAAACTCGCAACATATTCTCTAAAGTCTAGATCATCCTCTAAAATTAATGATCTCTCTATGGGTGGTAAATAGTACTAAACTTCACTATGGTTCCCATGGCCTCATGCAAGTTAGGCCAAAACTGGGATGTGAATCTGGGATCTCAGTCTTTGAATCTAGGATCTCGGTTTAGAATTGTTCTTGTTAATCCAGGATCTCTAAGAACACAAACTCGACCTTGACACTCTAAGAAGCCATTATCATGGACCCCAAATTGACTGGCTTCATCCTTTTATGAGCGTGGAGATCTCGCACTAGCTCCTCATCAACATTCTGCGCCTCCTGAATCTGCTCTAACAATAAAGGTTTCATTATTAGGATTCTCAACAAGATTCCACCAACCTCTGCCTTAAACCACACACCCAACTCTCAGAGATAAAATAACCGAGGTAGGTAGAAGCTCTCACTACAGCCAAAGTCACTAAGGACTTCCTACTCAACAAATTCGCTACCACATTCACCTTTCCAAGATGGTATTCTATCACCAAATCATAATCCTAAAGTAGCTCCAACTATTAGTGCTGCATCAAATTTAATTCATTTTCAGTGAGCTAGTATCTCAAGATTTTGTGGTCCGTGAAAATCCATTACCTCTCAACATATAGAATGATGCTAAAGCTTCAAAGCAAATACTACTATAGCTAACTCAAGGTCATGTGTAGGGTAGTTCAACTTATGCTTCATCAACTATTGAGAAGCATAAGCTATCATTCTCCCTTCCTACATTAAGACACAACCAATACCTTGGTGGGAAGCATCATTGTAGAACAATGGTCTTGTCCAATGGAAGGTAAAGCAAGAACTGGTGATGAAGTTAATTGATTCTTCAATTACTAGAAACTCTGCTCACACTTTTTATCCAAGATAAACTTCTACTCTCTTTGGGTCTACAGAAATTCCTTCCCTAGATACCACATTTCAAAAAAAAAATCTGAAGTTACTCGGCCAGAATTAGCAGTTAAAAAATTTGGTGTACAACTATTTCTCCCAAAAAGTTCGCAACACAATTTACAAATACTAGACATGATCCTTATCTGTCATAGAATACACCAGGATATCATCAATAAATACAATGACAACCCGATCCAAGTAGGGCCAGAACACTCGGTTCATTAAGTCTATAAAAACTTTTAGGCCATTAGTCGAACCAAATGCCATAACAAGGAACTCATAATGCTCATAACAAGTCTGGGCAACCCTCCGCAAAGTCGTAACACCATATATGGTGATTAACACCTACCCAATGCTGAAAGGTTAATGAAGTTGGTGCCCTAATAACAAGGTAGTTGGCAAACAATGCCCTAGTGAACGACGACCTTAACTATAACTGTCCAAAGGTAGTGAAATTCCTTATCAGGCAAGTTATGACCCCCCATGAAAGGCATAATGATCTAGGCACTATCTCACAGAGAGGCTTGGTGAAATAGATATGTTTGTGAAGATGTAGACTACCTTTACTTGGATAGAAAGACCCTATAAAGGTTTTCTATTCCTTGGGACTAGCTTTGGGCCTTTCCAGTATAGCTTAGGTGGAGGGCGAAGAAGGCCTCCTTCTAGGAGAGGCCTGAGCCATCAATGAGATACTACTTTGAAAGAGTTGGAATATTTTGGCCAGATGGAGATTGTCCCTCAAGTGAAAAGGTAGAAGGAAGCTTGACTACAAGACCTGCGTACCCTTGAAGCAGGGTTGAAAGTTGGCCTTAGTAGTCCAATAATGCTGAGTGGAAGGCCCTTTGCTAAAAGGATTAAAGCTACTCTAGGGATAACAGTCCTTAAGAGTTCATATCGATGGGAATATTTGGCACCTAGATGCCAACACTTCACCAATTGGGGCTATAGTATGTTCCAAGGGTTGGGCTATTCTCCCACTAAAGCAGTATGTGAGTTGGGATCAGAATGTCATGAGATAGTTCTGTTTATATCCTGTGCAGGTGTTAGAGCATGGAGAGGACCTTTTCCTCACAATTTTTTTTATTTTCAACTGATAATACACAAATCTATCTTCGAGAACACACTTGCTTCTCTCAGTTGATTGAACAGATCATCAATTTATGACAAGGAATATTTGTTCTTAATGATCATCTTATCTAGTTATTGGTCATCTATGCATAGTATCAAAGAACCATCTTTCTTCTTTACAAGGAGTACCGGTGTGCCCCAAGGTAACACACTTGGCTGAATAAAATTCTTGTCCACTAAATCATGTTATTGCACCTTTAATTCTCTTATCTTAGCTGGTGGCATCCTATATAACATAATACAAATAGGAGTAGTACCTTGTAGCAAATCAATAACAAACTTGATTTCTCAATCTGGAGGTAATCCAGACAAGTCTTCATGGAATATCTCTGAGAATTCCTTCATTATGGGTATATCCTCTTTCTTAGGTCTTATGGCTATAGTGCCCACCACATGCACTAGGTATGCTTGACAACCCTTGCACAACAATTTCTTGGCCATGATTGACGTTATCAAGCAAGTCGGCAAAATTCTTCTCTTTCTTAAAAACACTACTTTGAGTCCCTCAAGTAAATAATAGCAGCATGGTGGCTCCTCAACTAGTCTATACTAAGTATAACGTGAAAATCTCAAATCTCCAATTAAATCAAATCTTCCTCCAACTCAACTATATTAACTCTAACCAGGCAGCTTTTAAACTCCTCGTTTCTTATTATCTCCTCGCCAAGAGGAGTTTGAACAACTAACTAACAAGTAAGAGAAGACAATTGACATTATATGCGAATGTTAAGCTAATAAAAGACTTCTTAGACCCCATAATCAATTAGAATACAATCATTAGGAGTGTTTCTCTCATAGGTTGGGAATTTTTTCCTAGCTAGATATAACACTCAGGTTTCAACAGAAAACTATCTAACCAAATAAAGCAATAAGTAGAGTATCTCATAAGGGTCAGCCTCAACTAATTCCCAAGCCTAGCTATGGCTACAACTAGGGATGGATCTGGCATGCTGTTTTTCTTTTAATTTAGAAAAATAACAAGCCCTCCTTGATGTTAACCTTTTAGATCCATGTGGTGACCCCACTATCTCTGAACCAATAGAGAATTCTCCCACTACCCATTCAGGCTCTCTCCACTCCTCCTGAATACAGTTAAGTTAGCTCGTTGTTCATGCCACCTCTTTAGAAACTGGACCATGGGGACCTCCACTACAGTGGCTAGTTGAGGCAAGCTATCACCATCAAATCAATATTAACCACAATAAGCTAATGATAAACATGTAAAAAACCATATTTTCCATCATCATCAAAGCTCAATCACATGAGTTCAATAGACATTGAAACATGTCAATCACCAGGATAACCCAAATATGGAAGCTATTTTTCTATCAAACCATACACATAACCATCATCTATAAACCATCCTTTTCAAGCAAAATAAGTTAAGAGGCATGCTAATTATAAGTATACCAAGATATGACTATCCAACAACCTCAAATAAGAAAAGTAATATATTTTTGTTTCTAAACATATTTATTTTGTTTTGCATAAAATCATATATAAGTTAAAAGAAAGCATAGTAAAATAAAGAATTCCATTTTATAGTTTATCCACTAGCAGAATTATGTAAAATCAATAGGAATTCACTCACAATACTAAGAATTCATTCACAATACTAGGTGGACAAAATGAATCTTTCGGAACATCAAGTGTTTGGACAACCATTGGGATCTCAATGGATATGCCTTGTCTATATTAAACCACTTCAATACCTTTTTTTGTGTAAGTTAACTGGTGAATAATATTACATTAGGTAAGCATTCAATTTGTATACTAAAACAAAATCTTTCCAAGATCCTTCATTTCAAATTCCTTCCTCAAATATGATATTGTAATTGCAATTTAATGAGGAGTAACTACAAGATTTAAATCATCAACATATATTGCTATCACAAGAAATTCTTTAGTATAACTTTTAATAAATACACATGAGCATATATTGTCATTTTGGTATTCTTCCTTTAAAAGTTAGTCACTAAAATGATTATACCACATCTGTCCAGACTATTTTAACCTATAAAGTGGTTTTTGTAATTTAACAGAATACAAATGCCACTTCTTTGAAGTATCTGGCATTATATATCCCTTAGGGATTTTCATATATATATATATATATATATATATATATATATATATATATATATATGTCTTTACGAAGTAATTCACATAGATATGATGTGACAACATCCATCAAATACATGCCTAATTTATTGTTTACTATTATGGCAATAGAAAATCAAAAAGTAATCCCATGCAATATAGGAGAATGTTTATCGTCATAGTTAGCACCATGTATTTGGAAAAATCGTTGAGCAACCAGCCTTGCTTTGTACTTTATAATTTTATTGTTTTCATTTCATTTTCTTACAAATGCCCATTTGTAATAGACTAGTTTTATCCCTTGTGGTCTTGGACCTCATTTTTTTTATAGGGAAATTAGCTCAGCCTGGGTAGCTTCTTTCCATTTTGTTCTATCATTTGTTTATCGATATTCATCAAAAAGATCATGGCTCTAGATCATTATCTATATTTATAGCCACGTTATAGATGAATATATCATTTAATTGATCTCGCACTGATTTATTATTTTACCATCATTTGCAAAACAAATTGAGTTTTCACTAGTTTAGATAAATCTTTCCCCATTAATTCATTTTCATTGACATGCTCTGAAGGATTTATATTTTCCTCGCTCTTTTCACATGGGAGATCCCCTCTTCAAGAGCTTTATTTTTCTATTTCCTTTTTTATGAGCTGAATCTTTAGTGCCTATAGGCCTTTCATGTTTTTGACGTGGATTGTTTTCTACTTCATTTTCTTTCAATAGAGTAATAGGTATCTCAATTCTTGCAGGAGCATTGGTAGCTAGTATCTATAACATGGCTACCCATTTTGTATACGTGAATGATTTGAGTATTTCATTTGCAATATTCTATAACTTAATGATCTTTTGAACTTAAGTTCACATTCACTAGTATGGGGATCATCTATACATAATTGTGATGAGTTTCAATCAATTTCTTTTAGCTCATTTTGAATAATCATCACTCCCCCTAATAAAAGAAAAATAGATTTATCTACATGGCAATCTGTAAATATTATAGTAAATACATCTCCTGTTAAATGTTCTAAATATCATATAATTAAAGAAGAGTCATAACCAATATATATACTAAATTTACATTGTTTTTGTACAATTTGGTGGTGTTATTGATGCATGCCCTGCACAACCAAGTATTCTCATATGTAAAATATCAGCCTCTTTACTAACTGTGAATGCTTCTGATAAATATGAATTATATGTAGTGGGTCAGATCCGTATTAAAGCTACAGCATGTTGAATAGCATGACTCCATGCACTTGTAGGTAGTTTTGTCCTTAACAACATTGGAGGAACCATAATCTAAAGTCTTTGATTAATAACTCCACCAACCCATTTTGGATATGACCATGATCTACTGCATGCTCAACTTGTATTACAACTACCATACAATAATCATAAAAATGATTTTAATGTAAATTCACTGGCATTATTAAAATGAATTATGTCTTGAGCTTGATAAATTGGTCCAATAACTTCGTACAAGCTACATTTCTTTTAGATAGAGGCAAAACATGGGACCATCTAATTGATGCATCGATTATGACCATAGAATATCTAAATGGCCCACATGATGGATGCATTAGTTTACATATATCTCCTTGTACTCTTTCTAAAAAGTTAGGAGATTCACCAGCTATCTTACTTTCTTAAGGTCTAGTTATTAGCTTTCCTATTGAGCATGCCAAATATGCATATTCATCATTTGTTAAGATTTTATAATCTTTCATTCGGTGTCCATAGAAACTAGTAATAATTTGACACATCGTAATAGCACCCAGATGACCATGTTTTTTATGTTATAGTTTAAGTATCTTTAGGTCATTAATTTTCTGGGTTAAGACTGTATGTGATTCTATGACTTCAATATGTGTACAATGTAATCCTTAATATATATAGGGAAAGCTTTCAAGTACACATTTTTAGCATAAAACAATTTGAGTAATATGAAGATATTCTTTTCCCTTGTTATCAACCGTCTCTAAATGATATCCATTGAGACGTGTATCTTTAAAATTTATAAGGTTTATTCTAGAGTTTGGAAAACATAGAGCATTTTTAATCTGCAAAGGTGTCCTATTTGGCAACACCAATGTTGCCTTTTAATTAGATCTTATAACCTTGCTATTGTTGTTGTAAATGTATTTCCCATTAATAAGGGCATACACTAGATTAGCTTTAATATAGTATGCATCATTCTATAGTCAACAATGCATTCATCATCAACTATATTTTGTCTATTTAAAAAGCATAACAAAATAATATAGCTTTAATAAAAAGTATAACATATCAAATTAAAATATACATATATTATAGGTATAATCTATTAGAAAGTCTACCACATCTAAATGTATGTGTATCCAGAATTATATTTGTATCATTAGCAAAGTTGGACTCTGTGGAGTTGTTTGCAACATATGTCTCGACACTTTTATCATTTTTATCTTTAAGTGAATCCTGATAAAGGCAGACATCATGCTTGGGGGTTCTACAAATTTTAGACCAATGACCCTCCAATCCACAATAGTAACATATATATTTATTTCTTGTCTAATCAATTATTTTGGTTTTGTTATCTCTATTCATATATTTTACCATCATGTAGTCTAAAATAATCTTGGCCCCAGCACAACCAAGTCTTCCACAATTATCATGATAACCTTATTCACTACAGTTCTCATAACCATCATTGTGATCACACCACTTTCCTTGCCAATAATTAGTTTCAGGAAGTTGTGCTAATCCAAATGGTCAAGTTTGATGATTTGGCATCAATAATTCATATTTTGCTTGTCCACAAGGAGACAAGAAATTACTTCAAAGAGCTTGGTAAAATTCTTTTTTGTATATTGTTGTTGTAATGTAACATCTCGAGCATGAAATATTGTGAATGTTTTCTCGAATATCATATTTTTAGTCACCGTTTCTCTACAGAAGCGTAACACTTAAATTATTTCAAATAGCTCGGAATTATTCTTACATGCTTTTAAAATCTTAAAACATGATATTTGCGCAATTATTGTGTGCTTTTAGCAAATAGACCATTTTGAGCTGTTCATATCTATCTTCCAGGGAAACCTATAATTCTTGTGGATCCTCAATGGTCAAATATTTATTTTGTGGGTCATCATCAAGGTGATGCCTTATGACTATCAAAGCTTTTGATTTATTATCATTATGCTTATTATTATCAGTCTCAATTTGTTTTCCCAAGTTCTTGGCATTTAGATGGATCCTAACGTTGAGGTTCAATGATATATAATTGGTCTCGAAGATATGAAGGACCTCGAATTAATTCTTTTCGTGCAATATTCGCTATGATATCAAATTTTTTAAAAAAATTTGACAATCATTCAATAGACAATTAAAATAAAATACTAAATAATGGAAACAAAAGATAATAAATTTAATATTGGTTAATACAAAGCTAAATCATGTATCAAGTAAATTAAAACTCAATATATTTATATATTAAAGGCAAATTCGTGCTGATAATGTGTTGAAAACTAATAAATTTATAATTTATAAATAAGTAACAAAAAATTAAATCAATGGAAGTAAAATTCATACTACAAATTACCTAAAAATAAATAAATAAGCAATAATATATAATGAGGAGAAGAGTTTTAATTTTCCACACATATATGAAACACATTGGAGCCCTTATATACAAGACTCACGGATGTACATTACAAATGTAACTAAAAATTAAAGGAATATTAATTAAGAAGGAACGTATCCACATTTATATTCTATAATACATCTATATTTTATTACATTATGAGACTGATAATTACAGCTCTGATTTTATTTTATTTATTTATTTTTAAAATTATTTATTTATTTATTTATTTTTTTGTGTGTGTGATAAAGTGGGCAAGCCACTCACTTCATACATGCCTCAACCTCTCACTTGACAAGCAAATGAATTACTACCCTTTTAACGTGAATGTGGTATAATTACATGGTTTGAGATCGAGATCTTTATAAAAAGTATTTAACAGTTTGCACCGATGCATGATTGAGATAATTAAATAGCTAATAATTTTATGAAATGTCAAGCTCATATTGTGGCTTTTATTCACTTTGTAGATCATGCGAACTAGATGAGTGGAATAATCAATAAGACTTTATAAAGAAATTTTGAGGACTTGGATGCTCATAGGGCAAACTATCCATAAGAGTACAACCGATCTAACTTGTTCCATGTCTACACATCATCAAAGGGCTCAAAACATCATTTCGGGCTATTTTTACTTAACAGACCTTAAATACATTTTCAGCTTTGACAAGCTTAGACCCATTCTACTATTGGGTCATTCTCATGATCTCTCAAAGGCTTGGTAAAAACATAATTTTATAGATATAAGCTAATGCCCTGTAAATACAAATACACAGGTGGCCTGTGGTATATGGGAATGTTGGCATAATCCCAAGGATGCTTATTGAGTGAAGCACTTAACCGTGATTGGTTAGGCACTCTGCTTGGAGTGTTACATTACCATGAGAAGCTCAATCACCGTTATTTTTTAATTATCTTATGTTTGGATTTGGTTGAAAAGTTGAAATTTATCACAAAAGATTATTTGGGCATGTGGAATTTGGTGGATTTTCAGAATTATGCTATAATTTTGGATTAATGTAGTTTAATGTAAGTTAATGTTTAAGATGCTAATGAAGTCGTTAATGTGTATTATACTAAATATAGGTTGTTCATGTTGTTTTGAAACAAATAATATGCTGTAATGCAGGTTAATGTATATAGATTGTTTGGAGTGGTTACACTGTTTGTTGAAAAATAGATTACTGTTTAGAATGAAATTATTACATCTTTGGATATTGAATATTGTGATGCAATGGATACTATATATATATATGTGTGTGTGTGTATGGAAGGGTAATTAACTATTATTTATATTAAAAGTGTTTCACAATTATTGATAAAGAAAAAAAAGATGTCAGGGTGTTTTTGTTAGTATGCCAAAAAAATTCTGTCTTCTTTCATCAAACGTAATAATATTATTTTTTTATCAATTTAATCAGATTTTTTAATATATATACCAAATAAATAAATATTATTTTTCTTGTAATTACATTCCCATCAATCATTGTTCCATCAATTAAATTCCATTACAATATTTTCATGGTAAAAACCCAAACGCCCCCATAGAGAAAAAATCATAGATATAAATGACAATTTTGGGAGGAATATACGTAAATTTACATTTTGTCATAAATAACATATTACACTGCATAATTTATACATTAATCTATTTATATATAAAAAAAAGGAAGATAGTTTTAAATTCTTTATTGAGTTCTTCCAATGCTATCACATTTCCAAAACCTTACCACATCATGTCAAATAGGTATAAATATCCGCTTTCTTATTTAAACACTAATTCTAATGGAGAATAATCAATAATACTTAATTAACATGAACTAAAATGAAAATTATTCCTAATAATTGAACATGTAGTCCTAAGTCAAATTCACAAAAATCTGTGTAGCTAATGCAAATATAGGTGAGAAAATCAAAAGTACCACACCAGCTCTGTTAAAGAATTTCACTACACTACATTGTAATTGCCTTTTATAGAAAATAACTAAAAGAAGAATAAGATTAAATAAGATCAATACCACAAACACAATGGTATAGACTTTACATAGGAACTTAGGTGCAAATTTCCGATCATCATTGCTAGTATTAGAGCTATCACATTTTGCCTAGTTAGTCAGCTCCAAAACTCCATCAAGATTTACCTCAACTTGAAATGGCAAAGCATTGTCATTGATCTGTGTCGATTTCAGGTACGGATACCTTTTTGTTGAAGATTTTTTTAGCTTCTCCCAGAAGTATTGCATAGGTTACTTCAGCATCGTAGCGTCTGATACTCGGATATTGGCTCGAGGCATTTCCTCTACCCATTCTTACTCGGAAAAAAGCAAGGTAACCTTGCGTCCTTAAATAGATAAAAGCAAGGTAACCTTGCGTCCTTGAATAGATAACCATCTTTCAGTTAACATAGCCTCCTCCGTCCCTTGTGACCAATGAGGGGTAGTACAGGAATATTCACATGTTGTCCATCGACTATGCCTATCAATCTGATCTTAGGCCCTGACTCACCCTTTCTAGACGAACCTTGCGGAGGAACTCTTAGGTTTTTGGGGCATTGGATTCTCACTAATGTTTGCATTACTCAAGTTGACATTCTCGCTTTCGTTTCGTCCCCACCTTCTTGCTCGGGTGTTTCCCTCTAAGGTGGAACACTCCCCTACCGATGCATTTCACATCCCACAGTTTCAGCAGATCATTTAGCCATGTTCATCTTCGGCACAAGAGCGCTTGATAAATGAGCTATTACGCATTTTTTTAAGAGTGGCTGCTTTAAGAAAAACCTCCTAGCTGTCTCTGCACCCCTACCTCTTTTATCACTAAGCAGTCATTTAGGGGCCTTAGCTAGTGATCTGGGTTGTTTCCGTCTCGACGATGAAGCTTATCCCCCATCATCGTCTCAATGGTCAACCTTAACCCTTGTTATTCTAGGGTCATATCTAATTTTTAGAGTTTGCCTTAATTTGGTACCGCTCTCACTGCCCTCACTAAAATAGTGCTTTGCCCCTAGATATCCAGTCAACTGTTATGCCTCAAGGCATTTCGGGGAGAACCAGCTAGCTCTGGGTTCGAGTGGCATTTCACCCCTAACTACAACTCATTAATTGATTCTTCAACATCAGTCGATTCAGACCTCCACTTAGTTTCACCAAGCTTCATCCTAGTCATGGATAGATCACCTACGATCGGGTCAATAAGCAGTGACAATCGCCCTATGAAGACTTGCTTTAGCTATAGCTATGGTGGGTTCCCTTAACCAAGCTACTGCCTATAAGTCACCAACTTATTCTTCAACAGGCATGATAAGTGCTTGTGTATAAGTTATATGAAGTATACTTTTTTTATATTGAGCATTACTTTTATCATATTTTATAGCTCATTTGTGTGTATTTGTGTTCTTTTGTGCATTTAGGGTTGTGGAGACAATTTTGGACAAAAGAAAGCAAAAGTAGATCGTGGACACGCTTGTTGATGGAATTCTTAGATCGACCAAAGGTCAAGACACAAGTTGTGCTCATAGACATGTGGGTGTGCGCCAACCTCCATTAGGCTCAAGAGAATACATAAAGTGGAGGGGCACAAAGGCAGTCACACTCATATGTTCCGACTTGTGTTACATTGTTAAGAGCTTTGTCAATGTGTTTCATGAAATACGCAATGTGATCTACCACATGATGTGTGCCCAATCATGCGGCCTCGATAAAAAGAGTGAATTAGGGAGCATTCAAGCGAAGTACTGTAGTAGTTTACTGTAATAAAATCACTATAGCAGTTACTGTTCACAGCAAGCAAGAAAGGAAGACCTGGAAATTCACACAGCCATGTGAAAATTCCACACGCCCGTGTGGATGCCCGATTTCAACCCTATAAATACTGCTTTGAGAGTTTTATTTGTGATCTTCTTCCTATCTTTTTCCCATCTTCTAGGAAGAGCGCTGCTGGGTTTGGAGAGGCTTTTGCTTTGTTTTAGGAGCGGTTCTATGGCATTCAACATCGAGTTCCTTTGGAGGAGAACTATTGGGGAAGCTTTTGTCGGTATCAATTCGGCGAGGTGTGCCCTAGGTTTGACAAGGGAACCATTAAAGAAGACTAGGCGGCTTCACAAAACCATCGATAGGAACTACAAGAGGATTTTCTCTATGGATTGCTTGCATTTACTTTTGATTTCATTGTTGATTTTGTATTGCTCCATGGAGAGCTAAACCCCTAGTGGGTGCTTGGACTTGTAAACCTAGGATGATTTTGTTACATTAACTCTTTTTATGTTTCCTTTAATTGATGTTTTAATTGAGTTTCAATCTCGTGTGTTTGTTGATTTGATTTTCCCTTAGAGTGACACTAGGGTTGAGAATCCATCTTGGTAATCCTTGTGGATGAGTGACACTCCATTAGGATTAGACAAAGCTAGATTGGAGAGGGCCAAGAGGGTGAGTCGAGAGGTAGTGTAATGTCACATATCCCTTCCGGTGTGATGTATCCTACTTCTACGTTCCAAGAGTTCTTTGCGGTCGCTGTAGAGTGAAGTGCCAAGAGACAAACTGCAGTAGGGCTTAGTTGCCCAAGAAGCAAAGTGAAGTGTTCAGTAATCCTTGGTGTTGGGGCTTAATCGTGATTAGGGGTCTTTCACCTAGACCCAAGGGTTAGATCTATACTAGGGAATAGGGTTTATCACTTGGAATCCCTAGAGCTCCAAGCAGTTCCACACAGTGTGAGGTGTTGAGAGTATTCCTTTCCGTCGGGCATAGTATTGAGGGCTAGTCACAGTTGACCTTAGGTTTGGGACTGTGTGTCTTTGGATTGCTATGACTCATTAAACTTCAATTAGAAGACATAATAGTAGTCTTGCACTTGAAACAATAATCCTAGGGTGAGTATTTTCTGAGTACCCCATTTTATCATCGATTGCCTCTCTTTCCTATTCTTGCTTGTTCTCTCTTCTCTTTACTTTTATTTGTATTAATACTTTGAATAAACATTTCAACTTGTTTTTCACTATAGTTAAGTAGCAATACTTGTGTTTTCGAGCAACTATTCCCCGTGGATTCGACTACCCACTCACCGGGGTATTTTATTATTTCGACGACCCGTGCACTTACGATACACACACGCAAGGGGTGTGACAAGGCTTGTGGTCAGAGATGACATTTTCCTCCCACTACATGGGAGCTCACAATTTCATGTTCTATTTCACTCCTTAATGGGGGTTCTTTTCACCTTTTCCTCACGGTGCTACATCGCTATCGGTCACCCAGGAGTTTTTAGCCTTGCATGGTGGTTCTTACTGATTCATATGGGATTCCACGTGCCCCATGCTAGTCTGGTTAGAACATAAGCTACTGATGCTTTCATCTATTGAACTCTTGCCATCTAGGGTGTAGCACTCCACCACTTCACTTAGCAACACGATGCTTGTATTACTCTTCCACATCCCCATTTTCACGATTTAAGCTGCTCCCATTTCACTCGCTGCTACTACAAGAATCGCTTTTGCTTTTTTTTTTTCTCTAGCTACTAAGATGTTTCAGTTAGCTAGGTTGTCTCTTGCCTTCCCAAGGATTAGGCAGCAGTTTGAAAGGTTGACCTATTCGGGAATCTCTAGATCTATGCATATTTTTAACTCCCTGAAGCATTTCATCGCTTACTACACCCTTCTTCGTCTCTGGGTGCCTAGGTATCCACCGTAAGAATTTCCTCATTTTAATCTAGCCATTAATGTTAAGGCTATGCTATCCTAAGGCGCTTCTACATGGAAAGATCTTATCAACGTCCATGAATGAGAAATCATAGATCAAACTGCTGAATCGAAAAAATTGGATATTATCATAGTATCAGCTATGTTCATAGGATGGAGATAAGCGGTCTCAAGCCGCGAATATCCGCCATTGGGTAAAGCACCGCCTCTCAAGCCTACCCGACTAATTCTACCATAGAGACCAACGATAAACAATAACTCCCCCCCGAACACAGCTTACAACTTTCATCATATTGTGCTTTCCAAAGAGCAACTCTTCTCAAAAGGTGCTGAGTTGGAATCCCATTTTAAGGATTCTTGTGGTTTTTGAGAATCCAGCTACTAGAGAACAAGAACCAAGAGCTCTCCCAACTTAAACTTGATAGGCTTTTATAAGTCATCATATTAATTGCACTGAGAATTTATTTGTATTCCTTGTAAAATCTTATACATATATATGCAGAGAGATACGAATAGACCAACTGTACATATATATACAAAAGGCTACCAACAATCACTTAGTCTATTGGTAACGAGTTCTTTGTGTAGGGTGTTTATATTAGGGAGGACCCAAGATTGAACCCTAAAGCCCACATAGGGTGAAGGCACATTTATGTTAAAGTATTAACTCCACACCTGTGCACATTTCTTACTTCTCTTAAAAAAGAGCCGTTTTGTCACCTATTTGTTAAAAAAAATAAGAAAACATATAAAAAGATAAGATCTAAAAAGGGGAGAAAATTTAAAATTCAACTAAGCTAGAAAGGATCAGGCTTAGGGGGTTTTGGTTCATGGAAGTGAGCTTGGAAGTGATGCAAGTGGCTCCCTTCCATGCACTTCAATGGGTTTGGTTGATGGAAGTTAAATTAGAAGTGGGAAGTCCCACTTCTAAAAATTTCTACTTCCGGTTTTCGACTTCTGGCAAAAAATTTCCCGATGTCCAACTTTTGTAAATTTTTAACTTTTTATAAAATTCACATCAAACTCCCACTTCCATGAAATAGGTGTTGTTGTCACCCTCTCATCCGGATAACCCTATCTCGCCGCCCTACTCCTCCATCCTTCTTGCTAGCCTTTTCCTCCATCATCTTCTTATGGTTTCTCAAGGGTTATATCTACCTTCAAGCCACCATTAAAGTCTTCTTCTTCTACATTTAAACTCTTGCAAGAGTTAAAACCTTTTCTCTTATGTTCATTAGGTTATGACTAGCTTTTCACAAACCTACTTTGGTTACGGTGGTGGATAGATTTAGAGCAGGTTAGCTCGGTCTTCTCTTCCTAGGTGAGCTTTTCCTAAAACAAAACCCACAACCCAAAATTTTATCTTTTAATTTTTTCAATTTAATTTCTTGAAATTTTCTTCTCAATTTTTGTTTCTCTAATCTTAAGATACTCTGATCTACTATTTTTTAGATTTGATTATTGTTGATAGTTAAGATTTTGATGATAGGTTTTTGTTTTATTTAGTTCATCTCAAAAAATCTGTAATTTTTTTCAACATTTCTTAGATTTGTCACGCCCCGAACCAAGTTCACTTGACCCAGTGAGCCAACAAACGGCCGCACACACACATAGTGCATAACACAGTAGGCATGTAAGGCCTCAAAACCTATATTAGAGTGGAGATTTCAATCTAACAAAATTAACAAAAACAACATTTATTCAATACTAGTGTTTAGGTCTACTAGAAGTGTAAAACATTATTTACTTGAAAGAAACTAGGTGGCTCTTCACTCAATGACCCATGCTAAGCTATTCGCCAAACAACCCTGGGCCTGATCTGAAAAATGGTGAAAACACATTTATGAGCTCAAGCCCAATAAGAAACAACTAAAAATATTGGTATCACGCCAACTCTCAAAATCTTAAAATTTAGAACAAAATAACATAGCATAGTACAATACTTGTCAAATTACAGTTCAAAAAAAATACAATAAAATACAATACAGCAAAATACAATCTTTGTCAGATAATCCAAAATATGCGTCTCCCAATACACTACTGCCAAAAATAATATCAGAGATTATTTATTTAAACTCGATGACCTGAGTCAAAGGTTTAGTATTCATTTGTTTACCCTTAGTGACCCAGCTAGATTGTCAGAGGCCGTTTTCTCCACCGACGGTATGGTGCCAAACAATAGTTTATTAACCGAGTTACATATTGACACGGTCAGTGTTTAACCCCCAGTGACAAGGTTATTGCATAGTTTATTGGAGACTATAATTGTTATGACAAAATACTTTATTCCACAAAACAATAACTAACAAAGTCCAGACTAAGGAAATAAGGAATAAACCCTCAAGTAAAAATCCTACCAATAATTTGATCCCATATTTATAATATCAAAATAATCAATTATTTAAACTTGAACCGATAATTTATAAAAATTATCAAATAACTAAATAATCCAAATAATTCAAAAATATTATTAATCAAAAATATATATATATATATATATATATCAATTTTCATGCAATTCAGAGAAAATATTAATAATCAGAAACTAAATAAAATATTTGATAATTTAAATGATTCAGAAAAAAATATATACATATAAATTTTCAACCAATTCCAAAAATAAATAAATAAATAAATAAATAATCAGAACTAAATAAAATATTTGATAATGCAAATAATTTCGGAAAAAAATAACTAATTGGGATTTTAGATAATTAAAAGATAATTTCGAAAGTAGTCCTAATTAAAGAAACAATAATTTACTAATTAACAGTATATTTATTTATCAACAATAAATATATAAAATAATTAAATTAACAAATTTATCTAGTGTCAAAAAGATATATATACATAGTATAATTTATATGTGGCTACTTGATGCTTGCTAAATTTCAAAATCCAAATTGAATCCCAACTCAAAAGAAAAAAAAAAAACCTGACTCAGACACTAAAATCAAACCTCCGAGAAGGATCCTATAATCATAAAATAGATTCCAATATTTCAATATTTCTCTAATATTGTACCATTTGTACACCATGTCTAATACAATTATACAGTATGCTTGCTAGGAATTTTTCTTACAAAACAACAATAAACTAACTAGGTGACTATAACAATGAATAGATGCCACCTGTGGTAAAGAATATCTGCCTATAAAATACTAGTTTTACCAAAATTACAAGGCATTACATATTAATAAATCACTAGCAATAGGAAATATTGAACCATAACAAACCGGTCCCACCAATTAAGCCCAACTATTAAATGATTAAATGAAGGATGCATGGAAATCGAAAAACAAATTAAAGGGAATAGAACTATAATCTAAGGTTTGGAAATAAAAACTCGATTAAGAAATCTAATTTGCCAATCTGCAAAACATAGGCCAATAAAAATTCCACTCAAGACTATGCATAACTCAACCACTATACATACATGCTTCCTAACACCACATTAACTCAACCCTATAAATTAAATCAAAGCTCGGAAATCGAAAAGTATCACAGTGGAACCTAAGCTTCAAAGCAAACACCCACAATTAATCTCAATCTCTAAACAAAAAACCCCATCAATCAATAACTTAAAACAATAGCAGATCAACATTCAAAAGATAACTATGAGAATTCTACCACTTAGCCATAGATCTGAGGAAGAGAATGTTCACATCAAAAGTAATAGTGAAACCAAACCCTTGATGATGAGACCCTTCCCTCATCCTTGCCGTCGGCATGACACGTAACCGTGGACAGAAAGATGAGGCTAGATCCCATATTTTATTTAAAAACAACAACATGGTTGGGTGATCACCACTTGTGGGTTTTGAGGTCTTATAACTACGATCTAGGAGTTACTGAGGATAAGATGTAAAGATAAGCGAATTAACCGATGTGTTTTAAAAAAAATTACATTTAAAATCTGATGGCTAGGATTAAAACTGGGTGGGGTTCACAAGATCGTGTATATGTTTTATGTTTTGTGAGTATCAAATCTAGAGTTTTATGATGCTTCTTTGATTATATGGATATTTCATTTATTTCAATAAATCTCATTAGATCTAAAGGTGTTGTGATAATTCCTTATATTGATGTTGATTTTGTCAATGTTTCAGTTTTTTTTTTAATAATAATGTTATTGGATCTAAAGTTGTTGTAATGATTGTTGTTAGGATGATTAGATATTTCATTTGTAATTCCTCTCAATAGATTTCATTAGATCTTAGGTTGTTTTTGTTTCAATAGACCATGGTTATGACTTGAAAAGCTTCTGTATTGTAGACAAATAGATATCTTTAGGCCATTTTTTTAATGGAAAGAACATGCATAGCGTTGATTTGCTGAACATTTGCATCATCTTGCTCACACTTCATTGTCCAGTGATACATAAGTTTAACAAGAAAATTAACTCTTATGTAGATGGATAATTGGATTTCAAATCAAAGAGCAAAAGATTATGCCACCACATTTACAGTGATGGTAGTTCTTGCTTGGATTATAAATGAACAGCTAGGGATGCGTACCACATCTAGGTCAAAGGAACCTTCTGTGTTTAGATACTTTACTAGGAAGTGACACATGCACCGTATTTTAAGGACTGGGAAAGATTACTATGTGAGCTACCTCAGAATGGCCGTGGGCCCTTTATGCATCTTGCATTAATCATGCATGCTAAATACCTCTTACAAGGAGTTTGTTGAATTTCTACGATTGAGGGAGACTATTTGTAGATACTTCAATGATGTTCTACGTGAAACTTTTTGAATTCGAAATGACTTTGTACAACCTCTATGATATAGTAGCTATCCATACATAGAGAACAATCCTAGTTGGTATCCATTTTTTAAAGAAAGTGAACATCTCTTAAAAATTATAATCTTATAAAACTAATGTTGTTATCTCATCTATACCAAAACAACTAATTGCAAGACTGCTTTGGATTATTGAATGGAACACATATAGTGGCATCCATCCCATCAGAAGAATTTCCAAGTTTCGGTGGGCATAAAGAGCTAACCCAAAATGTGCTTGGTATAGTGGACAATGAATGATTTTACAATTTTGAAAGATGTTATATCACGTTCTCAACCTTAGGGTTTAAAGTTTATAGAAGGTACGCTAAAAATATTTGAAGTAAACAGTTATTTAAAAAAATGTTCTAAACTTTAGGTGCTTGGTGTAGGAAAATATTATTTAGTTGATGCTGGCTACACCACAATGTCCAATTTTGTTGCTCCTTATCATGAAATTAGGTATCATTTGAAGGAACATAGCGACTGTGCACCTACAAATCCTAAATAATTATTTAATCTAAGACATGCATCTTTACGAACAAGAGTCGAGCGTGCCTTTAGTATAATTAAGAACCATTTCAAAATGCTGGCTTCACAACCATTCTATCCATTTAAGACTCAAGTGAATCCAGGACTAGCTACTTGTATCCTACATAATTATATTTTATATATTGACCCAAATGACCAGATTGTTCAACTGTCAAATCCAGAAAATGAAAATTTTTCAAAGAAGAAAATAGATTATGGGTTGAATTGAGAGACAAGATTGCCAATGAGATGTGGTTAAGTTATACAACTTCTTAGATTAGTGTCATTACTATGTTTATTATAATCTGTGGTTTTGTAATTTATGACTATATTTATTATATGTGAGAGTATACAACATTTGATATGTTTGATATTCATGTTTGTTTTCTACATGTGAACTTTGGAGAATTATCATGATTTAACCAGTTTAATATTCTAATATTCATTTTTTCCTTTTTTTTTAATTTTCACCCTTAATGGTTGTTTATATTATACATTCTTATTACTGTTAATGCAGGATTTTTATAGCTTACAGAAAGATGGATGGCACCACAGCTGAGACTGGTAGCTCATCCGGGGCAAGTGCCAGACGTGGCACACCCAACAAGCATTAGAAACTTGAGTATGATGAATTATCATTCATGTACTTGTTGAACAGGTCAAGAAAGGCATGAAATGTGATAAAACCTTCAAGAAACTAGCATTTGTATATGTTGCTAGTTCTATTAATGCTAGGTTTAAGACAGATGTTATACCTAATAATGTTGAGAATCACTACATGCACACATCCTATGCGCTTCCTTAGAACGTTTACCTTCTTCCTCTCCTTTGCGCTTCCTTAGTCTCTCTTTCCCCCCTTGCCATGGCAAGTGGGGGACAATCGAATGCTCGCCTGGAGCAGTCCCTCCTTAGGTCTTGGGCTCAAATAGCTTCCCAAGCCACTCGTACTGTCACTAACTCCCCCTTCACAATCCAGAGATCTTAAACAAGATCAAAGCATTTTCTTCACATTTTGTCTTAGTGGATGATGAAGCTCTTGGCAGGGCTCGTATGAGGTTCTAGAACTCCCTCTACGGCAAGTTCTTTGGCAAACCCCCGTCCTTTGAGCAGGTGAAACTGATCCTGATGGCTAATTGGGCTTATATTGGGGAGGTTTGTATCTCTGATCTTCCTAATGGCTTTCTCTTAATACACTGTGGATCTCATCCTGTCATGCAGAAGCTTCTTCAGGATGGACCCCGGTCCATTAATGGCATTGTTCTTCAGCTTTCTCCATGGAAGCCTTTTTTTAGCCGCCGTTTGCTAATCTTAATACGGCTGCCATCTAGGTGCAACTCCATAACCTCCCTATAGACTTCGAGGATGGTGAATCCCATGAATCACTCACTACTCACCTTGGTCCGCTTCTCAAGGTGGATGATCTTACCATCTCGTTAGCTCAGTCCAAATTTGCTAGAGTTTGCATTGAAATCGATCTCTCAAAACCCTTGTGTCATGGTTTCTGGGTTGGTGATAGCTCTCATCATGTCTTCGTGTTGATATTGTATGAACGGCTTCCTATTTTTTGCTATTCTTGGGGGATCATCAGTCATTGGTCTAGTTCATGTCCTAGAGTAGCGGTGGCTGAAAAAGGCAGAACCCATCCACCTCTCCATTTTCAACGAAGGACAGAGGTAGGTTCTAGCTCGGGTGCAGACGTTGTTGCTCGGATGACGAACTTAAATGTTGCTGACACGGATTCCCCAAGCAATGACATTTCGATGGAGTTTATATGGCCCTCTTTGGAGTCGGAGTTCTATCCATGGATGTTGGTTGCTCGCTGGCGCAGTTGAGGCCATGGTCGAAGTGACAGACCTTGTGCTAGTCACGTGACCACGGACGAGGTAGCCGAAAAGCAAGCGGATGGGATGGTTGTCAGGGATTCAGGAGGTGGAAACATACATGGCGGGTTCCGGGTGAGAGGAAGGGGCGGTTTCCTTGCTACGCGTGCCCAACGTACAGAGTCTTTTAAAAATGATGTGACCTCTCCTGCAGACTTTTTTCTACACGCGAATGTTCATTCTGACGAGAGCACGCCTTCTTTTTCTCGGGACCCTACTGTTACTTTTCCTGGGGACCCTAAGCCTTTCTCTTCTCGGGACATGCCCAATGCTGTTCAGTTTGATCACTAGTCCGTTACTCTGCCCCATGTCTCACCAACTCCCCTCCTTGGGATGCAACCCCCAGTTCCTATTTGAACTCGTTCCTTTTCGCCGCCTCCTGTTAGTCATGCTTCTTTTCCCCTTAGTGCCTCTCTGGAGACCGACGGAGTTAATCCCTCCAACTCGATGATAATTTATCACATTTCCACAGCGCTTCAAGAGGACCCTCCAGATACGAATGTAGAGGATGCAGAAGGATCCTTGGAAGACTATAGTGGTTAAATGACTGATGGTGATGAACCTAATGATCAGATGAGTCTCGGTTAATGTCAATCAGAAGCAAGGAGAAGAGCTCTAATTCGAAAAGGATCGCATGCCTCTATGCCTTCTTTCAAGAATGGTAGAGTTGAGCCTGTAATGAAGGGGGTTTAGTGCCTCATTTGGTTATGTTTTCAAGGTGTTCTCTTCCTTTTCATGATTATACTCATTATTTTTGTTTGTTTCCTTTCTTTTATATTCATGAATTCTTTTAAAGTCATTTGTTGGAACTGTAGGGACATATCTACGAGAAAAACCTCTAATCAAGTCCTTAAGCTTATACGGAGACATAACCTAGCTATGATTTATCTTACAGAGATTAGAGCCAATAAAGATTGGGTTACTCGCTTTTACCGTTACCTTCCTGCTTCTTGGGATTAGACGGTAATTCTAGCAGAAGGATATATCAGGGGTATCTTGGTCACTTGGAAGAAGTCCATTGGTAAAGTCTCCCTAATCAAGAGTGCTCGAGAGTGCTGTGGGGGTGATATGGATGGAGATTGTTGAGACCCGCGCAAAGATTGCTGAAGTCCGGGCAATGTAGGCCATGTAGTACACAGAGTTCATGGCACGTTTCAACATTTTACAGCAGTTATAAGAGCGAGACGCGAGATCATCATTGGTGCTATGACCATGGACTTCTCTGGCTCCTCCAACATCACCATCACCCAGTGCATCAACACCAGCAATAGCTGCAAAGCCAAAGTGTGACATCGACGCTTGATTTGTCATTTTTATTTCTTTATTTTCTTTATTTTGTTTTGTTGTTAAACTTGCACTATTCAGAAAGGATTTTCCTTATGAGTATGTCTTTTATTTTTCTTTTATTTTGTCTCGAGTTGTATTAATTGCTTTATCTTTTTTATATATACTCGAGTTGTTTTAGTTTTATTAAGCTTTACAGAACCACCTCATGTATGCGTGCAGATGGTCTTTTCAGTATGGGAATTGAGAACTAGTCATGGACACGGCCAATGTGGGCTGTGTGTGCTTCACAACCCGTTGGAACTTTACTCCCAAGGATTTATCTCCATCAAACACAACACTCAGAGTCAGGGGAGTCTTGTTTCAATTGCCACTCTCACATCTATACTTGATTAATTTATTTTCTATTGTGCTTGCATGGTACATTGGGGACAATGTACATCTTAAGTGTGTGTGTGTATGTGTGGTGGGGGGGGGGAGTGTTTCATAGTGCACATATCTTTTATATTAGTTTGATTGTTATATATGCTCACATAACCAATGGTGGTTCACCTTAGTTGCAATGATTGTATTCTTCAGTTTATGAGAGTTTTTTAATATTAAATGTTCTCATGCTCTAGTTTTTACTTAAATTTCTAGGAATTTTTGCCCGATTCACACTTGTTGTGCTACTCACTCTTTAAACTCTTTTGGAAACTCAAGTTTGATGTTAAAGGGACTAGTTATAGTTGTTTCTTTTGTTAATTTCAAAAAAAAAAAATAGTTTCATTGTTTAGTTATGCTTGTTGGGTGGAAAGAGCTACCACCTATGAAGTATGAAGCTACTCTCATAAGTCGGATACTAGTTATGCCCTAATGAGAGAAAGAGCTATCTCATGGGATGAGTGAAAGCTACCACCCCGGTAGAAAGAGCTACCATCTCAAAAGTGTGAAAGACACCTTAGCAGCCGCTTTGGAAAGGGCTACCTTAGAGGATGTGTGAAGCTACTACCATCTTTTCAAATTTTCGTTACTTTTTGTAGATAAATAAGTCCCTTTTACTTAGACCTTTGAGGAGTATACCTTGGGTTGATTTGAGTGAGTTTACACACACTTACACGATTTCGAGTTTGTTATCCTTTTTTATTCAAGTTTTTAGCTAGAGCATTGATTTTTCGTATTTAATGTTGAAACTTCCCTTACTTGCAGAATGCTATCTTTGTATGCTTTGGTGAACCTAAGGCCAAGCACTTCCAATATTTCCTTCATCTAGCCTTAATGTTTTGATTTTTGCTTGAGGACAAGCAAAAGCTTAAGTGTGGGGAAGATTGATAAGTGCTTGTGTGATAGGAATGCGAAGTGTTCTTTCATTATGATGAGCATTACTTTTATCAGGTTTTAGCTCTAATATGTGTGCATTTATGTTACTTTCATGCATATAGGGTTGTGAAGCCGAATGTTAGAGAAAGAAACCAATGTAGATCGTGAATGCACCATTTTGAGGAAATCTTGAGAAGGATCAAACATGAAGACATAAGTCGGGCTCAAGATGCGAGAATGTGTCCCAACCTCCGTGTATTCAAGTTAGCACAATGATTTGGAGGGGTACAAATGCAGTCACATTCGAGTATCCCGCCTTGTGCATTAATAGCAAGATCTTCACCGATGAAGCCGTTGTTGAAGAAGCAAAGCAACCTACGACGTAAATGTGTGCTCGTTTACGTTGCCTTGATGAAAACATGGATTCGGGAGTGTTTTGGGCCGGTACTGTAGCAAGGGCACTGTAGCAATTCATTGTAGCAGGTACCGTTCACAGTTGGGCAAGAAAAGTGAATTCCAGAGAATCCACACGGGCGTGTGGATATTATCCACGCCCGTGTGGAGAATCCACAGGGGTGTGTGGATTCCCGATTCCAGCCTTATTTAAGGCCGATTTCAGCCCCGATTTCATCATTCTTTTCTCTATCTTTTCCGCAACTTGAGAGAGGACGGTGGCTAGGGTTTGGAGAGGTATTGGCTAGATATTGGGAAAGGTTCTACGGATCCGACATCGCGCTCCGTTTGGAAGAAGGTTTGTGGGAGAGCTTTCGTTGGCACCGATCTGCCTAGGCCGGACAAAGGGACCCTTTAACGAGTATAGGCTTCTCCACAAGACCATTGTCATGACTATCAAGGGGGTTTTCTATGGATTACTTGTTTTAACATTCGATTTCATTGATTGTAACTAGCTCCATGGAGAGTTAAACCCCCTAGTGGGTACTTGGATTTGTGAACCCTAGGATGTATTTGTTTCATTAAACCTTTCATTAAGCTTTCATTAATTGATGTTTTAATTGAGTTCCAATCTTGAATGCTTAATTGTGTGAATACTCCCTTAGAGTGACACTAGGGCTGAGGATTCTTATTGGTAACCCTTGTGAGTGAGTGACACACCACGAGAGTTAGACAAAGCTAGATTGGAGAGAGTTGAGAGGGTGAGTCGAGAGGTAGCAAAGCGTCCCCTTTCCCCTCCGATGTGATTTATCTTACCTCCATTTTCTCGAATTCTTTGCGGTTATAGTAGACTGACTGGGCTAAGGGATGACCTTCTGCTGGGGCTTAGTTGTAGAGGTAACGGAGTGAAGCGTTGAAGTGATTTTAGGACCTAGGGCTTAATTGTGACTAGGGACAACCTGCATCAAAGGGTTAGGTCTACATTTAGGAAGAGGATTTATCACTTGGAATCTCTAGAACTCAATGAGATTCTATGCGAGTGCGAGGTTGAGAGATTGTTCAATTTCTCCTCCGGGACATGTATAGAGTTAGGCATGGTTGACCTTAGATTTGGGACCATGTATTGAAGGATCTCTCCACTACTTGTTAAGGCATTAGTTAGAAAGTATAATAGAGGGTTTTGCACTTGAAATGATTGCCCTAGGCAGAACAATATCCGGGTATCCCATTTTTATTGATTGTCTTACCTCCTCTTTACGTGTGCTGTTTTTCTTGTCTCTTTTACTTTTGTTACTTTATATATTGTCACACAACTATTATTCACTTTACGCTTAGTTAAGAAACAATTTAAGTGTTTTTATTCCCTTTTCCCAGTGGATGTGATACCCACTCATCTGGGATTTATTACTTCGACAAACCAGTGCACTTGCGGGACATACGCAAGAGGCATTTGTCAATTATACTCATAAGGCTTGCTATTTTGTTAACTTTATTGAGACTAATAATCTTCTAAATTTGCATTTCTCTGGTCCTAAGTTTACTTGGTGCAACAAACAATCGGGTTCTGCTAGGCGTTGGGCTCATCTTGACCGGGGCCTGATTAATTTAGAGTGGTCTTCTAAATGTAGTTCGTATACTCTTCAACACCTTCCAAAGATTTTTCTAATCATGCACCTCTTTTACTTACCATTAATTTATTTAATAGACATATTCGTTGTCCTTTTCGCTTTAACAATTTCTGGTTGGATTATGTCAGTTGCCATACTACTATTCACAAGGCCTGGGATTTCTCCCCTAATGGTAATCCTTTGCATTCTTTCACACATCTTTTATCTAGGTCTCGAGTTAATATCTTAAACTAGTGTAAGTCAAGTTTGAATAATCTTGACTCTGATATTCGTAATACTGAGAATGTTATTACTTCTTTGGAGTCATCTGATTCTCTTAATGCAGGATCTCAACTTTACTTGGATGACATGTATGCTAAATATATTACTCTGGAGAGGCAGAACACTAATAAATGGGCTCAACGTGTGCATTTGACCTAGGTTAGTGATGGTGATTCTAATTCTAAGTTCTTTCATTATGCCACTCGCATCTGCAAGCATTTTAATTCCATCTCTCAAGTGTGGGATTTAAATGGTAATCTTTTTTCTGATCGCTCTGGTATTGAGAGTTCCTTTATGAATTTCTATTCTCATTTGTGGTCAAGTTCTTCCATTAATTCTTTCTCTGATATTTTAAGTGCTATTCCTAATGATCTCCCCCAGCTTTCTGCTTTAGATTGTGATTTTCTTACTCGCAATGTCACTCGTGAGGAAGTTCATTTGTCTGTCTTTGAGCTACCCTCAGGTAAAAGTTCGGGTCCTGACCAGTTTAATGATGAGTTTTATCACTTTTTTTGGCATGAAATTGGGGATAGTCTGTTTGAAGCTATTAATTACTTTTTTGTTAATTCTATTATGCCTACCTCTTATGGTAAAACCTTCATTGCTCTTTTCCCAAAGAAAGACAACCCTATATCCATCTCTAATTATAGACCTATCTCTTTGAGCAATGTGTGCTTTAAAATTGTTTCCAAAATTTTGGCCGATCGTTTGAAGCTCGTTCTCCCTAATCTCATTGGTCGCGAACAGGCTGGTTTTTGTCTGGTCGATGTCCCTTTGATAACATTATTGCTCTGCAAGAGGTTGTGCATACACTGGAAAATGATCATAAGAACCCCCCTAGGATGTTAATTAAAATAGATGTGGAAAAGGCATATGACACACTTAGCTGGAGTGCAATTCTTGCTACTCTTACCAAAATGAGTTTCCCTTCTATTTGGATCTCTTGGATAAAATCTTGTATTAATTCAACCTCTTTTTCCTTCCTTATCAATGCCCAGCCCACCCCTTGGATTACTTCTTCTAGAGGTATTCATCAGGGTGATCCTATTTCTTCCTACCTCTTCATCCTTGTTTCTCAAAACCTCACTTCCATTCTGAACTTTGCTCTTACCAATGATTACATCCAGGGGTTTGATAATCAGCTTAGATTTAATTTTAATCATCTTATGTTTGCTGATGACTTAGTGATTATTACTCAGGCGTCTAGAAAAGCTGCTAGATCTATCAAGCTTTGTCTTGATTTCTTTGGCAGAGTTTCTGGGTAAATTCCTAATGTTTCTAAGTTTGCTATCTATTTTCCTTCATGGGTAAATAAGCGGGTGCGGGTGGCTAATAGTATTTGTTCTTTCCTTAGTTTGTCGGTTGCCTCTTTTCCTCTTAAAAACCTGGGAATCCTTATTTCTCCCAAACGCTTGGCTATAGCAACCATTGCTGCTTTTACTGATAACATTAGGACTCGTTGTTCTAGGTGGATGCATTCTAAGCTTTCCCCGGCTGCCAAAACTGTTCTTATTAATTCTTCACTGCTCTCCCTTCCCATCTATTATAATTCTGTGCATCTGATTTATGATTCTATCCTGTTGGAGATCAATAGAATTGCTAGGAGATTCTTTTGGAGCAAGAGTAGCAATGAAAGGGCATCCATGTTGTGGCCTGGAATGATCTTACTGTTCCTAAGCCTGAGGGGGGTCTTGCAATCAGAAATCTTATTCTTCCTAAGCTCTCTCTTATGCTAAAAACGTATTTAAATACATTAACTGTGATGATTATCTCTGGGTAGACATTTTGAATGTCAAGTATGGCTATGTTAATTTCTGGAGAGATTCTATACCTGCCAGCTGTTCTTGGTTTTTCAGAGGGCTTTGTTATACAACGTTCAAAC
The DNA here is from genome assembly GCF_009730915.1 of Dioscorea cayenensis subsp. rotundata. Classification (NCBI taxonomy): domain Eukaryota; kingdom Viridiplantae; phylum Streptophyta; class Magnoliopsida; order Dioscoreales; family Dioscoreaceae; genus Dioscorea; species Dioscorea cayenensis. Next base: position 19,040,897 of record NC_052485.1, on the reverse strand, counting down.
TCAAACCCAGCCTGAGGATTAATTCTATAAACCCTGGTCAAACTTCTTTGTTGAATCATCCCTGGTGCTTAGAAGTTCCTCTCTCTTTAAGTCCTACTTATTTCAACATTTATTTGGATCTGGATTCTTTACTTGTTTCTGATTTTTGTACCAATGGGACTTGGGATTTCCACAAGCTTGGCCTGTTATTTGGTGATTGTTTGGACTATTTTATTCCCAATCTGGGTATTATTGATGCTAGCAATAATAATTACTGGATTTGGTCCCCTAAGCCTCTAAATTGTAGTCTCTTGGCCACTGTTTATCAGTATCTAAATAGCTTCCATTGCCGGACTGACGGCTGGATTGTTTGGAAGAAACTTTGGAATTTAAATGTGGCTCCACATGTCAAACATTTTTTGTGGCTTACTTTCAAGGGCAGGGTCAACACTTTTGATTATTTATACTTCATTAATTTGGGTCCTAGAAATCTATGTGTCATGTGTAATCTTGAGCATGAATCGATTGAGCATTTGCTATTTTCCTACTGTATGGCTCAGGATATTTGGAGCCATGTTAGCTCTAAGCTTAATGTTTTAGTTTCTTTTCCTAACGGATTCTGTTCTGGAGGGTGGCTTACTGGTGCCTCTGTTCCTCCATTTGTCAAAGCTATTATTGCTTTTACAGCTTGGTATATTTGGAAGAATAGATGTGATAAATTTTTTTGGAACTCCTCTGTTTCTGGTCAGGTTATTGCTTCTCGAGCAATTGCTCATACTAAGGACTTTCTTATATTAATGCTAATAAGTCTGGAATGCGTCTTATCCTCAACAACTTCTCTTTGAGCGATGGTCCCTTTCTTTTCATTGCTAGCTTCTAAAATACGGCATCCGAGGTAGGTGGTTATGGTTTTGTGTTTCTTCTAATTATTGTGTTCTGTTGCCAGGTCCTGGTCCAATTCATGCCACGAGTGATGCGAAAGCTGATCTGCTACCGATCAATCTTGCCCTACAAGCTACGGTGGATATTGGATTACTGATCAAGCATTTCTTCATCACGACCCCGGCCTTTTGCAAATCAATTTCATTAAATCACGCTTCTTATAGACGTCTCCAACCTTGGATCATCAGCATCAATCTTCTTCTTCACACTGCGGGGCGGCCATACATGCACACTATTCCCAAGTCTTGGGCTTCCCCTACTTTTAAACTTGCTTCCTTTGCTACCAACTTGCACATGCTTTCACTGTTTTTCTAGGGCCGGGAGCTGCCGCATTAGATCATGATGGCCTTTCGCAGCGCTGGCTTTGTGTTTTGGTCTTTTGTTGTTGTCTCTCTTTGTTTTGGTCTTTTTTATTTTGTTTTCTTGAGTTTGTTGCTTTGTGTTTTGTTCTGTGTACTGTTGAACTCTTTATAATTTTTCCCTTATATTAATAAAATCAGCTCTATAAGCTCTTTCCCAAAAAAAAATGTTGAGAATCACTATAGAACATTAAAGACAAGATTCTGCCAAATAAACAAACCAAAAGGATTAAGTGGTGCTGGTTGGAATGATGTAGAGAAGATAATCATCCTTCCCTTAGAAGTGTGCAAAACATACATAGAGGTAATTTAAATAAAAATAAATTTTAATGCCCCCACACATTGACAATAAATGTACTATCATAACTTCAAGTAATGTAGGCTAATCCAGCGGCAATACCATTTATTAACAAGCCACTAACCAACTATGATGGGTTGTGCATTATTTGTGGAAATGATAATGCTACTAGATCCTATGTGACCTCTATGTTTGCAAATATTGAAGAGAGGTTGGATGATGAGATATGGAGATAGAAGGTGAGCCAAATGAAATACTTGTCAACAATAAAGACAATGGTGATCAAAACTTAAGCCCACAAGTTCATAATAGCTCATTAAGTTTGGCTCCCATTAGAATCCAACAAAGGGCAAGAAGAGGTAATGCTCAAGTTGATGGTGCTTCTATAGCAGACTTGATACATGCAATTGATAGAATGGGAGCAGCAATGGAAAATCTTGCACCTATGACCTCCATGATCTAGAACAAGGTGTTCGAAGTTGAGGGATTTGAGACTATTCAATTAAAGGAGGTGTTTGACTGCTTTGATGCACATGAGGGGGAAGGTTGGACGTTTATCCAAAAAAAAAACTAGATATGAGAAAAGCTTGGTTCGAGAGAAACCTAAGGTCCCGCATGGCCTAATATGCTATGTAATATAGGATGCTTTTATTTCTGCCATAGACTGTTGTTTTCTATGTTGAACTATTGGGCATGATGTTGTTGTAGTCTATGCCTATATCAACTTCAACTATCAGCTAGTTTGTGTTGTTTCTAATACATTTTGTGTTTGAATGACTCATTGAATGCCTTTATATATCCTATTTTTGCATTGCGCCTTAATTAATCACTGAATGAATAGACTAATTTATTCATGTTTTTGTAGTGGTTGTTATGCAGGAACTGTTGAGCCAACTCTTGTTTTGATTGTCAAAAACAAATTTTAAAAATTTTTATTGTTGTTTCCCAAATTCATACATTTGTAATTTTGCGAATGTTTCCATATGTCTCCAAGGCATATGTCTTTAGTTTATGAAGATATTATCTTATAGGTTTTTGAATACATGTTCTAATGAACAAAGATATTAGAGAAAATAAAGGATATTTGAAGCTATAAATGTTGTACCAGATTAAATAAGCCTTTTTATTAAATAATATTGATTTGTAAGGAAAAATTATAAATTATTAATAAATTTTTTACAATGATAACTTATTTATAAACAATGTAAAAAATTTACAATGGAAAAAAATTATTTATATAATTTAGAAGTTTACATAAAAGAAAGTATTTTAATAAAATTTCTAGTTTGGGTTGGTAACCTCACCATTATGAGGAAGATGTGATTTTATACCCACTTCCATGCCAACCAAACACATGGAAGTGTTGAAGTGAAACTTCCAAGCTTTCACTTCTATAAACCAAACATTGAAAGTGTGATAGAAGTGCATGACTTTGGTGTGCAACAAAACAGCAGGAAGTGACATTTCCATGTTGAAGTGGAACTCCTACAAAAGTGAGACTTCTTGACTTCCTAACTTTTATCTAGAGGTGAGCAAAATAGATCGAGCACTCAATCCGAATTTTTAAGATGAAAACTAGATTGGATCCAGTTCAAGAAAAAAGAAAAACTAGGTACCTGAATCTGATCTAGTTTTCAATATATATATTAATAAATTTAAATTTTACATACGGTTAAAACAAAAAAAAAATCCAAATTCATAATGTAATATGTTAAGATTTTATATATACATTAATAAATTTAATTTTACAAGGGCTAAAGTAAAAAAATTGAAATCCTTAATCTAATAAATTTAATATTTATATACATAATAAATTTAAATTTTATATGGGTTAAAAATAAAAAAAATTATATCCAATTCCCTTATCGAAATCCTTTAAAATATATTTATTTTACTTTTAATTCCTCTCTTGTAGTCCTCATCAACCCATGTCTTTTCTCTAGCTTCATTATGTATGAGATGTTTGATGCTTACGAAAATATTTGATTTTCTTTTTTATTGTATAGGAATTATAAAACTTTTTATTATTCGTTTTGTGTAGAAAATAACATAAGATTTTAATTTTTTTTATAAATTATAAGTTTGTTATATTTTTTATGAAATGTTATTATATAAAAAAATTCATGAGGCCGATAAACTTAAATTTGGATATGAATATCCGATATCTAATACAGTTTAAACCGTATACCCGGTTTTGGTGTCCGATTTAATCCGGATCGAATACGGGTCAAGTTTTTACCTATCCGAATAACCGGATACCCGGTTTTGCTCACCCCTACTTCCATCCCGCTTCCATTAACCAAACACCCTAGCACTTCTATCGATGAAGGTGTAAGGACAAAAAAACACATCGATGCTTGTGAACACAAATCTCAACATCGAATGTGTGACTAAACTTGGAACGTGTGTGTATATATATATATATATATATATATATATTTATAAGGTTCAGTTTGGTTGTACAAAAAGCTAGACCTAATACAATTCTAACTGTGAACGTGGGTCAGCTCATTTGCAATACATATCATAATGGTAATTACCACCGTGTAATACGTAAAGAAAAACTAATGCCCTATTAGGTTACAAAAAAAAAAATATGGCATAATTTTATTATATAGAAAGTGCAAGTGATTATTATAAAAATTATAGTATATTTTATTATTCCAAGATAAGTGTTTGGTTAATAAAATAACAATTGTGGCTAGACTGCCGATGGACACCGAAAGATCGCCTGCAAGTCACTGGAGGGTGATCGAATGGTGGCTGGACCACCACGCACTTTACAATGAGAAATTATTCCACTTTGAGTGGAATATTTTTTTATGACATAACACCCATATTATATAGTAATTCTATAGTCTACCTAAACAACCCATATAGCATAATTCTTATAAAATATTAGATTTTAGTGTATTATACAGATTATGTCATAATTTTAGGCTACCCAAATAGGCCCTAAGATGATTATATAAATTTTTATAAGAACTAAGAGGGTAGATTACAATCTGATACACTTTTATTTAGTGAAAAGAATTGATGAAAAATGAATATAATTTTATTTGATCAATTTTGTACTAAACTTAAATAATAAACAAGATGAATGATTTATATAAAAAAACAAAGAAAGAAAGATGAAATTACAGTGTAGAAAAATAAATATAATAAAGTAATAGTGGAATAAGATAAAACATCTTTGAATTGCGAGTTCAAAGCACATTACATAGGAAGCACCAAGGAGAAGAAAACCAAATTATTTATCGGTATTTTAAATCAACAAAGCTTTCCCCATAAGCTTCTTTTTTTTATACCATTCAATAAGTTCCTGATAAAAAACCTCTTTACAAATATACACAAAAATTTTCCTTGCATTCTCTTATTTCATACAATATTCGATGTTGGAAAATAATTTCGAATAATATATGAAAAAAAAAAAGAATTCTCAAGAAAGACAAAAGAATAAATTTATAATTTCATAATCTCAATTGTTACGTAACTTAAGTTTTAGTTTATGAGACATGAGTTGATTGAGATGGATTGTATTTGAAAAATTGCGTTCTCTGATTACTTCGACTAGACCAGTTTAAATCCACAAAAATTAAAGTTAAAGATGACGAATATTACATTCAGAATAAGGAATATATATATATGTTCATTAATTGTATATTAGAATATAATTGTAAAAAATAACAAATTCATACATGCATACAACCAAGTAAACTAAAAATCTAATATAAACAAATGGTTATTTTAATAGAATTAAAAATGCATAAATAAAATTAGCCAAATTAGAAATTTGATTCATGTGCTTCCTGTATCAAATCAGATAAGACATTCGCAAACAACAAAAACTATCTCCAGTAACTGTTGTTGAAACTTTATTGTTTTAAAAGAAATCATCTTTAATGATTTCCCATGATCTTATTGTTGTATTTTTATTATTTTATGATGTAAATATAATTAGGGAAAATTACTGTTTACCCCTTAAAAATTTCAAAATTTTCTAAACAGCCCCTGTGAGTTTTGAATGACTCGGACAACCTTTCCTTTATTGTTTCACTTCCTTTTTGCCCTGTAAGTTACTAGGACTGGGTCCATGTTATAAAATTCCATCATTGTCCTTAAAAATGGTGGAAAAAAATCGCCCAATCACATCATGTCAAATCTTTTTCATACATTTTTTAATTCTTTTTGCGTTACTTTTTGTTTTTTCTCAAACAAAGTTTGGAAGACTCATATCACCTTCGATTGTTGGAGTTTTTCAATTCCTCCCCATTTAGTGTGTTCGATTGGAGTTCTCCCGATTACCCAATAAGTTGACAATCTCTTTCTTCCCCTCATCCTGCGAGAGAGAGTAACAGTTTGATAAATGTTTGTGTACTAAAAATACGAAGTATTCTTTTTTTACGATGAGCATTTTATCAGGTTTTATAGCTAATACATTTGTTTTTGTGTTCATTTACTCATATAGGGTTGTGGAGGTAAATAGAGAAGAAAGGAGCCAAAGTAGATCATGAATGCATTATGTTGATGGAGTCTTGAAGTGGGCAAACGAGAAAACACAAGTTGTGCTTGAAGACATATGAGTGTGTTCCAACCTCCAATATTCTTGATGGAATATGTAAATTGGAGGGTAACAAAGGCAGTCACACTCATGTGTTATGACTTGTGCAAGGGTAGCAAGATTCCCATCAAATGTGCTTCTACTTGAAAATGCAACGTGATCTACAGCATAGACGTCTGCCCATTTTTGTTGCCTTGAAGAAAAGTGTAGATTCGGGAGTATTTTGTCAGAGTACTGTAGTAAATCATTGTAGCAATTACTGTTCAAAGACCGCAAAAAACAAATTTTCTGCAGATTCACATGGGCATGTGGAAATTCTGCACACTCGTGTGGATTCCTGATTACATCCCCTTATAAAGCAGCGACTTGTATTGATTTGGGGATTCTCTTTTCCATCTTTTCTCCATCTTTTCCCCAACTTTGGAGAGACCTGCGGTTATGGTTTAGAAAGGCTTTGGTAAGGTTTTTGGAATGGCTTTATGGCCTTCAACACCGCATTCCATCAGAAGATAGTTATTGGGAGAGCTTTCGTCGGCATCGATTTGGCGAGGTGTGCTCTAGGCTTGACGAGAGAACCTTTGAAGAAGCCAAGGCTATTGCACAAGACCATCGACACGAATACCACGGGGGTTTAATTCATGGATTGCATCTCTCTACTTTTGACTTCAATGTTGATTGTATTTTGCTCCATGGAGAGCTAAACACTTGGACTTGTAAACCCTAGGATGATATTGTTTCATTGATCTTTTATTATGCTTTTCTTAATTGGTGTTTTTAATTGAGTTCCAATCTTGAATGCTTGTTGCGTTGATTTTCCCTTAAAGTGACACTATGGTTGAGAATCCATCTTGGTAATTCTTATGGATGAGTGACACACCATGAGGGTTAAACAATGCTAGATTGGATAAGGTTGAGAGGGTGAGTCTAGAATTAGCGGAGCTTCTCCTTTTCCCTCTGGTGTGATTTACCCTACCTCCACGTTCCAAAAGTTCTTTGCGGTCATAATTGAGTGATGTGCTAAGAGACGAACTCTGCTAGGGCTTAGTTGCGCTAGTAATAGAGTGAAGCATTGAAGTAATCCTTAGTATATGGGCTTAATTGTGATTAGGGGTCTTTCTCCTGGACAAAAGGGTTAGATCTATATTAGGGAATAGGGTTTATCACTTAGAATCCCTAGAGCCTAAAGCAACCTATCATAGTGTGAGGTGTCGAGATTGATAGATTTCTCCAACGGGGCATAGTGTAGAATTAGTCACAGTTGACCTTAAGTTTTGGGACCGTGTGTTTAAGGATCTCCAAGACACATTAGACATCAGTTAGGATGTATAATGATTGGTATTGCACTTGGAACAGTAGTCCTAGGTGGAGCAATGTCGAGTGCCCCACTTTCTATCGATTGTCTTTCCTCTCATTTTATTACGCCTTTCTTTCTTATTTTCTTTAGTTCTTTTCATATTGATTTTGTTCACACCACTGTTGATTAATTTTCACTTTAGTTAAATAGCAATCTTTGTGTTTTTGATCACTATTCCCTTTGGATTCGACTACCCACTCATCGGGGTATTATTACTTCAAGAAACCCGTGCACTTGCGGGTCACACGCAAGGGGTGTGTCAAGTTTTTGGGGTCATTGCCGGGGAATAGGCATTTTAGAAACACTTTGCACTTTGCTATTTTAGCTATTCATCATTTATTCTATTTCACATTCTCTTTTTCTGTCATCATTCTAATTTGTTCTTTTTCTTTAATTTCAGGAAAAATGATCAACATACCTGAATTATTTGACACAATCATGGGAATGGTTGATAATATAGAATAGAAAGTTTCGTTGTTTGCATTGCAATTCACTTCAAGTTGTTCCCTGCAACAGGAATTCACCATTAACAATCCTGTGGAAGGAACAGTTGTTGATTACATTGACAGAATTCAGGATCAGAGTTGCGAGTTTAATAGTGTGCTGGATCAGTTTGAAATGTTTGCATTGGCATCTATGAGCACTCATTTGGGAGAAAGTTTGGAGAGGGTCCTTGCTCAGTTTGATTCATCCTATCATTAACAAAGACAAGAAATTTTCACATTGGGTGTGTCAACTTCAGGGCAAGACATCTGTGAGATAGAGGATATTGTTGTCATTGAAAACCATTCAGATGCACATGTAAAAGCAAAGGAGGTAGAGAATGATCTTGAACAAGGGCCGGACAATTTTGATGAAATTAACAAATTGAAGGAAAGAAGATTGCGACCATCAATTGAGGAACTACCCGAGTTGGAGCTTAAAACTTTACCAGCACATTTGGAATATGCCTTTCTAATGGAAGAATCAAAGCTCCCGGTAATTGTGGCTTCAAATCTCTCTCCAGATCAGAAGGACAAGCTATTGCTTGGAAGATCTCTAAAATAAAAGGCATCAATCCCTCATTTTGCACTCATAAGATCCTAATGGAGGACAATTACTAGTCGGTGATTCAACCTCAGAGAAGATTGATCCCAAACATGAAGGAAGTTGTCAAGGCAGAGGTGGTAAAACTTCTAGATGCGGGAATCATTTATCCCATCTCAGACAATGTATGGGTGAGCCTAACTCAAGTTTTCCCAAAGAAGAGAGGAATAACGGTTGTGAGAAATGAAAAGAATGAACTAATTCCAACCATGACAGTTAAGGGCTGGCGCGTCTGCATTGACTACAGAAGGCTGAATGATGCAACTCGAAATGACCATTTTTCATTACCGTTTATTGATTAGATGTTGGAGGATTGGCAGGGCATCAGTTTTATTGCTTCCTTGATGGTATATCGGGATACTTTCAAATTCCTATAGCTCCAAAGGATCAAGAGAAGACAACATTCACTTGCCCTTACGGTACTTTTGCTTACAGAAAAATGCCTTTCTGGTTGTGTAACACACCGGCGACATTCCAACGTTGCATGACTGCCATCTTCGATGATCTTTTAGAGGACATCATGGAGGTGTTCATGGATGATTTTTTGGTGTTCAGAGATTCCTTTGACATTTGTTTAAGGAATTTGGAGAGAGTGTTAGTGATATGTGAAGAGACAAATCTTGTTCTTAATTGGGAGAAGTGTCACTTTATGGTCTAAGAAGGCATTGTCCTTGGGCATAAGATTTCCCAAGTGGAGATGGAGGTGAATAAGGCAAAGATTGAAGTCATAGAAAATCTTCCTCCATCTACAAATGTAAAAGGGGTTCTTAGTTTATTGGGGCATGCAGGTTATTATATAAGGTTCATCAAGGACTTTTCGAAGATCACCCAACCATTGACTAAACTCCTTCAAAAGGATGTCTCCTTTGAGTTTGGGAATGACTGTCTGATAGCTTTCAATTTATTGAAAGAGAAATTAGTGCAAGAACCAATTTTGACCATACCAGATTAGAACGAGTCCTTTGAGCTCATGTGTGACGCAAGTGATTATGCTGTTGGAGCAGTTTTGGGTCAAAAGAAAGATAGGAAATTCCAACTGATCTATTATGCTAGCAAGACTCTCACAAGTGCTCAAGAGAACTATACAACCACCGAAAAAGAGTTGTTAGTAGTGGTGTTTGCTTTCAACAAGTTCAGACCATACCTCATCTTGTCTAGGGTCACTATATTTACTGATCACTCGGCACTCCACTATCTTATGAACAAGGCTGATGCGAAACCGAGGTTGATTCGTTGGATCCTATTGTTGCAAGAGTTCTATATGGAGATAAAAGACAAGAAAGGAACCGAAAATGTGGTTGCAGACCATTTGTCTCGATTAGAGGGGTGTCAAGGTCAAGAGCCAGCTAGCAAAGAGATCAATGATTACTTTCCGGAGGAACACTTGTATGCAGTTCAGAATTCGAGCGCAGTCCATGGTTCGCAGATTTTACAAACTACTTATCAGGGAAAGTACTTAAGCAAGGCCTCACATTCCAACAAAAGAAGAAGTTCTTCAGTGATTTGAGGAATCACTTTTGGGATGATCCGTACTAGTTCCGCATTTGTTCAAGGGAAGATGTGTATCAAAGGAAGAAGGGTGGAATATCCTTGCACATTGTCACTCTGGGCCAGTTGGGGGGATTATGCTTGAAGTAGAACTGCTAAAAAGGCTTTGGCTTCTAGATTTTATTGGCCAACTTTATTCCAGGATGTACATCAGTTTGTTCTTCGATGCGACAGTTGTCAAAGGGCCGAAAATCTATCGCACGGGATGAAATGCCTCAGCATCTAATTCAATTTTGTGAAGTATTTGATATTTGGGGAATTGACTTTATGGGCCCGTTTCCAAAGTCTAACGGTAATCAATACATTTTGGTTGCGGTTGACTATGTCTCTAAATGGGTAGAGGCTCAAGCTTTACCTATTAATGATGCTAGAACCGTGGTCAAATTTCTTAAAAGGTTGCCCACTCAATTTGGGACCCCATGAATTATCATTAGTGATCGAGGGACTCATTTTTGTAACACTCAACTTGAGAAAGTGTTGAAGCGCTATGGAGTATGCTTGTGTACTAATAATACAAAGTATTCTTTTCTTATGATGAACATTACTTTTATCAGGTTTTATCACTAATATGTGTGTTTTTGTGTTCTTTTGCGCATATAGAGTTGTAGAGCTAAATAAAGAAGAAAAGAGCTAAAGTAGATCGTGAATGCATTATGTTGATGGAATCTTGAAGTGGGCACACGAGAAGACGCAAGTTGTGCTCAAAGACATATGAGTGTGTGCCAACATCCATTATGCTTGATGGAATATGTAAATTGGAGGGGCACAAAGGCAGTCACACTGATATGTTCAGAATTGTGCAAGGCTAGCAAGATTCCCGTCAAATGTGCTTTTACTTAAAGATGCAACATGATCTACAACATAGACGTGTGCCCATTTTTGTCACCTCGATGAAAAGTGTGGATTCGGGAGTATTTTTTGGCAAAGTACTGTAGCAAGTTACTGTAGTAAATCACTGTAGTAATTTACTATAGCAGTTACTGTCCACAGACCACCAAAAATAGATTTTCTGCAGATTCACACGGCCATGTGGAAATTCTATACACCCGTGTGGATTCTCGATTCCAGCCCCTTATAAAACCGTGACTTGTACCGATTTGGGGATTCTCTTTTCCATCTTTTCTCCATCTTTTCCCCAATTTTGGAGAGGCCTACGGTTAGGGTTTAGAGAGGCTTTGGCGAGGTTTTTGGAATGGTTCTATGGCCTTCGACACTGCATTCCGTCAGAAGATAGTTATTGGGAAAGCTTTCGTCGGCATCGATTCGGCGAGGTGTGCCCTAGGCTTGACGAGAGAACCTTCATTCATGGATTGCATCTCTCTACTTTTGACATCAATGTTGATTGTATTTTGCTTCATGGAGAGCTAAACCCTTGGACTTGTAAACCCTAGTATGATATTATTTCATTGACCTTTTATTATGCTTTCCTTAATTGATGCGATTTTTCTTACCTCCAGGTTCCAGGAGTTCTTTGCGGTCACAATAGAGTGAAGTGCTAAGAGACGAACTCCGCTGGGGCTTAGTTTCCTTAGCAACCAAGTGAAGCGTTGAAGTAATCCTTAGTATATAGGCTTAATTGTGATTAGGTGTCTTTCGCCTGAACCAAAGGGTTGGATCTCTATTAGGGAATAGGATTTCTCACTTGGAATCCCTAGAGCCTAAAGCAACCTAGCATAGTGTGAGGTGTTGCGACTTAGAGATTACTCCACCAAGGTATAGTGTAGGGTTAGTCACGGTTGACCTTAAGTTTTGGGACCGTGTGTTTAAGGATCTCCACGACTCATTAGACATCAATTAGGAGGTATAATGATTGGTATTGCACTTGGAATAATAGTCCTAGGGGGAGCAATTCCAAGTGCCCCACTTTCTATCGATTGCGTTTCTTCTCATTTTATTGCGCCTCTCTTTCTTATTTTCTTTAGTTCTTTTCATATTGATTTTGTTCACACCACTATTGATTCATCTTCACTTTAGTTAAATAGCAATCTTTGTGTTTCTGATCACTATTCCCTATGGATTGGACTACCCACTCACCGGGGTATTATTACTTCGACAAACCCTTGCACTTGCGGGTCACACGCAAGGGGTGTGTCACAATTTTTTTTATGTAGATTTACAATGGAGAGTTACTGTGCTATTGCTAGATACAAAGGGGAGGGACGAGTGCTAATGTTCATGGCGCTGACTTCTTAGGAATGAGAGTGGATTTCTTATGTAGATTTTTTTCTCGTTGTAAAGTTCTTCTCCTTTATGTTTGCATAGTTGTAGAAGTTGATATCCACGTTTCCTCTTAAAAGTATATATTTTCGCTTAATTATTCTAGTTTCCGCTTAAAACATAAGTTTCTGCTTAAAACAAAGCAAAAAACATAAGTTTTGCTTTGTTATCCTTGTCCAATCGTAGTTTCCGTTTGAAATTATCCATTTTCCATTTAAAATGTTATTTTTCCGCTTAAATTTTGTTGTTTCTATTTAAAATATTATGTTTCCGCTTAAATTTTCTTCTCGTTGTAAAGTTCTTTGATTTTAGCAGGTATTCGGATTCTACGAGCATATCCGTTTCACCTCAGGACTACCCTGACGGTGTGACAGACCTTCCTACCACAAAAGATAGCTAAGCATAAAGACAACCATTCTTTATTATATGCAGACAACAATATTTGTATGAAAAAATTAATAAGTTTTTGGAAAAGAATTTAGGTTAGCATGAGTAAATTATAACTACAAACAAACTTATAACCACAAGCAAAAGAATTTAGATTAGCATGAAGAGTAATGCCTGGACTCATTTCCTAAACAAAAAACTCATATCTTAAACAGAAACATTGTGAGTTAAACAGAAACATTGATATTTAAACAAAAAATAGATATTTACGTGACAAATTAATCCTGGGTATAAAAACCAATTAATCATGACCACTCATACATCTTTAAATAGAAACGATGATATTTAAGCAGTTTTTAAACGCAAACGCAATATGTTAAACAGAAATATCGATAGTTAAACAAAGACAACCAAGCATAAAGATGGTGATTCTTTATTATATAGAGACAATGATGTTTACAAGAAAATTTTAATAAGTTTGTGGAAAAAAATTTATGTTAGCATCATTGCATTATAACTATAAACAAAAGAATTTAGGTTAGCATGAAGAGTAATGCATGTACTCATTTTTTAAATAGAAAACTTATTTTTTAAACAGAAGCATTGATATTTAAATAGATAAACTAATATTTACGTGACAAATTAATCCTGGGTATAAAAACTAATTAATCTTAGCCACTCTTGCAATTTAAATGGAAACAACGATATTTAAGCACTTTTTTAAACGTAAACGCAATATGTTAAATGGAAACATCGATAATTAAACAAAGATAATTAAGCATAAAGACAGTCGTTCTTTATTATATGGAGACAACGATATTTACATGAGAAATTTAATAAGTTTGTGGAAAAGAATTTAGGTTAACATGATTATATTATAACTACAAACAAAAGAATTTAAATTAGCACGAAGAGTAATGCATATACTCGTTTCTTATATAGAAACCTCATTTCTTAACAGAAAACTTATTTTTTAAACAGAAACCTTATTTCTTAAATTGAAACCTCATGTTTTAAATAGAAACCTCATTTCTTAAACTGATACTATTAAACACTACATAATGCAATAATATGAAATTAAAGGGGAAACATACATTATAAACATTACATAGCACAATGAGATTGCATAACAACCGAAAAATTCTCTTTCTAACAGAATACTTTACAAACCAAACGGGCAAAAACAACACACAGAATGTAAAAATAAAAGAAAACTGCACAACTTCTTCAACGGCGTCCACCTCGCCTCAATACCTTAGAGTGCAAACTGATGAAATGCCGAAGAGTTGAGCAGGAGTTCTCCTTCGAGATAATGGTGGAACGAAATTTTAGTCCTTCACAAGATACCCAGGCAATGACAACTTCGGAAAGGAAAAAGCTGAAGAGGCGATGATAGCAAATAACCAGTGTCAGTAATGGTGTTCTCTCGAGATTACATAAAGGAAAAAACCGGTTCCTTTAAAAGCGGAAAAATCATTGCACCCAAGGGCATTATGGTCAAACCATGTCACACTTGTCACAACTTCCCACGCAAGGAACAATTTCATCCAAAAAAATTCAAAATTAACTCAGTCAATCACCGTTAGATGCTTGAGGGGTTTAAAAATCATTGTTTTCAAAAGGAAGAGGTTTTATGGATATTCAAATTTAGGGGGAGAATCTGTGCATATTGCAAACTTTAGGGGTGTTTTTGGCAATTTTCAGATATAATTATCAATTATTCAAATTTTTTTTTATTTTTAAAAATTAAAATAAATTGTATGAATATCTCATCACTTGATTTCGATTGCTTTCAGAATTTTGTGGCTCGAGAATAAACAAGAAAAGTGAATGGATTCTAATGTGATTGAAAAAATGTTGATATCCAATCAATCATTTTAAGTCTCTTAACAGTTAGTATAATAATAATAAGTATAATAATAATAGGAGAAGTAGAATCTTGTCTAGCCATTTTTCTATTTTTTTATTTTTTAGATAAAATGAGAAAAACACAAGCATATTAAAAAAATAAAAAAATGGATTTCAAACAATATGAAACATCCGGCGGCCTTGTCCTTGAGTGGGTCGCTCTCTCAATTCATTTACATTTATATTTAATATTTTGTCAAAATTAATATAATCAACAAAAATTATTAGCTTCAAGAGAGCATGCTCCTGCTGATGATGAGAGGTTTACGGTCTCCCATGTAATCATCATCGCGCAACAATCACGCCAATGGATACAAGTGTACATTATTACATGGATAACTACTTCACTATGGAAAAATTCCTCATCCGCGATTAGGACATACTAACCAATAATTCTCTTAACTTGTGTCCACATACAACAAAGGGAAGACTAGGGTACTTGAGGCTTAGGAGAATTGTGTCACGCGTTTAGAGTGAAAGAGTTGCATGTAACTGGCGTTATCAATTTATCCATAATATAAAAACCTAAAGCGCAGTCATAGTGGACTGAATGGTTGCATGTGGGCTATGCTTATTTGTGTTGTATTTTTTATGGTTTTGTTTTATGCAATAAATGCAAAGTATTTTATCATTTAATACATAGGAACCTCCGATACATAGTAGAAATAATTGATGTCACATAATAACCAAAACATGTAAATTTAAATTAAAGAAACTAACCAATAATATCAAAAAATAAAACAGTTGGACAGTGTACGAAACATTAATTTTAAATATTACCAAATGCGCATATAAACTAAACAACACCATTTAGTTTTAAATGCGCATATATACAAAACAACACCATTTAATTTAAATAATTGGGCTCAGTCATGAATAATAAATACAACAACAAGAAGTTGTTAATGTCAATTATTTGGCATTGGTTACATGAATCTTCCCCTTCTATATTACTCTATTAAGAGCCAAAAGGCTAGATAAAGCAAACTCTATAATATTATAATTTAAAGTTTCTACTAAACACTTTTAGGTCTTCATTTTCCTCTTTTACAACCTTTCATTTGGAGAGCTTCCAACTTTTGTATAGAGATATCTATGGGTCATCTAAAGTAGAGGTGCAAACTGGGCCGTGCCAGCCCGAGCCCAAGCACGGCCCAAAGACGAGTTGGGCCGTGCACGGACGCGCACGGACAGCTACGATGCTGAGCCAGTGGCACGGCCCATATCTCGGGCCGTGCAGCCACACTTTGTGGCCCAGCGGCCCGCGTGGTGAGTCGGGCTCAAGCACGCGGGCCAGCCCAAAGACGACCCGCCACTAGCCGTTGCGGGCCGGCCCCAGACGACTCCGCCCAGCTTTTTTTTATTTTTTTATATTTGTTTCCCCAACTAATTTAAATATTGGAAAATGACATTTGTAGCCCCTTTAACCCGTATTGATGAAGAAATAGATTAATCAAATGAAGTTTGAAGTTTGTAATTTTTCTAAATTGTTTTCAAGTTTGTAATTTTCTAAATTGTTTTCAAGTTTGTAATTTTCTAAGTTGTCCTCATAGTTTTTTTAAATAAATGGCAATTTTTTTCCTATATCTATTTGTAATTTATTTTTTTAGTTTATCTCTATTTTTTTTCTATGTAATTTTATTTTCTAATATTATGTTAAATTTAAAAAAAGTTTATCTTTTTTTGTATTCATGTAAATTAAAAATTTTTTTGCATATTTTTTTTAATTATTTTTTTTCTATAGTCTTTATGTGTTGTATATTTTTTACAATCAAGAAACTTATATTTTATGATATTTAGATTTTTTTTAAAAAAATATTCCATATTTTTTTAGTATTTTTTTAAAGTATTTTTTTACAATTTTTTTACAATATTTTTTTAAAGAATTTAAATAATTTAATATTAAAAAGCGGGCTCAGCCGGCCGGCCGGGAACGACCCGACCCACTGGCTCGGGCCGTGCCTCGGGTCGGGTCGACCGCCCTTATGCGGGTGGGCCGTGCCCCAAGCACGATTGCAAGCCGGGTCGGGCGGCCCGAGCACGCATGCTGTCTCGGGCATCGCATCGTGCACGGCCGTGGGCCGGGCCGGCCCATCTTGCACCTCTAATCTAAAGACATGCCTATACCATCTTAATTGATTCTCTTAACTCATTAGTGATAAGTGCTACTCCTAGTCAATTATAAATAAATTTATCCCCCAATTAATCTTTTCTAGTAATACATGGCATTCATCTCAATATTCTCATCTCGATTATGTTCATCATTTGAGTATGTTGGTTTTTAACATCAACAAGCTTGAATACCTTTTATAGATTTTAGATTATTACAAAAAGTAAAAAAGAAAATTAAATTAATTTTACTGATAAAGAAAAAAATTTAATCAATATCTGTCATGCCCCGAACCCGGCTCGCCAGACCCAGTGCGCTGACAAACAGCCGCACTCCTACAAGATCGAGACCCAGTATGCGTGCAAGGCCTCAAAACCCGATTCTCAAAGCTGTGATATATTAAACTCCTGATCTAAATAAAATTAAACAACGGATTATGAGCTTTACAGCCCAATAAGCACCCACTAAAAAAATATAATGATTATTTACAAAAATCATAAATTATCAAAATCAAAATCAAAATCAGAAATAAAATTTATTTCAAATAAATCCAGATGTCAAAACCAAGCATATAGGTCCCCAAAACAACTATTGCCAAAATAAAATAACAGAATTCATATATTTACCTTCGGTGACCCGAGCCAAAATTGTCAGAAGTCATATTTTTACCCTCAGTGACCCGAGCCGGAATTATCAAAGGCAGTTATTCTTCACCGACGGAAGGCGGTGGGAAACTATAGTTTATATATCAGAGTACATGTTGACACGGTTAGTGTTAACCCCCAGTGGTAGGATTATTGCAAAGTTAGTTTGGGGGCTACGAGTAGTGTGTCAAAATATTTCATGTTCACAAAATAATAAATTATCAAAGTTCATATTGGTCAAAATGCAAGTAATTTGCAGTCGCATGATCCCATTTTTATCATATTAAAATAAACCAGTTATCTTAATCCAAACATGAATAGATAATTTAAAAAATATTAATAATAATTAATCAAAAATTATCTAAAAGATATCTGAAATTCAAAATTGAAATAATACATATTTAGCTAAGCTGTCTAAAACTTTAGAAATTAAATAATCTGAACTTAAATAGATATTCAAATCTTTCAAATAATTCTAATCCAAAATAAAATATCACTAACTCGAAATTTTAAATAATTTAAAGTAATTCCGAAAATAATAATAAATAAATAATTCAAAATATAAATAAAAAAAATCAGTATTTTTCTCAAAAATTTCAAAAGTTCACAAAACTAGAAAATTTCAAGTATATACATATAATATGATTTATATGTGGGATACTTACCTGATTGACGCCCAAAAATACTCACAAAACCTTACACCTTTGGCATGTCCTATATTTGGGAAAAGATCCTATTAGCTTTCAATAACAAAATCGAGGCTAACAAACAATAGTATTAAAAAAAGATTTTTAGAAGGGTACAAATGCAAAAACTTTAAACTATTATTCTACACTCCCAAATATATATTATTGTGAGGGTACAATAGCAATTACCCACTCTAAAAGCCATATCAATAATTCCAACATGATCAATGAGTACTAAAACCCTCATAACTTCACATACACTTTTCTAAATCACAAATTTCAAAATTTTGGGGAAAAATAGACACCTAACACTATGACATATCCGAAATTCACACAACTTAGAGCACTTCACAATTTATAACATTCAATTGAATCTTTAACTATTTTTGCAGGCTTGTAATTCAAACGTATCCCTTTCAAATATGAATATCTCTCAATATAAAATTTCAAAAGCAATAATATTTTATGTGCAGTCCGATAACTCAGTAATGCATCACTTTCATATTTATACAACATCTAAGACCATGAGAAACACCAAACAAACTTTAGATTCTGCACAGTAATATCATTGGGCACAACTACACTAATAATGCTATAACTTTTAAACTACTCATCCAAAGAATCTAAATTTTTAAAGGTATCTAGAAAACATCAAACTCCATAACTTTGTTATATTACTCTTCTCCAAATTCCATGTACAAGACCATCAAATTGTCTAAGCAATCTTTATGTTTATTGCAGAAATATTGATTGAGAACAAATATAGTAATATGGCCATAATTCAACCATTACAAAGACATAAATTCTAAAATTTCTTACATCCATAGATACTACTAACTTCTACAACTTTACTATATAATTATTTATCTAATTCAAACTCTAAACTCATGGAAAAAAATAAAAACTCCTCATGGTCTGCACAGAAGTCTTATCCGAGGCTACTTATTTTAAGGCAATAACTTACGAAATACACATGTAAAAAATTTAAAATTTTACAATAAACTAGATAAGAATAAGATCTACATATTCTGTATTTGGATCTACTCCAAATTTGATCTCTAGGTCTTCCAAAATTAAAGAGGGATCTCTGCTATGCTAATAACAATTTCTTAATTTTATCCTCAAATAAATCTAATCCTTAACATAAGAAGGAAAAGACAAAAAAAAAACAAATCAGTACCTTACCTCAACCACTCGCAATCAAGCACCCACAGAGGTGAGTTCTTCGCCTTTGTCGCCAGAATCACGTTGAACCAATGAGAGATGCTAGATCTCACGTTTTCTTAAACGGCACTACTAAAACATGAGGAGGCGAAGAGTATGGGGTTGTCGAAGAATACGTGGGTAGGGTTTCGAATAAAAGGTAACTAAAATGTTACAATAAAAGAAAAAAAATCTAAGTTTAAATCTAGTGGCTTGGATCTAATCAAGGAGTGGGGTCCACAATATCTTATTCTTTTCATTAAGAATTATGAATACTAAATATTATCTAAATTAACACCTAACAATTAAACTATAACAAAAACTATAATACAATGAAAAGTGCATGTAGTTATCAATATCAGTCATCGTCAGACTATAATGGATTAGCTGCCATTATGTATTTTTGACTAATTAGGAATACACTTGGATCAGTAATGAGAATAGGAATTGGTGCAACATCCTCATGGACTGGTGAAGCATTATGCCAATGGTGTTTGTATGTACTACTCAACTATTTTTTTTTTTTATTCATGATTGTCTATGAGGTCCGCCTTTATCAAATTCACAAGAATGAGTTCAAAACAGTGGGAACACAAGATATGGATAACAAATCTCAATTTTGTATCTCGATCAAACTTTTCCTTTCTAAATAGATACAACTTTTAGTAATAATGTAAAGAAATTCATCACAATAGTAACACTAGTAACATATTAACTACCACAACAAATTTGAACAAAAGTATTTAAACTACTTAATGAGAATAGAACTTGGTAGTGACCAATAAGCCCTAACTTTTTTATTTACCATTTTTCCATTTTTCATCTACTTCTCTTCACTTCCCCTCCAATCCAAACCTTTCCATGTTATGTTTTCTCTCCGCCACCGGCGCTAGCCATCTCCACTGCCTTTATCAACGATGAGAGAGAATCTTAGAATGTTAGTTTTCAAAGCTTTCTCATTGTATTGACCAAAAAAAGGGAAAAGAACCTAAGGCCCTACAGCTTCAGGCTAGTGGTCGAAGGAGATGACCGGTGCTGCCCTTCCAACCATGAAGGCCGATTATGTTAATCAATATCATAAGCATTAGCCAAGAGAGGATCGATATAGCTCTATATTAGTGAAGCACATTAAAGCTCTGATCCATCTAGTTTTCCCTCTTTCTCTTTATTTTAATCTTTATCTACTTTATTTTCATTGATTTTATTTTATTTTATTTTATTTTATTTTTATTTTATTTTATTTTTATTTTATTTTATTTTTGTTTTATTTTTTGTGAATCAATGGTCTAGATATTGTCGAGGTGCTCGATTGAAGATTAGGTTCCTTTTTGTTGTTGAGATGGAAAGTTGGGGTTTTTCCTTGAAGTGATTTGAGGTTTCGTGGTGATTGCGGGTGTGACCACTAGTGTGGATGTTTGATCAATAGTAGAATTAAGTACAAACCCCTTGTGAGCAGGTGTGTGGTGCAAGATGATTTGGAGATCGGGAGCATGCATGAGATGATGGCAATGGTAATCGAGAATGAGCTCACCAAGTTTAAAGTTCCACTAAGGTTCTGGTTAGGCCATGTTCACCAGGCTAGGGATGCAAAGAAATGGAAAGGAGGAAGATGAAGAAGATGAGGAGTGGAAGGGTGAGCTTTCTAGTGACATCTAGAGCACTGGCATATGAGGGACACATGCTTCAACTGAGATGGAGAAAGAGATTGCTTGACAGATGGTTGAAGAGATGGAGATGATGGTAATCATGATACTAGGGTAATGTAAGAATTAGCAAAATGATGGGTAGATATTTTGAATGGGTACCATACTATGGTTAATTTTCACTTTGAGCATCAAACTTCAATTTGTATCATTACATTTACCCAACTTCAATTTGAGTTCAAGAGGGGTACTGATAAATGTCTAAATGTATGTATTTTATACATACTTGTGTACGTTATTTATATATATATTTGATGAGTTGATGACCTTTTTATGGTTTACTATAATAGTTTTACTGTACCAGTTTATTCGTAATAGTTTTACTGTAGCAATACTGTATCACATTATTGAAAATTTTGGCATATTTTATGAGCATCCTCATAGCCAGTATATTGACTGAGAAGCAGCCCACAAGCAAAACCGAGAATCATCTTTAAAAGGGTATTAAGGCATCATCCATGGTGTCGTTGGCCACCATTCTCCACCATCATCATCTAGGGTTTCAAGGTTGTGGGAGAAGGCAGATCTACGGTGCAAATTGAAGGGGAGAAGAGGAGTGCTATCAAGAAGAAGATCTAGGAGCTTGCCGGTGCGAATCCGACAAGTTCTCATCATCACCTTCTAGTCTTCATCTTAGGGAAGTTTGTTTTGAGCTTTGGTTTGTATCTCTTGTCTTCTACACTTGCTTTTTGTGGATGTTTTGATTTACATTTATGGTATTTGTGTGGTTTGTGGTTTAAGCCTTATGAACTTTGATGTGTTAATTTGCATAAGAACTCTGTATTTTGACTTCTAGGTTGTACTTGGTAGCGTGACCATCACCCTTGTACTAGACACACTTGGCTTAGATCGGATACATGTACCAATACACCGAGGGATTCGGGTATTTGGCACCCCTCCAACTATTAGGGCTGGACCTAGTTTGAGTATCAGCCCTAATTAGGGAGATCCCGACACTTAATGCAATCATAGGAGGATTTGTGCGGAAGTGATTCCGACCCAATACTTGTATGGGATTAGGGGTTATCAGTGTGACCATCGGGGTAACCTATTTTTGGATGTCTCTTGGCCCATCCACCACTGCCTTTGTAATTCTATCATCCCTCTAGCTTTAGTAGTCCCGAGGGGATCCTCGCCCTGGACCTCGAACTTTTCTTGTTACTTGCTTCCTTAATATGCTTATGTGGTGAGCCCTAGTCCATGTGTTTATAGTTTTCTCTTTGTTATTTTCCTTATCTTGTTTTAATCATATAATTGGTAGACTAGATAGTTCCATCTAGGGGGAAGTAATAGCAGCTCTTGGGACATCAGGGAATACGACCCCTCTGTCACACACAAGGTATTATTTGACGACCCGTGTGCTTGCGAATTTAGGATCAAGTTTTTGGCACCTTTACCAGGGAACTCCAAGAATATTAGGAAAACCTCTAGCTCACTGCTCTAGTTGTTTACTTTTGCTTTTGTAAATATTTGTCTTTGTATGTGTCTTTTATCATTTTGTGCATATTTATTTATTTTCCTTCTTTCGTGTTTTCTTTGATAGCTTATTTTTGTTAGTTTTGTTTATTTACACAGGGCCATGGACTTCGAAGAAAAACTTTTGGCCGCAAAGATTTATGCACTTGAGAAACGGATGGCACAGACTTTCAAAAAACATGTTGGTTGCAGAAATCTATGCTCTTGAGAAGAAGATGGAAAATTTCTTGGCCATGAAAGAAATCCCAAGCAATCCACAACAATTAAGTCCACCACAACCCTAAGTTCCCCAATTTCAGCCTCAACAAAAACAAAAAAGAAAATACACCACTGAAGATGTTCTAGCAAAGTTTATGATCAACACGGAGACAAGGTTTATAAGGGTAAACACTCGACTTGATGAGCTTGGTACCGTACTAAGAAGTGTTCAAACATCAATCCAAGCACTTGAGAACCAAGTCGGGCAACTTGTTAGGGCAAATTCTGAGCCTTCTTAGATTAGTCCATTGAGCAATATCGAAAATAACCCAAGTGAAACCTTGAAGGGTGTCAATCTTAGTGGTGGGAAACAAGTAGAGGCGATGGCCGAAGAAAGCCTAAGTGTCATGGACGATGTGGTAAAGCAAGACAATGTGGATAACATTATGGGCATGGAAAAATGTAAGGAAGTGGAAGAAGCTCAATCGACCACAATTGAAGAAGCCACTTGCCTCAACATTGATCATTCCATCAATCTACCCATTTTGTTTAAGTGCACTAGAAATATTCCGGGAATTGTATTTGAAGATGTGGGTAGGAAACTAAGGTCATCTTTGAACCCACCAATGCCGGGCTTGGACAATTCCCAACCAAAAATTTTCCTTGGGGGCCCAAGCAAATTTTATGGGCAATTGAAGTTCATCACAACAAGGTTGAGAAAAAAAATTGTGGATAGGATGTTGAAACCTCCAATTGATCAACCTATGCAAAGCTTGACAAGTTCTCAAACAAACTTGTTCCCTTGGAGACCCAAACAACACTTGTGGGTAGTTCAAGGCAATTTGACATGGGTCGAGGAAGAAAATGTGAGTAAGAGGTTGAAATTGTCCAAGGACCCGCCCATGCCAAGCTTAAATAATTCTCGACCGAACCTTTTTCCACTGAGGCCCAAGAAACTTTGTGGTGAGGTACTCAAAGGAATTCTTGACGGGATGAAAGTATAAGCAGGGAGGATGCTTAATGTCACACCCACCCCTTCTACCGAGGTAAATGTGGCACCCATCAATTAAAAATTCATTTTAACTGGAAACCTGACACCCCTCAAAAACCAAATTAGACTTACAAATCATAATTTACAATTTTACACCAACTACAGGATTCAAATACATAAATACAACAAATATAATTACTCAAATTTGAGGGTACAACCGCTACAAGTTTACGACATCAATAAATAGGAAGAAAGGTATGTGATCCACTGCAATCTTGGACTCAACCCTGACTAGCTCTATAGTCGAACAATGATCTACTATGGTCCTGTTCCTGCAACTACAGCACGTTCAGTTGGTCGATAGTGACTCAATAATTTCAAATAATTAAGTGTAGTGTACATAAAGTGTATAAACATCAACTCTCAAATAATTTCCCAACTTTTACAAATACCAGAATTTAAAAAAAAATACAACTTTAAAGAGCTTTTGAAACATAAATTCCTCATAAATCAACATCAAATCGGATTTCTCAAAAAACACAAATTTTGTGAGGGACTGTCCTCCTAAGAGCGACAGCTGGCTTCGCCCCCTCACCACAATTCAAAATAACATAAATCTCAAATTCAAAATAAAACAATACTCAACACTCACCCAGCATAACATGGTCTAGAAACCTCTCTGACCTTCGCCGTGGCCGCGGCTAAGTTCAGAGCCGTCAAGGAACTCATGTCCTTAACGTTGACCCATCGGTTCACCGGTCGGTGACCCCGGCTACCCGATGAATGCCCAGTCAGGACTCTACGCTCCCACCTGAACTGGCCCTCATAGAAATCAACACTCAAGTCCACCACGCCACCTCTAAAGGCTGGCCCGTGGGGATCCACTACTGCAGTAGTAGGGCCTTAGCCCACCGTCACCGTCCAAACCATCAAGTAGATACAGTAATAATACAATTGGTATAAATCATATCACAGGATCCTTATCCAGGACAAGCATTCACATCTCGGAAATAAACATTATTTTCTAGAAAGCTAATGCCAAAAGTATAACAATGCATAAACCAGCAAAGTCCAGATCCATGATACTATTCCTATACCAGGATTGAAAACCAATTCCACAAATGATGCCGATAAAACATTTTAATACGCTCACATGGTTTCACAAATCATTCCAAATCAAAGCATATTTAACCATAAAAAATAAACACATGAACCAAATAATTAAATCATATATACGTGTATTTTCACTATTTGAAAATATATATAATTATACAAAATTATGTATATCAATACGATCGTCATGGAACATCAACGGCAAATAAATAATAATAAATATAAGTATATTCCAACAGTATACGCAATTAAACATAATAAAATGAAATTATTAAACCATCATTTCCAAAATACTAGTTATTAAATTATTATTTCAGAATAATAATAATTAAATAATTATTTCCAAAATAATAATTATCCAATAATTTAAATAATAGCCACTATCAACTCACCTGGTCTCCCTTGGTTTTCTTGCTAGACCTGGAACTCCCTCCCAAGCCTAATCAACACCTAACAGGAGAACAGAATAAAATAAATAAATACGACAACTAAAAACATAATTGAACCCAACCGAAAATACAAGAAATCAATAACCGACTCTCTAATTAGGCCCACTCACTCTAATCAGTTAAAACACAACCTTGCATAGTTAAACCGGTCTCTAATTGCATTTAAATAAACCCAATTCAGGCTAGACCATTCTGAACCAACCTCAAGTCCACTGAACCAAGCTCAAATTCACTGAACCAAACTCAATTTTAATGAACCAACCTCAATCTAGCCAACCAGCCTTGAACCAACTCCAATTCTTATACAAAATCTGTTGAACCAGCTTGGTTCAACCGAACCCAAAATTTCCTTGAATTGGTTCAACCCAAATCCTTAGCCCAACATCCAATCCAAGCCTAAATCAGTCTTAACCCACTCAATTTAACCAAACTATCCAAGTCCAACCACATTCAACTTGATTTGATCAAACATAGAACAAAATTAATTCAATTGAACCCAACCACTCAAATTCTCATCCAAACCCAACTCCAATCCACTTAATGAACTTAACTAAACCAAATCAAATTCTCTTCACTTGATTTGATCAAGCTCACTCTACCAAATTAAACCCAACTCAATCAATTCAATTCAACTCAACCAAATCAATTCCAACTTGGTTTGATCCAACCAAATTAATTTGGTTAAACCCAACCAATTCCAATCCAACCATCATCATTAACATTTTAATCATCATCAACATCAACTTAATTAATTAAACCAAACCCTAATCTCGGTGCTACAGTAATAGTACATTAAAACCGAAAATCTCATCCTCCATTCAAGCTAGATTCATCATGTTTACAAGGGTTTTCTCAGAACAATTTCAAGCACTCATCATCTACAATAATTAAACATGCTTTTCTACTTAAATCGATCATTTTTCTTCATCAAATCTACCAAATACATATATATATATAGATATATATACATGCATAGATACATTTATTCATAAAAAATACACCAAAAAAACTCTTACCAAGCAAGGTCATATCTCCGGCAAAACTTCCTCCGGCGATCTCGAATCCTCCATCTCAAATCTCCTATTTTTCTTCTCATTTCTTTTTTTTCCTCGGGGTTACTGTAGCAGTATGAAGGAGAAGAAGATGATCAAACCCTCGAACTCTAGATTTTTCTAACTTATGTTTTCAGCTGAAATTCATTTTTAGTCCATCAAAATATAATTACTTACAAAACAGTTCCTGAAAAACTCACTAATGGCCCCTGAATTATGAAATAGTATTTCCAAAAGATCCTTACAAACTATCGAATAGTCCCTTATTTATAACACAATATTTCAAAAAGATCCCTGCCGCCTTACCTTTCAGTCCTTGGTTTTCAGAAACATTTCATATCCATCCTTTTTCTATTACTCTTTAACCCAAAATCTTTTATAAACTTTTACATTTAGGTCCTCATTCTTTTCACTTGGTGTTTCTCAACAAGATTACTCTGTAGAAAAATCTTACTGCAACTGTAGTAATACCATGAATATATTTTCCAAGAGTTATCCAAAGGTTCACGGTATTACACTTAAGCCATCTAATGAGCTGCCCAAGTTTAAATTGCACAACTCCCGGCCCAAGCTTTTTCCATGGAGTAAAAAAGGTGACTCATGCATGACCTCCAAATTTGCATCATCCCGGAAGGTATGTTTTGTATTTCTTGGTAGTTCCTATGCAACTTCTAGCAGCGATGAACACACCATTTTCAAGCCTCCTTAGGTAAGAAAGAGGTACGTCGAGCTAATGACATTAAACAAGTTCTCCTTGGGAGGCAACCCAAGCTTTTAAATTCATGTCTTTCAATTTTTGTATTCTAGTTGTGTGATAACTTGTGTTGGTATTGTGTTGGTGTTTTTGCTTCTTGCTTGTTGTCATTAGAATGTTAGAATGTTTGTTTGTTTGTTTGAGTTGAATCCATGCTTATCCTTGAATTTCTAGGTTTTGTCCTTTGATTTTATGCCATTCGAATGCAAATTCTTGTGTGAGTTTATGTTGAAATCATTGGTGCATTGATTGTGCATAAGTTGTAAGGGAGAAAATGTGTATAGGCTGAAATTTCCAGGTCTTGCGGGCAACAGCCACAAGGATGCCCGCAAGCCATCCAGAGAGGGCTTACAGGCAAGCTCATGCCAGCAAGGATGCTCGGGTTGCACTTTAAGTTCGGTACCTCTTCACCATTTTCTTAATATCTCTATCATTTCTCCTCCGTTTTCCCTCATTCTTTCACTGTTTTTCTTCATTTTTCTTCCTCTACATGACTATACTACTTCCAAGGACATAATTTTCATGATTTATTGGGAGTTTTTCCTATGTTGTGGGAGATTGGTTGTTTGTTGTTTTTTTGTGTTTTTGGAGCAATTTGCAAGCTTCGTAAAAATTGTTATGCTCCATGTACAAGGGAAGTTCTTGCAAATTTTTTTTGGGAGTTACTATAGCATTTCTTGAATTCTCTCACACCCCATCATGAGAAACCCTTGATTTTTCTTGTATTTGGCCTGATCTTTATTATCTTTGTAATCCCTTAGCAACACTTGCAATGGAAAAGAATTGGACATCATGATATTGAATGAACAAGGACTTTCTTGGATTATGTTTTGCTCCATTGTTTTTGTTTTGTTAGTTTTTGTTGTGTTTGTGTTTGTTCTTGTTTTTGTATCTTCTTTTTGGGTGTGTGAATGGATGCCTTGAGATGATGTTCTATTCTACCTTGTAGGGTGGTATTAGGACATCAAGCACACTATTTTTCTCCATTATATACTGGAATCATTGGTGGTCACCCCGATCTCATGGACTTCAGGACTCATGGTTTGAGACTTGGGGAAGTTCACGAAACCTTCTTACTATGTTTTTATTGTCTATATTTTTGCATTCTATTGATTTAGGCACATTGAGGGCAATGGGCATTTTTAAGTGGGTGGTGGATTTTTCTGAACTTTGAAAATGTTTGCAATTGCATGCTTGAACTACCTATGATAGCTATGATTTCATTGTTAAGGACTTCCTAGCTTGGTAGAATGATAGTTGTGAGTTGTAAAAATTTTTGGTGCAGTCTACGTTAGTTGGACTCAGGAAAAAAAATTGTGTGTACGTCTTTATATAGGTGTGAAAGAAATAAAGTATCTCTTGATCCCCTGGAACTTGCTGCGCGGTCACTTAAAAGCTAGAGTCTTATCTAGGAACCGAAGGACTTTTTAACTGAGTATTGAGGGTGTCTTTAACATTTTAATGCAGTTTTCATTATGCATGGGGTGAATGGACATCCTGGGGTAATCTAGGGTCTGGAGGTTAAGGTAGGAGTTAGCACACACTCACTGGAGTACTCTGGATGAAACAAAGATAATATTACTTAACCATTCATTGAACAGTTCACTTCTTGATTTCTATCCATTCGTGCTTGTGGAGTCCTTTACTATTGAGCTTGAGGTCATGCATTTAGCCGTTTATCTTCTTGCCCCTATTCTTCATGTTTGTTTGATTGGGGACAAGCAAACTCTTAGGTGTCTGGATGTTTGATAAACGTCTAAATGTACATATTTTATACATACTTGTGTATATTTTTTATGTATATATTTGATGAGATGATGCCCTTTTTATGGTTTAATTGGTTAATTTTGTGCTTCAGGCACAGAGGAAGCCTAGGTGAGCTCAACAATGCAATTTGAGAAGAAATCGACACCGAAAATGGTGTTTTAGGGCCCGGGCACACCTAAAACTATTAGGGCTGGACCTAGTTTGAGTATCAGCAATAATTAGAGAGATCCTGACACTTAATGCAATCATAGGAGGATTAGGGCGGAACTGATTCCGACCCAATACTTGTATGGGATTAGGGGTTATCACCGTGACCATCGGGGTAACCTATTTTTGGATGTCTCTTGGCCCATCCACCACTGCCTTTGTATTTCTAGCATCCCTCTACCTTTAGTAGTCCCGAGGGGATCCTCACCCGGGGACCTTGTGTTAGGATTATGCCCTCGAATGCCAACGAGGATACTTGTATTAGGGCATTTCATTTGTGTTATACATTCTTATTCTTATTAAATAGACATTTATTTTGATGTTCATATAAATCTTGTTATGGCATTATAATTAGTTTTGAATATCATAGTCCATATGTATTAAGTTAAACCTTCTATTCTTTGTGGGATAAAGAGGGGAGCACTAGAAGGGTTTGGTACTTATACACTTAAATGGTTCAGAAATCGGAGAATCTTTAATTGGGTGTTAAAGGTTCATATGGATTTGTATGACATATACTTTTACAAAGAGTGCTAGTTGAACGCTATGGAATAGTGGGAGCATATGTCATAAATGCATCATTGGGAGTTGATGTATTCGAACATGACTCGCAACAATCCAATCACATGGGTTTTACTCTTTAATAGTCAATGATTGGGATTGTTGGTTATAATCATATGAGTGGACCTTAGACTTGAGTTATCATGATCACAATGTACTTGTGACGTCTGGTCTGTTACTAGAGTTGTTAGGCTTAGTTTACCTTTTAGTAGGGCCAACCTCGAAGTGTGACTATGTCGGGCAAGTAGCAGTTGTGAGTGATCACCAAGAAGGAATTCGTTCTTTCGGAAGTAAATGAGTCAATATCATATGCAATTATAAGTATGTGAGATTAGAAGGCCTTGGCCAAGATAGTCAAACTAATCGTGTGGGGCACAAAAGGTAGTTTGGTAATCTCATCCCACTATAGTTATTTGCATATGATTGAGTTTACTGAGTTTGATGATTACCATGACTCTCACTCGGTTGGGATACAAGAATAAAAAGTTTATACACATATGGTAATCATAATCGAAAAGGTTCGTAATGATCTACTCATTCGTGTTCAATTGGGTTACGACGTGGGGCCACGGGGTTGGCTAGGTGTCACCCACGTCCTTTGATATTCTCCCATTGCCAATCGGAACGAACTTAGGGAGTTACGCTTAAAGGAATAAAAATCAGTCTCGTTTTGAGTGCAGGGGTAAAATTGTCAATTTACAATTTTACTTCATGGGATGAGTGAAATTGTAAATTGGTCTACGGTTTTTATCTAAAGTTTAAATTTTTATTTAAATTCGATGGAGTCGAATAGATAATCAAAATTATAATGACTCAAAGACAAAAGTGGTTTTAGTTATATTAGGACTCATATTTCTAATAGATATTCTATGGTAATGTTTATCATATTATGAATGTTCATATTTTGAATAGGACTTCATAATTGAATGATGTTTGTCATATTATGAAGGTTCATATGTCGAATAGAACTCATAATTGAATAATGTTTATCATGTTTTATGAAGTCTCTATACATATAACTCCTCTCTAACCATAGAATTAACTCAATTAATTCTCTAGTGAGAAAATCCCCAAGCTCTCTCTTTTCTTCTCTAACCCTAGCCGCTATTTGTAGAAGAAGAGGAGATTGTCTCTTAATTCCGGCATGCGATCTAGAGGCATGGGACTTTCGTTCAGCGCTAGGAGATCTACAACAATCCGGGTGATAAATTCGGCGCATCAAAGAAAAGAAAATCATTAAGAGGTAATTTTTTTTGGCCTTTTAATTAAATTGTGGTGTTCATTAAAACAATTAGAATATATATCACAAATTTAATATTGCTTCCGCATGCCTCTTTGATATTATTTGATTTTTGAAATATAACCTAACACCTCGAACTTTCATTGTTACTTGCTTCCTTAGTATGCTTATGTGGTGAGCCTTAGTCCATGTGTTTATAGTTTTCTCTTTGTTATTTTCCTTATCTTGTTTTAATCATATAATTGGTAGACTAGATAGTGTCGTCTAGGGGGAAGTAATAGCAGCTCTTGGGACTTCAGGGAATACGACCCCTGTGTCACACATAGGGTATTACTTGACGGCCCATGCGCTTGCGGATTTACGATCAGGTACCAAGGGGTTTGATGAGTGCATTTTATATGGATATTTTATATACCCTATCGCAAGATCCTCTTATCTTTTTTGCATTCTTTCATTATAAATCGATGTTACTTGAGGTATATTTGTTAAATGATGCAGATAATTAGGTATTTGATTAAAAGGAACAAATTAAGATAAATTCTAGCTTGAAATGGAGTTGGATTGCACTTTTCAAGACAAGCACAATCGGGAAGCATACCCACACTTATGATTGTGTAGTTTTTAGGACTTAGAGAAATTCAGGACAACTGAGGAAGCAGGGTTAGAAAGCATGGGAGTGCTTATGCCCGTGCAATTCAGTGGAACTTGAGCAATTGAAGAGAATGGTTTTACTGCCCCTAGCACCATCATGCTTTGGAAGCACAGTCGGAGAGCATGGATGTGCTTAAGCCCGTGCATTTAATTGTGATTTTTATAGAGATAAGAGCATGGCTCTAGAGCTCCTAGCACCAGCGTGCTCCTCAAGCACGGGCGTGCTTACACCCGTGCACTTTTTAGGATGGGCTACAGTCATGCCAAGAACAAGTTCCAAGACACCCCGAGGAAAGTACGGTCAGGAGTATGGCCAAGAGCACAGTCATGCTTACATTAGGAATACATTTTTAAACCCTAAAATTAGGTTTTGAAGGGGATCTTCTTCCTCTTCTCTAGAGACAAGGCTAGGTCAAGAAGCATGTTAACCTTAGTTGCTTATCCGTTGTCTAGATGGTGATTGGATGACTCATTTAGCTAGGGTACACATTGGGGAAGGGGTTAAGTCAATTCCAAGCCTTGAGTGTGGTCGTACGTTATCAAAGGAGATGTACATTTAATCATTGCCTAGCCAATACATTTTTTGAAGGGATTAATCAGGGGCACTGTCCTTTCCACTGCTGTCTTTTCAACCCAAACCCTGTCTTTCTTTCATTTCTCCTTCCACATTTCTTTAATTGCTTTAAACTAACTTTCATCCAATCTCTTAAGTCAGCTAGATATTAGAAATAGAGCAAGTACTGAGAGCTATACTAGTCCCCGGGGATTCGATTACCCAACCCATTATGGTATACTTTACTAGTTGTACGACTCATGCACTTGCGGTTACACAAAAGGGCATATCAAGTTTTTGGCACCATTGCTAGGGACTGGAAACTCTTGAGAAAATTTACATTTTTAGTAATGTAGCCATTTTCTTTGCTTTTGTATATATTTCATTCTTTAATTTCTCTTTGGGCTTTAACTGTTATTTTTGTTAAGTGGTTTTGCAGGTACTCTTGTATGACCAGAGGAAGTTCCTCATCTTCACTTGCAAGCACTGATCCATAATTAGGATGAACTATGTATAGAAGATTGAGACAAGTGAATCTTAATAACACAGGGTCAGTGGAGATCAGTGTTGAGGTTGAATAATAAGAACAAATGACCGGGAATTACCAGAGAAGCATCTCAGACTATGCAAGGCCGAATTTCGAACGAACAAGGTCTAGTATCGTTCATCCTCCTGTGGTGGCGAACAACTTTGAGTTGAAGCCCAACTTTATACAGATGGTGTAATAAATGTTCTGGATTGATGGATTTCAAAATGAAGACCCATATGCTCATCTAGTAAGTCTATTGGAGATCTATGACACTTTCAAGGCAAATAGCATGTCTGAGGATTCGATTCGCCTACGACTCTTTTCATTCTCAGTGTGAGGAAGGGCCAAGTAATGGCTAAGTTTCTTGTCACAAGGGTCTATCACAACTTGGGCACAACTGACCAAGAAATTCCTAACCCTCTACTTTCCTCTGGCGAAAATCATGAAGTTAGGGAGTGATATTTTGTCATTTAGACAAATGGACTCTGAAACCTTGTACAACGCATGGGAACTATATAAGGAGTTGTTAAGAAAATATCCCCAACATAGAATTGTCGAAGGGATGCAAATCCAAATTTTTTACAATGGGTTGAATGTAGCGATGAAGCAAATGTTGGATGCGGCAGCTAAGGGTTCTTTGCATAGCAAGCAGCCTAATATCGCTCAACCTTTGATTGAAGACATGACTTCTAACGGTTATCAATGGAGTGTTAAAAGAAACGAACCAATGAAAGTCGTTTGCATTTATGGGGTTGATACATTGAAGGCATTGGTGGCACAAGTGATAGGTTGGACATAATGCAAGTTCAACCCCAAGCCCGAGTGATGAGCTGTGAACCTTGGGCCAGTTAAGCAGGACCTAGCTATCCTTCTTCTGATATGAATACTAGCACAAAACAAGTTGACTATGTGGGTCTGAACAACTATTTTCATAATAACCCTTACAGTGGTACCTACAATCCGTGGTGGAGAAACCACCCAAATTTCTCTTAGCGTTAGCCAGGAAAAGGACCACAAGGACAGTTCAGGACATTACAACCTCCAGCTGCACCTCCTCAACAACTGCTTCAAGAATGAAAGGGGCCGAGTCTTGAAACCTTGTTAGCAAGGCACATTCAAGTGAATGATGTCCATCTTATAGGGCATAAAGAACTATTAAGGAACCAACAAGCATCCCTCCAAAATTTGGGACATCAAGTGGGCGAAATAGCCAAGACACTTGCTGAATAACCATAAGGATCACTTCCAAGTGACATGGAGGTTAATCCACGAGAATCCCTCAAGGCGATCACATTAAGAAGTGGTGAGGATTTAGCACCTCCTATAGTTCAAGACACTGAAAACTCTATATTTGTGTGGTTTGTGGTTTAAGCCTTGTGAACTTTGGGATGTTGATTTGCATGAGAACTCTATATTTCAACTTCTAGGTTGTACTCGGTATCGTGACCATCGCCCTTGTACTAGACATACTTGGCTTAGAAGGGATTCATATATGAATACACCGTGACCATCGGGTATTTCGTACCCCTCCAACCATTAGGGCTATACCTAGTTGAGCATTGGCCCTAATTAGAGATATCCCGACACTTAATTCAATCATAGGGGGACTTCCGCCCCAATACTTGTATGGGATTAGGGGTTATCGCCGTGACCATCGTAGTAACCTACTGTTGGATATCTTTTGACCCAATCACCATTGCCTTTATAATTTTAGCATCCCTCAAGCTTTAGTAGTCCCGAGGAGATCCTAGCCCGGGGACCTCGCACTTTCATTGCTACTTGCATCTTTAACATGCTTATGTGGTGAGCCTTAGTCCATGTGTTTATAGTTTTCTCTTTGTTATCTTTGTTATCTTGTTTTAATCCTATATTTGGTGAACTAGACAGTGCCGTCTAGGGGGAAGTAATAGTAGTTCTTGGGATCCTAGGGAATATAACCCTCTCGTGCGTGCGCGAGAGGTATTACTTGATGACCCATGCGCTTGTGGATCACAATCAAATAATTTGATGCCTTACAAAATTTTTCAAAAGTTAGGCCTCGGTGAGCTTAAACCGACAAATATGACTTTGCAACTTACCAATCAGTCTGTTCGCTAACCCAATGGGCATAATTGAAGATATTTTGGTCAAGGTGGACCAATTCATCTCCCCGGTAGAATTTGTCATTCTATATTTGGATAACAAGGATGAAGTCCCTCTGATAATTGGGCGACCATTTTTGGTAACTTCACAAGCTTTGATTGATATCAAAGATGGTCGTATGGTTTTGAGAGTGGGGATTGATTGCTTCCCCACAATTGTATAAGATAGCCAAGTAATACCTCGTGTAATGACACAATGATCATATTCCTCGGGGTTAAGGATCCACTATTACTCCTTCGCAACCTACTTTCTAGCCCAACATCTTAAGTGAAAGAATCTACTTAACTAGATACAAGAGAATAAATAAGAGATTGACACACAAATTTAAGATTCACAAAGACAACAATGATTTGCGAAGGGCCAATGCATGTGGATCCCTTAAGGGGGCATCATGACACAAGGATGAAGAACAAAAGATGCAAGGTTGATTTGGACTGAGGGATTTCGAGATTACATTAACCCCAATCTATCGGTGGTTGTACCCTAATCCCATACGAGTGTTGATCAGAATCTCTTCCAAATCAACACTCCTACAATTTCATTAAGAACAAGGAAATCCCAAAATAAGAATAAACTCCTTTTAGGTTTACTCTTAAGAATCGGAGGGCTACCAACATCCAATCTCTCGGCATGTCGATACAAGCAGCCCCTTTTAATACGTTCAAGATATAATACACGTGAGAGGTCACATCGCTGTGTACAACTCATAAAAGGATTATGGATCTCTCCATATGTAATTCAAGTGTGAAGGCACAATGGATTAAATCACAAATCAAACCAAAGCAATATAATTAAGTAGCAATAATCCAAAATACATGATAAACCCCCTAAGGTTCACCGACATCTGGTGGCCTTAGGGTTCTAGTGTGCCATCAAACAAATACAAACAATAATATAGATCAAAATACAAGAGAAGTTCATAGATGACACTCCCTAGATGGGAAGATGATGAAGATGAGGTGGATCAGGCCCAATGACACTTCCCTCTCCTAAGGATAGCCGAATGACACTTCCCCTAGCTGAAGGTCACTTCCTAATCCTAAGACTCCTTTCTTCCTTGGTGATGGATCTCCCCTTTGAAGGATGATGCTTTGAAGCCTCAAAAGCCCTTGAATTTGCCTTGAGAAATCACTGTCGTTTCTAGGTTTTCTTTTCTTCAATGGTGGCCAAGAACTCTTCCACCCATAAAAGGCTCCTTTTATACATCCCCCCAAGCTATACAGGTCATATGGATGCCGTATGAAGACCATACGATGCCCAAATAATGAGAAATCGCTGTATACCAGGGTCAATAACGGGGGCATATAGGTCTAATAAGGACCCGTATGGAGGCCGCATGAGTTAGAAAAAAGTTTCTGCCTCAAAAAATTTTCAGGTGCTGTATAAGATACTACAGTAGATTGCTAAAGTGATCCAGTTACATTAAATATGCTACAATACTATACAACCTGGTTTTCTCTTTTTTTCGCCCTAATCATGTCCTTGTGCTCTCCATGGCTTCTCTATGTCCTACAAAGCAAATAACACACGGTTAAGCACAAAAAGAATATCAATTCTTAACAATCTACATGTTAAGTGCATAAAATACATATAAGAAAATATATACATTTAGACACTTATCAGGGATGAGGAAGTAGTGTTTAAGTTGCAAGATACCAAGCGCCACTCTATAAAATTCAGATGACATGTGTTATGCATTGGACATTGTTGATGTCTATGTTTCCGATTTTGTACAGGACACGTGGATGAAGGATGAGTTGTCTGAGGTCCTCGAAGAAGATGAGCCTCCGGATGACGTAGAGGAGGGGAACTATCCTGATGACCTCAGGAGTAAACAAGGAAGAGGACCTAACTTGGTTGAGAACAAAGGCTCTTAGAACAAGAAATAGTGGAAGAACTTCGCTACTAATAAGAAAAATAAAATAGTCCATTGATCACCCCTAAGGATTGCATGTATCCTTTGGTTTTCAGTTGGAAGGGGGGGATTGCTTAATTGACACTTTAATGGCTTATTCATTCTTTGATATTACAAGAAATCATGAAGGGAATTGGGTCCATGATCCCCCTTGAGCATCGCAAAGGCACGTCAAGATAGTGACGTTAAACAAACACTTCTTCAGAGGCAACCCAAGTGTTTGAGTATTTGTTTTAGGACTTGTCTTAAGTGGCTTTGTTTTTATTTTTATTTTGAATTTCTTGGTTTTTGATATTTTGGATGGGTGTTTAGTCAAGCTTGGTAATCGTTCAGTGGGGAAACTTCGTGTCTCATTCTCTTGTGGAGGTGGGTAGTTGTGCCAAGCTTCTCTATTTTTCCAAGGTTAAGCACAGTCATGCTTGTGGCCATGCAGGTTTTAGGAGTTGCGGAAATTCTAAAAACAAGGGCAAGTACGGGCGTGCTCTTTCCCGTGTTGTTGATTGTGCTTGAATGAGCACGGGCTGGCAGCTCCTTGCAAGGTCGTGCTTCCCTTCCTGAGTTTCACAAAATTTCCATGTAAAAAGCACGGCCTTAAGCACGGTCTCAAGCATGACTATGCTCTTTTAGGGCACTTTTCACTTTAAAGGGATAAGCATGGTCGCTTAACACGCTCGTACTGATTTGGTGTGCTCTTGCGCAACCGTTCCACTTCCGTTTTCTCCTTTTTATGGTTACCCGCTGATGTCCCTCGTCTCATTTTCTTTCTTCCTGAACTCTTTCCTCTCATGTTTCCATGTGTGCTTTGATTTTCTTGGCTGCCCTTGAGTTTCATTCGTGGTTTTTCTCTCGCCCGATTCCCTCTCTTCTTCGAGCAAAGGTACGACCTCTTCCCTTGTTTCTAGTTTGATTCTAGCATGTGTCTCTCTTGAGAACTCTCATATGTGATCTTTGCATGTGTTAATTCCTTTGTAATACTCGATTCATGACGATTAGGACTAGAAACCATATTTGCATTCTTATTATTTTGTTCAGGAAGGTGACTAAGCACTGGTGTGCATCGTAGTAAGCACAGTAATGCTCTTCTTTACAACAGGTTGTTTCCATAGTTATATTATAATATAGGAACGTCAATCATTTCATTCATCCTTTTATTTATTTACATCGTATATTTCATTATAAACATATTTATTTAGTAAAAATGTTTCAATTATTAATAAAAAATTAGATAATCTATTGAAAAATTATATTTAAAAATACTTCATAAAATATTTTATAAAAATATATGGCTTATAATAAAGTAATATATCATTTGAAAGTTTATTTATTTATTTATTGCTATTATTGCAATTCTCTAGCATAAGTAACTCAATACACATTGATACTAATTTGGCATATTACAGTTTCTTTTTTCCTTGGGCATAATGTTTTTGTATTGGCTTTTGTTTATTGGTTATTTGAGAATACGAATTATGGAGAAAGTGTAATTCAATATAGAAACATTTTAAATCTGGTGAATGAATCCAAAACAAAAAAAAAAAAATACTTTGTTTTGCATGAGCAAGAGTGAGTGGCTTTAAAAACTAGGGGGGTTCTTTTAAAAATGTGAACAACGCATTGGATGGATTTGATTCCTTCACCCTTTGAACTTTGGAAGGAGTAAAATACCATCTGCTCTATTTTAAAGGTGATAAAATAGATGGTTTTAATATTTGGTCTTTATTTTATTTATATTTTCATCTTTTTGTTTCAACCCTAAACTACCAATAGTCTCTTGCCCTATTGCCACTAAGTCATGGGGTGTTCATTTCAGGGAGGACCGAGATCAAACTTCAAAATCCACAGAAAAAAGGGCTTAGATGTATTGAGGTATTAACTCCACGCCTATGCACATGTCTGATTTTCCTTAAATGGGGCTACTTGATTAAAAAAAAACCCTAAACCCTCTAGCAAGTTAATTATGTCTTAAACATATATATGAGTTTAGAGAAACTTTATGGAATACCCTAAATGGTCTGTCTACTTTGGGGACTCTGCCCTTTTAATCCCCCTACTCTAATTTGAACTTTTTTCATCCCTTAACTTTTTCGATTGAGACAATCAAGTATACTTGGGCAATGGGAGTTACTCTCACCATTTGTTTTGTCTAATGTGGCTTTTTTTTATTATAATAACAAAAAAGAAAAACAGTAAAAAAGTATTAAACATTAATAAGTTTATCTGATCATATTTTACTCGAACTAGAATCCAAACACCTTTTTTCCACCCTTCCTTCATTCCCCCCAACTGTAACTTGAAACCTTAATCAAGGCCCTAACCTTAACTCGACATCCTAATCCATGGCGAGGCTTGTCATAATCACCATCCTCCTCCCACTGAGACACTCCCTACATCTACCACTTTCCTCCAAACCACTTAGACACAAACTCGACTTCACTAGGTTTTGGAGAGTAGCAAGTGTAACACTATAAGTGGTACATCTCCATTCAATGATGGAGCCATACTTGAGAGGAAGAAGAAGACCTATTTGTTGAAGACCTTTTTGGCTAAATTTGGCCTACTGCTTGAGATGTTTCAGGAAAATTTGTAAATTTGTACAAGAATCTCTTGTTGTTTTGATGTTTGAGTTAAAAAAAATTTCTTAAATTTTGTTCAGGTTTTCCAAAATTTTGTACACTTGTACAAGAATATTTTTAAGTTTTTTTATGTCTATGTTAATCAAACATTTGCCCTGAATTTTTTTAATTCCTTGTAATGACATTCAACACGCAATCTTGAATATAAGCACAATTATGAAATTATCCATGAAGAATATTAACATTCCATTTAACAGTAACTAAAAATTTACCATGAACACAATAATGAAATTATCTACAAGGAATATTAATTAAAATCACAATTTTTGCAAAGGAATCAAATGATAGTTGACAATTACAATAATTACAAACATTTGGCAATGAACAATCAAACTTCATGGATCATTACAGTCATTAAAAGTAGTTCATCAATTGTGTATTTTGATAATTGGACATTGTAACTTCATTTATGTTTATAGTGATTACAAAATTTTCATGTTCATTCATCCTTGAATAAATAAACAATTTCCTACTTACAAAATGACATGCAATTAAAAAAAAAAAAGGAGACTCGACCCATCCAAGACAACTATTTCATTACTTTAAGGTAAACAACTTGCTTCTATTGAAGCATCTGTTATGCCTTGTAGTGTTGGAAGCTTTAGAAAAATTTGTTGTTTTAGATATTTGATAAGTTATTTCTTCTACATGGGTTTTCTTTTCAGCAATTCTTTTTCTCATGAGTTCCTAACAATTATAATTACCATGAACATACATTACAAACAAAGAATTCAGTCCTATGTAAGGATGGCAATCATCCCCATACCCGACTTGGCCCTTCCCTACCCAACCCAAGATTCATGGGGGAAACCCAATTTGATTGGGTTTTGGGTCCGGTTCGGGTAAAACATGACTAATATAAAGTGGTGGCGGGGGCTGGTATGGGGATCCTAATGCCTGCCCCAACCAGAACCCAAATTCCACCGCAAAGTAAAAATATAAGGTTTTGTAAATATAAAAATATATCGGGGGGTTTGTGTAAAATGAAGAATATAAGGTTAGGTCGCCCTTTTCCAATTCTTCTTGTTGGAAACTTGGGATTGCTTCGTGCTGAGTCTGCCTTCATTGCCTCATTGGTCTTCTCTGACCTTGTCGGCGCTTTAACGATGGCTCCATTAACACTTGAAAAGTTTATGGCCACATTCACACTTCCTAAAAAACACATCTCTATTTCCTGGAAAGGCTGGAATCTATTGATAAGCACATCTCCATTTCTATATTTCTTTTTTCTTCACCTTCTAAATCATTCTATGTGATTATGATTACTTTTCTTTGTGCTTTGTGTTTGTCTATTGGTGTTGCTATGTATTTATTTGCCAACATTTCTCTGAAATTTTTGTGCTTAGGTTGGTTTCTTGATGCGTTGTTCCTATAAGAGAAAAATAACCAGTGTTTGTATTGCCTTATTCTTCTTCTCTATTTGGAGCTTAAACAATTGTTATTAGTTACTAATTAGTATAAATCACTCTCTATTAGATGCATGATGATGTAGTACGTCTTTACAACAAATTCATGACAGTGTTATCCAACAAGAGCATAAATTGCATAAATAATTCCAGGTTTGTATCCCAACAAAGTCAGCAGTAAATCAATCCAGAACTCAACCTGCAAAAAATATTTGAACACTAATAAAACTGCTTAACATTGAAAGAATTGCCATAAAAACCTGAGGACACCTACTCCACATCCATAACGTAAGAAGACTCCCATAGAAGGAAGTAGAATTACACATATGACTTCCAGGGAAAGTCTCAAATCCCATTTTTCTCTTTTTCTTTGTTTGTTTTGGTGATTTCATTGTTAATTGTTAAGGCTCAGAGAAGAATGGTGAGCTTTGTTATTTAGGTGCTAATGAAGGATAAGTTTGGAGTGCCACATGTGGTTCTTGGATAACACGTGTTTGTGTTTGTGATTTTCATGAGCAGAGCCTAGTCTTGATCTCATCAAGCTTGATTTTATATGTTTAAATAAATGTGTTTTATCTTTTTTTTTTCTTTAATCAAAATATATGATCTTTTTATATGATTGATATTGTGCAAGATTTTAAAAATTGGACCAGACCGGCCAGTTCAATCGGGAACCGGACACTAGTCCACTTTACTTATATAGCTTGAATCTGGTTTCGATCGAACTGGTCAAAAAATTGACTCTAGATCAAGAACTAGTGAACTAGTTCGAATGGACCGGACCAACCGGGTTTTAAAGAAAAATTCTTTTTGGCTATTTTCCTTTCTGGCGGTGGCTTCTCTGACTTCGATCTTTGGTTGTCTTCATCGCCAGGCTTGGTTTCTGTCGACGAGTGAGAAGCCACTGAAAAGACAAGCTCAATGTTGATAAGGATGGTGAAAATAAAGAAACCGACAATGGTGTGAAGCCCTGATCAGATGAATTTGCTCTCCGATTGTCATCTTCCATCAATCTCGAAGATGATCCAGTGACGTATCTCTCCTATGACATGTCGAATTACTTCTGCACTAGTGATGGTGAGCCCTTAGACCCCCCTTATTCCTCTTCTACAGTACCAAAATCCCCCTAAAAATAAAGGAAAAAAGTTCGCATCTATAAATAAAAATATTAGCATCGAAAATCCTAAATTCAAATTCAAATTCAAAAGAAAACATACAAGAGCTGAGATGAAGGCGGTGGAGTGGAAGGCTTTAGTCAAGATGCGGTGACGAGAGAAGGAGGAGGACGATCCCAATTCCTCCTCTGAGATCTGTACGGGAGAATCAGTTGAGATTTCGGTCTTTACCTTGTCATCATTGTCATAGATGGTGGACGCGTTAAAGCAGCAAAAGCCGGCCCTGATGCTCCGCTTCCTTGTAAGCATCATATTTAGGGTTTTAGAGGAAATCGCATGGCTTTGAGCTTGGTGAGAGGTTAGAGTTGGACCATTGGCTCATTTGGGTTTTCCAGTAATGGCTCTGATCCGTTAACGATCCGGATTAGATCTGAAATTGTTGAAACTGCCGGTTGAACCAGTTCTGGTTATTAAACCCTTGGCAATAGTTCATATATTGGTTCAGCTGATTTTATATTAACAGTTCCTTTGATTTCACAAATTTGAATTATTGCTTTTTTTATATAGGTGATGATATTGGTTCTCATCAATCAATATCACATCCAATTGGGAATTCAACCCAAACAAATGAAATTAAAAGTTGTAATCCCAGAGGTTCTTTTTCAAATGAAATTGCTATTGAAGATCATACAAAGTCTACTACACAAACTGGAAAGCTAAAAGAGTTGTGTGGAGTCATTTTAAAAAGACTCTATTTAATGGAGAGGACAAAGCTCAATGTAACTATTTTAAGAAATTGCTCGGTGGGATTTCGAAGAATGGAACGAATCACTTGCATCAACATATAGAATCATGTATCCAATGAAAGATTAGCCTAAAAGGGCAGGAACTTATCACATCTAAGATGGTAAAAGGCAAACAAGAAATGACATCTACAATCTATAAGCCAGAATGTGCAAAGAAGGAGCGAGCTCAAGAAATCATTATGCATGAATATCCACCTTTCATAGTGGATCATCTCTGTTTTAAAAAATATTATGGTAAATTTTTCATAGCGCACCAAACTATGGTCCTTTTTCATTTTACGGTCCAAACTTCAATTTGAATCAAAATGGTTACTCAATTTAAATTTTATTTCTCTGTGTGATCAAACAAAGGAATTCAGCCTATTTTTTATAATCTAATGTTGGAAATTCTCTACTAACAAATAAGACTGAATTGTCAGCTGGCTGACAGTGTAACATTTATGTCATGACAAAGAATTTTTGGCATCTACATCATAAATAAAATGTTGAATTCTCTCGGATCATCCTATGTGGGATCGAAAATATGCGTCTGACATCATGAAAAAGACACTAGACAGCACATCAAAACACAAATATCATATTTATTTCGTGGGTCCTTTCATTCCTAATAGAGGCAAGCCTCTATTATTAATTACCCCAGATTAGTATCTTGGGAATCTCCGATTAAGGGCAAAGTTACATGTGAAGGCAAGAAAATTTACGAATCATAAATTCTGCTACTTTATTATTAAACATATTTATCACTTATATATATATATATTATATCATTGTCGCTGCCTGTGCCTTGCCACCGCGTTCCATGCCTTATTGCCGTTTTGAATTTTTTTTTTTCTGCCATTTTGAAATAAATAAGTCACCACTGCCTGTGCCTTCTTACCGCATTGCATATTTGGCTAGCTATTGTATGCGATATGCATCTTGTTATCACTTTGAAATTTGTCATTGCCATTGGAACATAAATTTTAATCGTCGACTAACCCATGATTGGAAGAGATATTGTTCAAATACCACACTTGATATATATCCATACTCATATTGTCTCTCTTATGGTGAGCTATGGAAGATTTTGAATTTATATATGTGCATGCATGTATCTCATTATTCCTTAAGAGAGCTCCTAGTGTATCTCTTACGTAGTGGAACCCATATATATATATATATATATATATATATTTCTTATTGCATACTCTTTCTCTTCTTTTTATTATATATATATATATATATATATATATTTTAATTTTTTAATTTTTTTTAATTTTTTTTAATTTTTTTAATTTTTATTTTTTTCTTAATTATTTTTTTTTATTTTTTTTTATCTCATGCACGTGGGTATGCTTTCTTATTCTTTTATTTATTTTTATTTTTTATTTTTTTAATTTCATGCACGTATGCTATGCATGTAAGTCTTTTTTTTCACCCATATGTATGGAGATCCTGGCTTTTAGATGTGTGAGCATGCATGTATATATTCTTCTCGGTTTGAGAACTCTATGTAGTTGGACCATATAGGATGGATGTATACCATTGAATCATTTTCATTTCATTTGTTTTTTTTTATAATTTCATCATTTACTAATGTGGGCCCAGCTATTTCTTCTTCTTTGTTTTTTTATTATTTTTTTTAAAAGTGATTCATGTGAGTATGCATTTACTAATGTGGGCTCGGCTATATCTCCTCA
The DNA here is from genome assembly GCF_009730915.1 of Dioscorea cayenensis subsp. rotundata. Lineage (NCBI taxonomy): Eukaryota > Viridiplantae > Streptophyta > Magnoliopsida > Dioscoreales > Dioscoreaceae > Dioscorea > Dioscorea cayenensis. The sequence goes on along the minus strand of NC_052485.1, from coordinate 18,996,675 downwards.
CAGTGGGCCATGTGCTTCTTGTTTCTTCTAAAACTTTTTAATAATGTTTTTTTTTATTTCATGCACGTATGCATGGTTCTTCACGTGCACAATTTTTTTTAACAAATATTTCAAGAGGTGAGAAGAGAATGGCTAAGCTCTTATATTGAAAATCCCAGTACATGCCAATAAGGCTCCATCATGCTCATAAACTCAAATCTGATTTCAAGTTATTTTGAAGCCGATGATGGTAAGTCAAACTGATGTTAGTCCTTTTCAAAAAAATTTACACCATAAGCCCATGCACATTCATGAAGATCAAAATTCTTTGCTATCAAAGGTTAGGAGAAATAATTTTTTTAAACACCTTCTTACAGCTTAGAAACAACTCAGGTAAGCATATACATATAGATAGTTTCTTGCTGACGTTGGAGACGATCACCGATGAACTGCTGCATAACTGAGGACGTACAGTTCTGCCCTTTTCATTGCTCTTGATTTTCAAAGGGACAGGCTCTTTCAAAAGGATAGGTTCCCACCCAATCCATCATCCTTTGTCCATGAAGCTCTGAAGTAGCTGACGATCTCCAAGAAGAAGCTCTGAGCTCATAATTCTTCACCTTTTGAACTATATATAGCATATTATTCATATTACATCCCTTCGTTATCATAAAATTTTGATTTTTTTAAAGCAATAGGACTCATGAGACCAAGATCACTACTTCCATCTCACTATTCAACGCCTTCAGGATGATTCCCATCATCAGTGGAGCTCTCATCAAAAAGAAAATTAAAAGAATCTTAATAAGAAGCAAGAGCACATGATATAGAGTATGCCACCATTAGGCATTGTCTTCTTTGAATTCACATTCTTTACATCATTGTCAAGTTCATTGAAGATCCCTGCGGAGTTCCAATGAGCTTCCCGTGCTCGATAGGGAGCATACTGCAGAGTTCCAACATCGCACCAGAAAGTGCCTCGTACATGCCGAGGATGTGGAAGATCTTCTCCGACGAGCGCTAGAGAATAGCAATGGTGTCACCGAAGTTAACAAGCTACATGTTGCATCCCTTGGCAGCCTCGGCGAGGCGCTTACGCAAAGAGTAGGAGACTCGGTGAAGATCACTGAGAAATCTCCGCAGCAGCAGTGATCATGGTAGCTTCAATGGCAAACCACAGTAGTAGCAACAGTGACACCAACACCAACACCAACAGAGACAATGGCACCGGCAGCGATGACAGTGACGATAGTGGCAGCAGTAAACGTCGGCAGGCAGCAGTGACAAGCGGTGGCATCGGCATGCTTGGCGGCATTATCTCAGTCATCAAGCATGCCTCGGCGATGAATAGCGGCAACGGCGATGTGTAGCGGCAGCGGTGGCAATGAAAAATATATATATATATATATATATATATAAGAATACTGGGAGAGGAAGAGAAATATACCTCTCCTTCGTCTTCTTCCCTTCTTTCAATTTTTTTTCAGCTTTTTTTAAGTTCCTTTTTTTTAGCTTTCTTTCCTCTCCCCTTCTTTGCCGGTCCCCGGTCCCTCGACCTTTTAAAAAAAAACATGGATCTTATCTCTTCAACGGCCCTCCTGTCAAATCACAACGAAGTGATAAAATTCAAAATTTAAATTCTTTCTTATCCTTTCAACCAACCCTCTGTCAAATCATAATTGTATCTAATAATAATATTTTTTTTTATAATTTTTTTATTTTGAATTTAATTTAATATTTAATTTATTTATTAATTTAAAATTTTATTTTATTTTATTTATTTATTATTTAAAATTCATTTAACCTAACTTGCCTCGGGATATGTGTTTGGGGTACTTTGGATTTGCACTTTCTCAGGTTGCCTCGAGATCTGTTCTCAGGCGATAAGAAATTTAGGATCGCCTTGAGATGCGTACTTGGGGCTATCCTCAGATTTGAGATTGCCTCGAGATATGTTCTCAGGGCAATCTTGTAAATTTTGCATTTATGCGAGATATATTCTCAAGGGCAATTTTGTAATTTCCATTTTTTTGTCTCGAGATATGTTCTCAAGGAGAATTTTGTAATTTTGCATTTATGCCTGAAGATATGTTCTCAAGGGCAATTTTGTAATTTTGCATTTATGCCTCAAGATTTGTTCTCTAGGGCAATTTTGTAATTTGCATTTTGTACTTACCTTGGAATTTGCATTCTAGGTCCAAGACAACCAAATAGTCAATTAAGATTAAGATTAAGATTAGGACATTTAAATTTTCATTCTAAATATATCTATGATTAGGATATATTAGAATTTAAATTAAATTGGAATTTGGTTTCCATTAGGACATTGAATTTTATTAGGACATGCATTATATTATTTATATATAAACAAATGCCCCCTTCCTACTTTTCTCACGAAATCCTCTTTGGTGAGATTGAGTGAGAGAAGTAGGAACCCTTAACCCTTTCTTTTGTCATGGCCAATACCTCTCATCCCTTTTGGGATATAACCTAAAATTACAATGAGGTCCCCCAAGGTCTAGCTTTCATGCGCCACACTCCTATTTTTGACTCTGAAACTGAACCAACAATCATATATGAAGGAGAAGAGCACTTAAAGTGGATAAAGCGCTATCCTAAACGTATGGTTGTTGCCAAATTGTCCACAAACCGGTGGTTTGAGGACGGCCTAACGGATGCAATTTGCTTGAAACTTGAAGGAGAAGTAAAAGATTTGAAGACATTCAAACCCTTGGATATAGGATCATCAATCACCACCCGGGATGGAAGGGTAGGGAGCCTATCCAAAATAATTTAATCAATCTTTTATATTATGCAGAGTGGGCAAAATTCATAGTCAACAACTACTCCAACGAATTATCAAAAGCAGAATTGATGGACGGGATTGTGGCTTCAGTCGGCCTCTATGATTTTGACATGAACTTTTATAAAGCGTTAGTAGAACTATGGTGTCCCAACACTAACACTTTCCACCTCTTGCACGGAGAAGTTGGGATTTCATTATGGGACATCAAGGAATTGGGAGGACTTCCAATCACTGGAGACATCTATGATGAAGTCATACCTCCTAATGACACAATCTGCCGAAGATATGACCCTGAACATTCTATTTTAAGAAATCTTTACAACATCTTTCAATGGCTCTCAAGACAAAGCGTCGACAAAGATGTATTCTTTGAGGATTGAGTGGAGTTCTTTAGGAGATCAAGACATAGCTCCCGTTATAGGTCGGCGACTAATCCCCCTCCAAAGCTTGTTTTCAAGGCAGATTTAGTTGATTTTATAGCATTGTGGATTTGCTTTTTTATTATGCCGGGTGATCGCAAGGTAATGAGACCAGGAGTTTTAATGATGGCATGTAACATCGCACACGGGAGGAGAGTAGCTTTTGCCCTTGCAGTGCTAGCGCGCTTATACTTAGGCTTAAATGCCATGGCTAAACACAGAAGAGGCCCGGATTCTCTACCACAATTTTCCCTGTTCATTTCTTGTATGCTTGGGCGGGTTATTATTTTCAAGCATATATCTCAAAAGGAGAATAGATGACAATACCTCAAGTGTCCCTGGGTTTCTGAGAATACCCAAGATGTTGTAATTTATGAATTCCACCGCAACTCCGTTTGTCAATCCTATATATGTGAAGAACTTTATCCGACGTGAAAGCAATTTCATATCTCGTCCTTTCTCGTTCATGCATCATAATGACAAGGTGGTACGAGATTTCAGATACCCGACTGGACCCAACGTACTGGATTCATATACCATGGAATATGTGATGAATCTTCGTTGTGGAGTTCTTCCGCTTCGGTGTGCAGGAGATTTTTTTTGCATAACCTTATAATCCGCATCGATTTGGCCGTCAATTTGGATACGATCAGCATACTCCGGCGTACATTGATGTTCCTAGGAGAGCTTCTTTTCTCAGGATTCTTGCAGGGTACTGGCTTTATCTTTCTCGCCAGAAGATGTCCAATTCATTCTACATTCCTGTGCATGATAGAGAAGGGAGACTTATACTTGTTTATGCACAAAAATGGTTGAGGACTCTTGAAGCTTTTTTCTAACAGAAACATTCATTGTTGATCCAAGATGATTTCAGAGACAAGAGAACCATTAATAGGGAGCAAGGGCAATCTTCAAAGGGCCACTGATTTATCAATGAAAGTATATTCATTGATGACACTGATCTTACTGCTGACCCAGTTATCCCATCAAAGCGACAAAGAACTGAAGGTATGTCAACTTTATTTATTTGCTTATTTGTTTATTCATTTTTCTATTATTAGTATTTTTTTTAAAGAATAATCAACTTTCTTCCTTTACTTCTTTTCCTTTACAAATTTTTTTCAAAAATCCCCAAGAACTTTTTTCCTTTTCTTTTACGCCCTTTTCTTTTTTTTGAAAATCCAATTTAAATTTAAATTTAAATTTTTTTTTAATTTAATTTTTTTTTCAACGATTTTCTTTTAAAAAAATCTGATTTTTTTTTTTTCGATAATGAATTTTTTCCTTGAAATTTTTTTTATTGTTTTTTTTTAATTCAAATCCAAATTTTGACTGAAGGTCAAACTTTGTAACTTCACACTTTATATTTGACTCAAAGTCCAAATTTCGACTCAAAGTCTATTTTCAATATAGGGATACAAATTCATGACACCCCATTAGACAATGTTAGGGCTATTCAAAGTCCTCCAAGAATTGATGATGTTCCCTCATTAGATCTAGAGATGCACATGAGCTCCCGTGGTAAGAAATATCTCTTTCTCTTTCTTTTTATTTATGCATCTTTAATAAACTTGATGACGTTTTATATCTAGATCAAGTAAACGCACAAGATTTAAGTGTTGGTGCCGGAGAAAACATTGGAGTTGGCGACCATGTTGGGATGGAAGACAGCATTGGAGTAGAAGAAAATATTGACATTGAAGAAGCTCTTCCTAACCCACTACAAGGTATTGCCCTCATGTCATTTTTGCACCTTAACCCTTTGAATTTCCAAGAGTTTTAAAAAATTATGCCACCAGGCCCTCTAACCTTTGTTTGATCTCTTCAAAATTTGCAAATAACTCCCAAACTTCCATATTTTCATATTTTTTATGATTTCTTGCGATAAAACCCTCTAACTTTCATATTTTCACATGTGTTCACAATTTTGCATGCATGTCCTCAAATATAATTTTATTATTATTTTATTATTATTTTTTCCATAAATTTTGCAACAAAGCCCCTCTCTTTTTTCATTTTCTCTCTTTTTATTCTTTGCAAATTTCCCCAAACATTCCATAATTTTTCCAATAACTTTTTTTTATTTGCTTATTTATTTATTTATTATTTACCATATATTATGTCATACATTCTCTTTCTTTGGGGTTTCAATATGGCAAATATTTTGTAATAAAAATATGAATAGGCATATAAACCTGTTTTATTCCTAACTCATTATATAATTTGAGTCATATGCACATGTAACATGGCTAACATGCATCATGCATTTGAATGATATAAAACCCATGGTGGGGTCCACCAAGCATGGTAGTATAAATTCAACATCCATCTAATTCATGTATCCATGCATGAGATTTGAGAAGTCATGTATTATATTTCAATAAGGAGGACAATCATTCTTCAACATTTTGTCATTTTCTCTCTTTTTTTTATTTTGTTATTATTTTCTTTTTTCCCCTTATTTATTTTAAATTTTCTTTTCCATTAGGGGATGTACCAGGTTGCCTTGGGAAATGAGTTCATGCAGAACCGATCAATAATCCAAGAAGTTTTTTCAATAGTATTTATTTATTTATTTATATATTTTTTTATTTTTTTCTTTTCTTTTTCATCGATTATAACGATGTTTTTTGTTTTTTTGTTTTCTTTTTAACGATTCAAGAGGATGAAAGTATTTCATCTCTTAGTCAAATTCCTTCGACAAGTTTTATAAAAGATGCCCCTCTTGATAGAGGTGATGGGCGGGAATACTCATGTTGAGAGTGTACCTTGCGATAGCAAGATGCTAACATAGAAAGCACGCCTAAGAATAGTGGTAATGTCAGTGTTGACACCTAACTCCGGGAATGCGAGACGAAGGTATTATTTATTTATTTATTTATTTACTTTTTATCGCGTACCGCCGTGATATATATACATTTTATTTCTTTTTTCTCTTTCTTCTTTTTTTTAGACGTCCAAGAAATTGCCAAGGACGTTCATACTCCCCACCGAGGAATGGAAAGTGATGGCTCTAATGCCGACGTCGGGATTACCAATTTTACGAACAAGCCCAAGGTTTTTTTAATCTTTTTTTTTTTAATCTTTTTTTCTTATTATTTATCGAAGGTCAAAATTTATTTGTATATTCTCTTTGTAGGTTCAAAGAATATACCGAATGTAGTTTTACGCCTACGAGACGAGATGATTAACAATATAAAGTCCCTAAACTATCACAACTACCACGACATCATCAACAAAGTAAAGGAGTCAAAATTACTTTTTGAACCTTTCAACATCGATTTGACCAGTCTAGAGCCTTTCATAGAGAAGATCGCTCGATGTGCATTCTATGCCAAAGAAGCCTCATAGGATCCTAATGTTCAAGCTTGCATCCGTAGTCAACAAGCCAAGGCATGCGTACACGAAAGAACTTTGGCACTCGAGCGTCTTAACAAACTTAGGACTGACTGGACTAATGACATCAATGTGAACAAGGAGGAGTATCGGAAACTTGCTAAGAGGGAACATCAACTTCAGGCCGAACTTTGTAAGATTCAAGGCACAATAAAGACTCTGAGTGAAAAGATAGTGGATTCAACGGACCTGATTGAAGCTTCCAAGCCTACACAAGCGAATCTTCAAGTTGCATTGGATGAGCCCAAGACACAGCTTGCTGAGAATCAAGAAGAGAACTTAGATACTCCTCTTATGGCTATTTTCACAAAATGGCTTGATGAGTTGGAGGAAGCAAAAGAATCATTGTTGAAATTTATTGGGCATTAAAGAGCCTTCTTTCTTTCTTTGCTTTCCTAGTTTGTTTTCTTAGTTTGCTTTCTAGTTCGTTTATGATTTAGCAATTGATTTTAAAACATTGATTATGGATATTTGATTTGAATAAGTCGTAGCCTTTTTTTTTTCTTTTCTCATGCGTCATTGTTTTTAATAGAATACTTGGAGAACTGAAATCATGATTGATTTTTTTCTTGTTTTGTTTTGTTTTGTTTTGTTTTTTTTTTATCCATTTTGAATGAGGGCCTTGTATTTCTCAATATTTTCAGCCACATTTGGAATAATTTTATAAGTCATTTATCCACTTGATAGCACCATGGGCAAAGCAGGGGAATTAGACAAACAAGGTCTTTGAACTCAAATTTTTATGATAATCAAATGAGCTCAAATTCCAATCTCCACCGTTCATTTTAGATATAAGGACCTTATAAATGACTGTAAAAACTTTTTCACTAAAAATTGAATATGATTTGATATGGTGATACTTGACTTGATGATGAGGTAGTCGGGGAGGAATTTGAGGCAAATTCGCTTCTAGATGTCCGAATGTTTTATAATAGACATATGAACTTAGAATTCAATCGTGACCGTTGATATTGAAGATTGAAATACCTTGATCATATAGAAAAATTTTTAAAAAGGATTGAAACTCTTTTGACTACTCGATCTTAAGCTAGAATTTGAATATGGTGTAATGACAATCATTAATGAATTTCATCTTTGGATTTGTGATTTTATTTTGATAATTGAGGGACTTGAGGCTCAATTGTAACTGTTCACATTGAGAATTGTCAAGTATGGAGTTTTCATAAAAAATTTCAAACCCATCTGAATTTTTGGCATAGTCCGATTAACACATTGATCAACATTGAGCGTAGAAGCGGTGTCCTGCATCATGGCCCGCATCGTACTCTCTTCTATAAATCATGTAATCTTCAAACCAAATTTCAACTTTTCATATTGAAGACTAAACATGTATTTATAATTTGAAAAGAAATTTTAGAGGAATCAAAGATAATTTAGTTACCCGATGAGGACCTTGATTGGAACAACACTATCAAGGAAACTTCCAATTTCAACACTTAGCATATGTAAGTGATTATTATTATTATTTTGGTATATTTATTTTTGATTTTTGATTGATTTTTCTTTTTGGAAAATCACGAGGACCGATGTATTTGCCTCGAAGCACCCTTAGCGTGTGCATGACCGGTCTACATGGAACCGGACGTTCCATCATAGACAAACACATGTCTCTTTATTTCATTGAATGAATTTTAGTACAAAAGTGAGTTTAGTACAAAAATGCATAAAAATGAATGTTTTGCCTCAGAGAAGTACATTTTAATTGTACATGACTAGTCAACCTTTGTGAGGGGCCAGACGTTCCGTCATAGCCAAACATTTTTTACATTAGGCATAATACTTCTTGAGGAAACGGCCGTTGATGGGTGGCATCGGTCTTTCTCCATTGGCATCGATAAGTTGATATGCGCCTCCTTCGTAGAGCGATCTCTCACAACATAAGGGCCTTCCCAATTTTGTTTTGAATTTTGCCCCGGCTTTTTGTTGTGTAATGATGGGTCTTGTGAGGACAAGGACCATCTCTCCTTTGGTAAAAGTCCAAAAACGAGCCATCTTGTTGTATGCTTAAGACATTTGTGCTTTGTAGACTTCGAGATTTTGTTGCACCCCTAATCTTTTTTCATCTAGAGAGTCCAACTCATCCAAGCGGAGCCAAACATTATCTTCATTAGAAATTTCATTTTGCAATGCCATTCTCAGTCTTGACTTCTCTCAGTGGGATTGTTTACGCCCATACGAGAAATAATCATGTGCAGCCAATATGAACCGATGTCCCAAAAGATGATGGTGGTTCGATAGGACCCGATACGTCTGTTCCCCATATCTCAAAAAGGCCATGAGGAGGCTGTGGGGATGTAAAAGGATTTGGATGTTGATGAATAAAATCTCCTCTTATGTCGACATAGATGACACTTTCTAGCATAATTGATGCAATCTCCAACCATGGTTGGCGATGATACCCCAAGTGCTTGATCTTGAGTCGCATCTTGGGTCCGGATTGATGCGCACCTGCATATCCCGAATGCACATCATGCATAACTTCTTGGGCTTCTTCGTATGAGAGGCATCACAGAGCGATTGATCGTATGACCTCACGGTATAATATATCATTTATGAGGAGTGAATCTTAGGGATCTTCGCTTTATCTGAAGACTTTTTTGATTTATCCTCGAGTTTATCATATTTCAAATATTCCATGAGCGGTTGTCTCAATCTTCCTTTGGCATTTTGAGAATGAAGACTTCTGCATTGCCCCCAGCACTTTCCTCTTTGACTTCGTCAAGGATAGTACTAATGGGTCTTCTATTTTTATGGTATATGGATTTCTTCATAATTTGGATTCGTGACTCCTTTTGCTACTTTTAGCCAAAGAATCGACTTGTCCACTTTTCCGATCTTGAAACCCTCCTCGATTGTACTTGGGGGATTTTTCTTCATCGATTTTTGACCTTCTTATAATATTTAAAGTTCGAGTTTGTATATCTTGTAGTCTCCTTCGACTTGCTAGATAATGAGTTGTGAGTCTCAAATATGTGTATGTCTTGGATCCCCATTTTAATTATCAATTCAAACCAACAATGAGAGCTTCATATTACTGCCTCATTGTTTCATGCATAGCTCATGAGGGAGAGAGAGCATGTCGAGGGATACCACTCATTCCAGAGTGTGACAAACACAAGTCCTATCCCGGCTTTAATTTGTGGAATTTGGAACATAAGTGCCGGTTTTTATAGATGGCGGCTCCATCAAAGTATAGCCACCGCCTTCACTTTTTCCACCATTAATGTCTCTTCATCGAGGAGATCAAGATTAAGTGGTGAATCATCGGGGAGAGGATGTCTTTGCTAGAAAGTGCGCGAGCACGCCCCTGCTAATAGGCTTATGTGGGTATATGTTATGTCAAATTCCATCAGAATCAATGCCCATTTTTGCTAGTCTTACTGTAAAGCAACGGCCTCATCATAAGGGTATTTGAGTGGGTCTATTTTTTGATATGAGCATTACTTTATGCGCTAGCAAAGTGAGTGTCTCAACTTCTTGATCTGCAAACACCAAAGCTAGAGCAATGCTTTTCAATTGGCATGTATTTACTTTTCAGCTCCTACCAATATCACCCTGCTAAATTAATATAACACATTTTCTTTGCCTTCTTCATTATTCTGAGCTAACATAGCTCCCAAAGACCCTTCCAATGCAGCAGTATATAAAATCAGAGGCTTTCCTGAATCGGGACTGCCAGCACTGATGGATTCAGCAAGTACTGTTTAATGTGCTCGAATGCTCTCTAACATTCATCATCCCATTTTAAAGGAGCATTTTTCTTAACTAGTTTAGAGAAGGGTTTGCATCTTCCAGAGAGGTTGGAGATCTATGATAAACGCAAACCTTGGAAGGAGCAGTTGCTTGATGATCTTAGGAGGAGGCATTTCTAGGATTGCCTTTTATCTTGGAGGGATCTATCTCTATTCCCCGATGCCTCATAATAAAAGCCCTAAGAATTTTCTGGAAAGAGGACTCAAAAGCACACTTCATGGGGATTCATTTTCAACCTTGTATTTTCTGAGGCATGCTGAAAATCTGTCCTCGGATCATCAAGATCTTGTCTTTGTAATTTGCATTAACCACAAGATCATCCACATAGCATTCGATAACCTTGTGAATTAAATCATCAAATATTCTGGTCATAGCTCTTTGATATGTCGCTCCTGCATTCTTCAGTCCGAACGGCATTACCCTATAGCAATAGATGCCATGGGTGTTCAGAAAGCTGTATTCGTTTGATCCTCCGGATGCATTTTAATTTGATTGTATCCAGAATATCCATCCATAAAGGAGAGAACATCTGCGTACCACAGGTGTTCTCAATCATGAGCTCCATAACTGGAGGGAAAATCATCCTTGGGCACGCTATATTCGTGATCCACGAAGTCTACACTATCCGTATGTTGCCCATTCTTCTTTTTCACAGGGGACTGTGCTAGCTATCCAATCGGGTATTTCTCTTCTCGATAAAATTTGCTTCAATCAGCTTCTTTGTCCCTTTCTATCACCTTTTCTTCGAGGTCAAACTTCATCTTTCCTCGGTGCTTGTTTAAGCGGGTAGCATTAGGGATCAATGGCCGGTCTGTGAATAGCTACCTCATCATCTAACCTTGACATTTCATTATGGTTCAAGCAAAATGAGTCAATATGCTTCTTCAAGAGAGCCTTGAATGATGATTTTTCTTCTTCTGATAGTTGTGCACTTAGGAAAGTCGTCTGAGGTCATCACACACACAGTCGATTTCAACCAACTCATCAATTGTTGCTTACGGTCTTCTAGTTAGAGTGGTGCATTCTTCATCTTTTTATTTTCTCTTCCTCCTCCTCTGCAATGTTACACATGTAACATGAGTGCTTGGAAAGCTCAGAATAGCCTATTCCTTTCTTGCTCTATACGTCTGGGGGATGCCCACAATCTGACAGCCCACGATGTGACCTCCTTGACCACTTGATTTTGCTCCCAAATCTCACAACTATTGTCTTGAGCTTGTTGGGGTAATGACTTGGGAAGTTTATAGGTTGAGCTTCATCATCTTCTATTTCTTCAATATTTATGATATCATCATTCGAGATCTTTTTGTTTTTGTCATTATAAAAGAATACCTCTCTCCTTTTTCATGTCGAGTTTGGCACATAAAATATCTTTAGATGCTCAATCTGTATTTACATTCTAAGTCATCCAGGTTTGTATAGCCCATCGGGGAATCTTTGTAATGTACAATGCATTTTCTTGATGAATCTTTCAACTTGACCCTTTCTTTGGTGTATATACGCATCACTCTCATCTTGATGACCTCAGAGTGGCACTACCCGAAAGTGAGGTGGCGTCGGTTCTCTTTTTGGAGCACGTGGTAGTTTTGGCAGTTTTCATCAAAGACTCTTCTTGGGCATGGCAGTTTGCCCCATTTGGTTGATTTGGATGTGTTAAGATAATCGCTGCATCCTCATGAGTGTATTTCATGGATGCCAAAGGGTTGGATTTTCTCCATTAATTCTGAATTTTTCTCCATCCACCAAGCACTTCGGCGCATTGATGAAGTGTTGAAGGGACAGTGGTTCTCATGGATCCATTGCCTTCCTAAAGATGGCTTTATAGAGGCGTCAGCATCAATTACATGAAATTTCATTAGATGATATTTTCAAATTTAAGGGGAGGGTAGTCGACCCACATGCCTTGCTAGCTATGTTGATTGAAACCACGGATGATGATCTTCTCCGAAGATAAGTGGCATACTTCAAAACCAATGCTCGAAAGGTATGAGGGTCATTCATTCAAAGACCACGGATCAATCGAAAAACCAGTTGATCTTTACCCCATCACAAAAATCTGTCACATATAGTGGTACATGTTGTTAGCCGTGAGTCCCAAGTAATAGGTCCTCATCTATGAGCTCTTGAAGATGTATAGGATGACATATAGGGGCTTCTTTTATGGCTTGACCTCGATTAAAGTACTGGCAGTAATCTCGAGGATGTGGGGCATGTATTAAAGACTCTGACTTCATCGACATCATCAATGCATCATACTGCTCTTGATGAGTCTTTGGGACCTACTTCAAATGTAGCCAAAATGTTGTAGTGGCTTTTTGAGAGTTTTGGGAGACATTCTCTTCTTCAATCATCTTTTCCACTTTATCTCGGTTATTTGAAATGGGAACATGTCTAGGTTGAAGTGTCTTCCCAGTTCTGATGCGTCTCTGTGTACGACATTTGTGGTGCCTCATCTTCTCCTCGAGGTTTTGAGCTCATCTTCACAGATCATCATGAGCAACTATGGCCTGCTTACTCACCTCTTTCTTCAAGTAATCCTCGTGGTGATCAAATTTCCCGAGCGAAACACATCCTTGCAACCATTTTTAAGCTTGACGAGGTTTCTATAATTCATGTCTTACTAGTAGGTGATATTGCGATGGTATTTTGGATGACTATCAGAGATGCATCACTCGATGTCTTTTGGGTTTTAGGCAAACCCAGTCAATTTTCTATAGCTTGATCAAGAGCTCTTTCCTTTTATCCTTTTTGATAAATCTTTTTAGCATTTGTTGCTTTGCAGTGGAGAATCCATGACCACGAGACAAAATTTTGTCAGTAATCTTGGAGGATATGTCTGATTCATCCCACTCGGCATCTTGATATGTAGCTGTCGTAGCCTCTTGCTAGCTCCTCTGTCACCCCTAGATGAAAGTAGGGATGTCTTGAGTAGGCATAACTTTCCTCAAGACCTTATATTTTAGGGTCTTGGGGTGTAGTATGGTTCTTTAGAGCTTTACTTGTGGGTGAGGGCTCCAAGGCTTGGTGTTAGCCTTCTTTTTACTCTCTCCTGAAAGATATCTTCTTTTTCTCTACTTCTTGCCCGACATAGGGCCGGCTCATAACGATCATACGACTCTTCAGCTTCGAGAAGCTATTATATTAAATCATCGTCTTAGGTTATATAGATGTTCCCCTCACGGAAATAACCTGTAAGTCTCCCTACTGACATCTTCTTCATTTTTCAATTTTTCTCGATTAATTGAGTAATTCTTGACTTCTTGGAAAATAATCTACGAGGGTAATAGGAACTCTTTCATACGCTCAGTATTCTTCAAAGAGTCTCTATATACTCCTCGATAATGGTTCTTGAGCTTTGATTGTTAGCGTTTTTGCTTTCTTTTCTTGTTCTTCTTCTTTGCTTGTTTTGTCGGTGACCTTTATGTGGGGTTCGCTGAGGCGTTTCCACATGATCCACGGCGGTTTGTAACTTCTTCAACATCTTCATTGATCTTTTGGATATAAATGCTTCCCATAACTCTTGGAACAGCCGAAGGTTTGTCATCTGTCGATGTAAATATCCCGCTGTTACCAGCCACTATGACTTCACTTTGAGTGACTCCACCTGGGTTTAGAGCGGTCACATAGCGTATATGTTCGGTTAGTTGCTCGGACAAGACATTTTGAGTAGTGTTATTTTCCCTCTTGCTGACCTGTCGCTCCAGCTAGTCCTTTGAAAACACAACATTCTTCTATTGTATGTCCCAACGCACCTATGATATGGACTATAATTGGGATGGTTTGTCTTTTTCTTTGCTCTTGGGGCCTTTTGCATTCGGGGGCTGGGATCCTTCTCTCGTAGCATCTTTGAAAATTCTATCTGCTTATCTCTTCGAAAGATACTTCTTATTCATCCTATCTTTCAATGAAGGAGAAGAGGTCTTAATTAGTGTTAGTAGCACCTAAGCTAGGTACTTTAGCTTGTTCGGTTTATGGGACTCCGTTTCACTTTCCCTTTCTCAATATTGAAAGTGGTAGATGTACTTAGCGCCCTCATCTTCTTGGATGTCTTTATCACTCCCTGAAGTGGTATGCAAATTGGACAACACCTTGGGTTGGTCCTTTCTAATTTTTAGTTGTGAGATTAAGCCTTGGAATGTAGTGATGCTAGATGTACTCAAGAAAGTGTGACATCAACTATCCTGATGTTCCCGAGCAATAAACCCTCTGCCTGCTGCAGTGGTTGTTTCATATTTAATGCTCAAGTTCCTCCATCTCATAAAAATAATCGACCACTTTTTAGTCTTTGTTTTGGCGAGTGGCTCTGAGCTCCCGTATGCTGTGTGACTATATATGCACTTATAAACCGTACTCGAAAGGCATCTTTCGGTCTTTGCCATGTTTGGATTGACTCGGGTTATGATTTGCATACTATTCAAAGTGCTACTCCACTGAGACTTATAGGGGCTGTCACGAGGAGGTGATGGCCCGCTTGTATCTCCACAAAGCCGTGACAAAATGAGCCAAGTGTTGAGTCGGGGATTACCAATCGATGAGGTGCTTAATTTAGGAACGATATATCCCTTAGGGTAGGACACCGGTCGTGGTAGGCTCGCATCGGGCTTGTCTCCATCATCCACTTGTCTCAATTTCTTTGGCTTGATTTAGTCGGCCAACTATCTATTCGTTTGTATCTCTTCCCGAAGTCATTTTCGATTTGATTGTTCTGAGCAGGGAGCATAAGAGTTCCCCATGTTCCAGTGGCACGAGGGTTTCCTTTGGATGTGGTGTTGGACTTCTCGACCTCGCACATTCTCCATGGGCACGTGTGGGGTTACCGCTTTACTCCGTCGCCTTAGGGATTTTCTGCGTGATGAGTTTGGACTCCTCGATCTTCACTGGTTGTTGGTCGATTTTCCATGAGAGTTTTAATTTGTTTCTTCATTTGTAACTTATTGAACCCATCAACATTTGCCATGTTGTCATTGAGTCTTTGATATTGATCTCGACGGTGTCCCTTTTGAGAAACAAAGGACGGGTTCTTCCTCTTCGTCTATTTGGCAGGGTGTACTTTACTTTGTGTTTCCTTGAGTACATGGGGAGGCGGTGGAAGGCAGTCCCTATCCCGTTGCTCCTCATGCGGTGCCATGGAACCTTCTTCTCCATTGAGAGGTTTGCTGCCTGCGGGATCTTAGTACGAGACCCGGTTGTTCTTATTCCGGTGTGGGATCTCCCTTTGCCCGATAACCATCCGGCAGTGTCTACTTCCACCATCGCATGAGACATTTCTTCATCTGTCATTCCCTCCTCCATTGAAAATTTAGACACACATACAACCTTGGGTTGATTTCTTGTAGAAGCTAAATGCGGTCGAAACACGTCTTACGATAGTGAAATCAATTGCTTTCTTTCACTTTTGATAAAATTCTTTTTGGTCTTATCTTCTCATTGACGCAGTTTCCTTGATCGTTTGTGTACAAAGTCTTGTGGATCTGCGCCAAATGAGTTGCTATATGATAGGACTTTGGAGGTCTACCAACCTTGTAGCAACTCAATTGCGAGCCTAGCGCGCGCGTGCGCGGTGGTTGCGTTCTTCTTCACGAGGTTAAGAGGTTCAAATGAGTTGTTGACTCGTCTGACCATTCTTGTGTCCTTGGAATGACACAAAATCCAACTTTTGTCTTGGAATTTTTGACTTTCCTTTGTGTGAGCCTTGAAAAGCACACCTTTTCTTCTTTGGTGTGTCTTCAGCGGATGGGTGGAAAAGTTCCACTTTCTCGCCGCTTTGCTGTACATGGTGGTGAAAAGCGGGTTCCTCCTGTCATCATCATTCATAGAAATTACCACAGCACGAGATTGGGATGGCCTCCTCATCACGCAGATACTCTTGGTGCTCCTGGCAGCAGCATCCTCGTCAGTGACGGGAACAATCACATTGGGGTGACGACGCTGGATGGAAGCCCGCGGGACTGTCGGAGTTCATCGCTCGAGAAGAGTCTTGCAGATGCTCCTGTATGAATTGCACGACTCGATTATATGGAGCCAAAGGTCGGCTCGGCTACTGTGAGCTCAAGGTGTTGAGCGTGCACGATTCTGCGGCGAATTGAACCTCGAGTTCGCTTCGCGCGGGAAAATTGTGGCAGGTTTCGGGCTTCCCGAGTTGGTTGAGTTTTTGAAGTGCCATTTGCTCTTCCATTTCCTGCAAAATAAAAGAAACATTATTAGATTTTCTTTCATAGGATGTGGGAACAAAGCATACTTTTACTTGTACTTTGGCCTCAAAGATGAGGAGGAGAAATGTCCCCACCCGGACGATGCCAGAATTTATGAGGATCAATACGCATACGGCATAATGAAAAGAACCCATCAGATGATATGTCAGAGCAAAAATATCATTTTGTTGTTTTGTGGGTTCTTCCATTTCTAATAGAGGCAAGCCTCTGGCTATTGATGTTTAGTATCTTACTTAGGAACCTCCGATTA